>NC_090265.1:1760837881-1761149881 GCF_040414725.1 Anabrus simplex
AAACGTTAGAAGGGATAGGAATATTTATATATATTTCAGTTGAATTTCACTACGTAAGTCTTTTCCCCATCCATTTCCTGATGTACCCTTTTTCCGCTGGATAACTTGGATTATTCCCCAGTAGACTAGCCCACTTGTCTCTTATTTTATCTTCTAAAACCCAACCTCAGCTGTTATCCTCTTCATTCAAATTACAGGTGTTGAATTTTATTTTCAATGTACCATATAGGCATTTTAGGCACTAAAATAGTAAAATGGGCTCTAAAAGCCGAAATAGGCATTTTAGTGCACTATAAAACCCTATGAATATGAGGGATTCATCATGAAACATCAACATATTTTTAAATTTTCATGTTATCTCTTAAGGAACAAAATAGGAATTTGCCTTAAAATCCCAGGTCTATTTATGATACACATGACACTCCATACTATCGGACTGTTTCATGTCTGAAATCTGGTAAACGTCGAACGAATCACATATTCCTACAGATATACCGACTGCTCACTGAAGGCAGACCACTATACATTTTATCCCAGCGTAAGTATTTGCCCTCATTTCACAGCAGTAATACGGTATCTGGCTCCTCCCTTTCATCGATCCTCTATGATTAACAATTCTTTTGTTGTGACGGATTCCAGACTTCGGAATTCCTTATCTGTCAGTGTCAGAAATACCACTTCATTACTATCTGCTGAAAGCAGCTGACAATTTTTTATGACTGGATGAGTGAATGACTGTGAGTTAGAAAAGTTTAATGTATTATTGTTTATATTATTAGTTACAATATATATCATTATGTACTCTTAATCTCTGCACCCACTGATGTATCACTACAGTGATTTACTGCGAGAGAGGGCCAAAATCCCCAACTTCACCACCTACAAAGGCATAATAAATAAAAAATAAATAAATAAATAAATAAATAAATAAATAAATAAATAAATAAATAAATAAATAAATAAATGTTTTATTAATTAATTAATTAAAAATCAAATAAATAAATAAATAAATAAATAAATAAATAAATAAATAAATAAATAAATAAATAAATAAATAAATAAATGTTTTATTAATTAATTAATTAAAAATCAATTAAATAAATAAATAAATAAATAAATAAATAAATAAATAAATAAATAAATAAATAAATAAATAAACTCTTAATCATCTCTAAAATGGTAAACTTTATTAACAACCTCGTTAATATTATTACCCCAATATGTTACACTTGCGTGCAGTTAATGAGGCCTATAACGAAACAATGATTCAGTTTGTCCCATCCCTAACATCTCGTACTAAGTCGTAGCGAAAAATGAATCGCATTCCGTCATATATCGTACTAGGTCGCACCTGTTATTTAGGAGCGTTTATCTCTGCCATCTCATTTTAAAGTTAAATACTGGCAATCTAAGCACGGAGTATTTGGAAAAAATTGTTATCTACCACAATGATTTGTGATCTTTGGATGGTGGTATAATGCCTTTGGAAATGTGTGTAGGACGTATTGTGGCAAAGTCCCACTCGGTGGTAAACAGAAATGGTGGCACGGTGAGTGGTGAGTTCAATCACTACTGATCTGCATTTAGGGCAGTCACCCATGTGACATATTCCCTATCTGTTGCTTTCCTAGCCTTTGCAAAGGAATTGGAAACTTATTGAACACCTCCCTTGGTAAGTTATTCCAATCCCTAACTCCCCTTCCTATAAATGAATATTTGCCCCAATATGTCGCCTTAAATTCCAGCTTTATCGTCATATTGTGATCTTTCCTACTTTTAAAGACACCACTAAAATGTATTCATCTACTGATGTCACTTCACACTATCTCTCCACTGACAGCTCGGAACATACCACTTAGTCGAGCAGCTCGTCTCCTTTTTTCCAAGTCTTCCCAGCCCAAAATTTGCAATAAATTAGTATCGCTGCTCTTATGTCGGGAATCACCCAGAACAAATCAACTTGCTTTTCTTTGGACATTTTCCAGTTTTTGAATCAAGTAATCCTGGTGAGGGTCCCATACACTGGACCCATAATCTATTTGGGGTCATACCAGAGTCTTACATGCCCTCTCCTGTACATCCTTAATACAACCCCTAAATACCCTCACAACCATGTGCAGAGATTTGTACCCTTTATTTACAATCATATTTATGTGATTAACCCAATGAGGGTCTTTTCTTATATTAACACCTAGGTACTTACCATGATCTCCAAATGGAACTTTCACCCCATATGCAGTAATTAAAACTGAGAGGACTTTTCCTATTTGTGAAACTCACAACCTGACTGTTAACCCCATTTATCATCATACCATTGCCTACTGTCCATCTCACAACATTATCGAGGTCATGTTGCAGTTTCTCACAATCGATACCTTATTTATCACTCTGTCCAGAATAACATCATCTGCAAAAAGCCTTATCTCTGATTACACATCTTCACTCATACAATTTTTATTTATAAGAAAATGTAAATGTCAAATAATACTGCCTTGAGGAATTCCCCTCTTAATTATTAGAGGGACAGATAAAGCTTCAACTACTCTATTTCTGTGAGTTCTATTTTCTAGAAACTTAGCCTCCCATTCAGTAACTCTTTTGTCTAGTCCAATTGCACTCATTTTTTCCACTTGTCTCCCATGATCTACCCTATCAAATTCCTTAGATAGATCAATCCCGATACAGTCCGTTTGATCTTCTGAATCCAGGATATCTGCTATATCTTGCTGGAATCCTGCAAGTTGAGCTTAAGTGGAATAACCTTTCGTAAACCCGAACTGCCTTCACCGAACCAGTTATTAATTTCGCTAACATGTCTAAGATAATGAATACTGAATTTTCACGACCGCATTGACCGATTTCCATTATGTCTAAGATAATCAGAAAGAATGCTTTCCCAAAGCTTACATGCAGTGAATGTTAAACTGACTGGCCTGTAGTTTTCAGCTTTGTGTTTATCACCATTTCCTTTATACTCAGGGGCTATAATAGCAACTCCATATTCATTTGGTATAGCTCCTTCGCCAAAACAATAATCAAACAAGTGTTTCAGATATGGTACCATATCCAAACCCACAGTCTTTAGTATATGCCCCGAAACCTTATCAATTCCAGCTGCTTTTCTAGTTTCCAACTTGTGTGTCTTACTGTAAATGTCATTATTATCATAAGGTAAATCCTGGACAGATGCCGCCCCGGTAGAGATGACGCATACACTGTAGCTAAAGGTTCCCATCGTTACAGCTAGATGGCAATATGTGTGGTTTTTCAGTTTCTAAGGAAGAACTACTGTCTGCGAGTGTGACGAAATTTGCTCGTATATTACGCCAATTATAGCCGATATCATGAGGCGAGTACATGTTTCCTCCTGACAAAGTTTTTGCGTGTGTTAATTTATTGTATATTAAGTTGGCTTCGAATGCTTAAATCAGACGTTTTTAGTACAGTAGATGTCAGAAACATAACTGTAGTTGAGAGTAAGCTAATTTTGGGCCATGATAGCCTTGAGGTATGAAAACAGGAGGGTGCGGCGACTCTCCCTGATAGTTGGCCTTCGGGCTGAGCAGCGGTCGCTGTGCAGGCCAGAGCCATTTCAAGGGTGTTGAGTTCCGTGAGGTTTTATATAACACAGTGAAGAATCCATTGCACATGCACATTTATAGTAAATCGAAATTAAAATATGATTTTAATGTTGTAAATTATCAGATAGATTTTTTCCATTGAATGATTATATTATATGAATATAATTGTCTTGTAGTACGTTCTAGTGTTCGGTTATGTTAAAGTTGAAGAAATTGGCTTAAATTTGATTTTGTCATTAATTATTTTACTCGCGGCATCTCTCCTGAGCAAAGTCGGCATCTATATCGGGATCCAGGGAGAGACGCCGCAGATGCAACAATTCCTTTGTTCACTTCTTTCTCTCATTTACTTTCAATTGCCAATATTTTGTTCATCCCTGATCAAATGTACATGTTTTCGAATTATGCTCGATGAATTTGCAAGAATTTTTAATGTAAATATACCGACATATAACAAAAGACATGAAAAGTGCGGCAACTCTCCCGGAATTACCCTAGGTGAATTTTAATACTTCTTTAGTCTTAGTCACCTCCTCTCTCTGGACATTATCCTCGTATGCAACAAACTTCACGTACTGCTGAATGAATACTTCTACCATTTGAAAATCCTCGCATATACTGTGCACTCCCTTTGTTCATTCATGATTCGTGGAATGTCCTACCTTGAACCTGTTTCTGCCTTGAAGTACCTGTACATATCCTTCCATTTTTCACTAAAAGTTGTATGACCGCCAATTGTGCATGCCATCATGTTATCCTTAGCTGACTTCTTTACTAGATTCAATTTCAAGTAAGTTCCTTGGATTTCTCCTTACTTGAAGAGCCATTAATAACTCTATTTCTTTCCACACTCCACGTCCGTGTTAGTCTCTTTACTTCTCTGTTATAATATAGTGGGTCTTTACCATTCCTTACCACCAACGAAGGTACCGACCTGTTTTCACATTTCTCAACAACAGCTTTAAGCCATTCTCAGAGTCGGTTTGCATTTTTATTTTCCGTTTTCCACCGATCATAATTACATTTTAAAACCTCCCTTATGTCTGCTTTATCAGCCATATGGTACTGCCTAATAGTCCTAATTTTAATATCTTCGTTTCTATCACATTTATTTTTAACTACGACAAACCACCTTCGTGATCACTAATACCATCTATTACTTCGGTTTCTCTATAGAGGTCATCTAGTTTTACCAGCACCGCAACCAGAATATTCTTCCCTCTAGTTGGTTCCATCACTTTCAGATTCAACTGTCCTTCCCATATTAACTCATTTGTCATTAGTCGGTCATGCTTCCTGCCGTTCGCATTACCTTCCCATATGACATTTGGTAAATTAAGATCACCCGTCACAATCATGTCCCTTTCCATATCGTTAGCCTCATAGCTGATTATCTTATCAAATTATTCTGAATCAGCGTCAGCGCTAACCTTTCCTGGTCTATTATATTTTTAAATGAGCGTTACACGTAGAATTTCATGTTTGTAATCTTTAAAGTTTCCATAGCTTACACATTCTTCTTTCGCCAGAATGACTACTCCCCCCCACCCCACTACTATTCCTATCCTATTTCTACGATACACACTCCACTTCCGTGAGGAAATTTCTGTATCCATTATATAATTTCTCAGCCATGATTCAACTCTTATTACAGTATCTGGTAAGTATGTATCTATTCAATTATTTAATTATATTCCTTTCTTTACAATACTTCTACAGTTCACCACTAACATTTTTATGTCATACCTACTTGACTTCCAGATCCCTGTACCCTTATCACCACTCCTTAGGCCAGGCCGTTTCCCCGAATGTACTTCCCTATAACCCTTGTGTGTTGTGTTACTGATGAGGAAATACCGTATTTTCAGGGAGAATGTGTTGATTTACTAGGTTATATCGATGAAAGCGATAGCTACAGCAGTGGTGGCAGTGATTTTGAAGCATAAATCGAAGGATTTGAAAAGGAGTAGTGTTAAATGCCGAAAGATGATGGGCGATGTTATCTCAACGAATTAGGCCTACGCCTATAGAATGGTCTAATAATTTGGATTGTAGGCTACAGCACCCGATCCCTTAACTGAATATAAAGGTGTTTTCTACAACGTACTAGCAGGATCAAGATTGTTCGACTAGTTCTCATTGTATTTAGAAGAGGACTTCTTTCAACTTTCGGCAGACAGTACAAATGAGTTCGCGAAAATGAAGCAACAAAATAAAGAGGATCAAAAATGGGAACCTAAAAGTGCATAATTTTTATTATAATTAAAATAAACTTTTCAAAGCTAAATTTACCCTTAGAATAATATAAACAAAACCGTTATATTTGTGAGTTACGTCTGTCCGGTTGCTCAAAAACACGCTAAAAGATTTCCAAATTATTTTAATCTGTCGGATTTAATTTGCCCGATTTTGGTTTCTGAAATTTTAATTTTCTTTTGCCGCAGTGTTCGGTCTAGAAAGCGAAGAGTAACGACCAAGGAGATCCGTCGAGCTGACCACACGACACCTCGTAATCTGCAAGCCTTCGGGTTGAGCAGCGGTCGCTTGGTAGGCCATGTCCTTTCTGGCATTTTCCGCTGTGGTATTTGGGTTTGCAACAGTGCTACATGCACCCTTCGTAAGAATTATAGCTATTTAGGAGCAGTAGTTTTATATTTATTACCGTTCATAAGTTGGCTCTACAGTCCTGTAGTTGTAAAAACAATAATTATATCTGGAAAGTTGCGTTTAAGTAGGCTCAAAGATGCGAGGGGGAAGGTTAATTAAATGTCTACAGCCTGTATTTTCAACTTCTTCTCGCTCTAGCAACATGAATGAGAAGTTACCTACCTCCCCACAATGGATTTTTACTTAACACCCCTCCGTCTACATTGGACAACCCCATCTCTCCGTAGTTACTATAAACATTTCATATTTAATTAAGGGGGTGTCATGATTGAAATTTTGAACTTCTACAATTTTTCACTTATCACAACTAAACTGAAAACAAAAGCATAGGCTTATATTAATATCAAGATATAGCACCACACAAAATGTGGAGATGATTAGTTAATGTGTTACTAAGTTAATAAAAATTAATATTCATTTTTATGTGTTGCATGTAAAATGTTGCTTGTGGCAGAGTTTCTATCATTTTGGGCTATAATATGGCAGACTTGTCACAAATACACATATATTTAGAAATAACTCTGGCTTTGGCAGTCATGTGTAATCTACTGGAGATAGAGGTTTTCCAGGTTTCATAATTTATACACAAGGCAAAAATCCAGTTTGGTGCTATTCTGGTGCAAATGTATGAAGGTAATATTAAAATGATCATAAAATGCAGAACTACTTTTGATTCCTGTACATACTGAAATTTTATCTGAAAATTTCATGTGAACCTTCTTAGAACTCTGTCGGAGGAATCATTTTGTAAATGGCAAAGAGATGAAAACACTTGTAAGTTGGAAATTTGCAATTGAACGTTTTAAGAATTACTTGCTTTAAATCCGCTCTGGTGTGAAAGTTACTACCTAGGCCGGAAAACCGGGTAGAAGGGGGTTCGATTCCCTCCTCCACCACCCTCGAAGTTGTTTTGCATGGTTTCACAGTTCTCCTTCAGGCAAATGCCGGGATGATACCTAACTTAAGGCAACGGCCGCTTCCTTCCCGCCTCCTTGTGTACCATATCCTTCCAATCTTCCCGCCACCCCATAGTAGGTGAGGCCGCATTTGCGAGGTACTGTTCCTCCTCTCCAGTTGTATCCCCTAAAAAGTCCCACTCTCAAGGACACTGCCCTTGAGGCGGTAGAGGTGGGATCATTCACTGATTCCGAGGGAAAAACCGGTCCTAGACAGTAAACGGATTAAGAAATGAATAAAGACAATATTCAATTCCTCAATTTCCTAACATATTAACTGGAGATACCCGTGTCTACATACAACTGTTTTAATAAGTTTATTCATCATCATCATCATCTGTTTACCCTCCAGGTTCGGCTTTTCCCTCGGACTCAGCGAGGGATCCCACCTCTACCGCCTCAAGGGCAGTGTCCTGGAGCTTCAGACTCTTGGTCGGGGGATACAACTGGGGAGTATGACCAGTACTTCGCCCAGGCGGCCTCACCTGCTATGGTGAACAGGGGCCTTGTAGGGGGATGGGAAGATTGGAAGGGATAGGCAAGGATGAGGGAAGGAAGCGGCCGTGGCCTTAAGTTAGGTACCATCCCGGCATTCGCCTGGAGGTGAAGTGGGAAACCACGGAAAACCACTTCGAGGATGGCTGAGGTGGAAATCGAACCCACCTCTACTCAGTTGACCTCCCAATGCCGAGTGGACCCCGTTCCAGCCCTCGTACCACTTTTCAAATTTCGTGGCAGAGCCGGGAATCGAACCCGGACCTCCGGGGGTGGCAGCTAATCACGCTAACCACTACACCACAGAGGCGGCCAATAAGTTTATTATGGGTTAAAATTCATACGTGAGTGAATCGCATTGTAATCCTAGAAAAAATGAATATCCACAGCCTATTTCCAGTCATTCGACCGGGTCAGAATTGGAAAGAATATAGTCCCCATCTAGCGGCGAGGATAGGAATTGTGCCTGTCGCACTCCTCTGGGGCAATGATTAATGACTGACAGAAGAAAGGAAATGTTATTGGAAAGTGTTGCTGCTATCGAAGATGACAGATAAACCGGTGTACCCGGAGAAAAACCTGTCCCGCCTCCGTTTTGTCCAGCACAAAACTTATACGGAGTGACCGGGATTTGAATCACGGGACCCATTGGTGAGTGGCCGGCACGCTGCCGACTGAGCCACGGAGGCTCCGTTGTAGTCATGGAGACAAGTCTTATATTCGCGCCTTAAATGAGAATTTGAAACAGGCTGTAAAAGTCAATGAAACTGAATACGGCTGTTTTGCACGAAGAGTGTCTCAGTATAATAATTTTTATTTTGGTATATATTTTTGTGTTTTCCATAATACGTATGGTTGAATTCTCTGGGTGAAGTGACTGTACGGTTATCATTCGCTTCTCGACCTTATTACAGCGCAGGGTGCTGTTACGTAACTGAATCTCTATCTGCTCCAAAGTTTGCTTACCGGCGCTACTTCGGCGACAGAGAATTCAATTTAGGTTCCATCATCGTGTGTATCGAAGCATGTAGGTCTTGGTCCCTTAGTGGATCTGCTACTTTTCTACAACTAGGGAAAATGTTTACCAAAATACATCACGAAACGATAATATGTGCCCAGCATTGTCAGCCTGATAGTTATACATGATGATTCACTATGACAATTGAATGTTGCGCGCGAAGAAAAACCACAGTCGAACCTCGATAAGTTGAACCCACATTATGCGAATTTCCAGTATCTTGAAGTAACTCAAATTCTCCGGCCATTTGTTCTATTCTTCACGTGAATTTATTTCGCTATTACTCGTAATTCGGTTGCATGAATTTCTCGATTTCTCGAAGCAAGTATTTCCTCCCTTGAAGCAAAAAATACGCTTTAACTCGAATTTTGTGCAACATTAACATTAACATTAACTGTGTGTTACTGCACATATCGTTTTTAAGGCCATGGCCGCTTCCTTTCCACGCGTAGTCCTTCCCTGTCTCATCGCAGCCATAATTCCAATCTGTGTCGGTGCGACGTAAAACCAATTGTAAAAAAATATTCTACTATTTTGCTTTACGTCGCACCGACACACATATGTCTTATGGCGACAATGGGACGGGAAAGGCCTAGGAATGAGAGGGAAGCGGCCGTGCCATTAATTAAGGTACAGCCCCAGCATTTGCCTGGTGTGAAAATGGGGAACTACGGAAAACCGTCTTAAGGGCTGCCGACAGTGGGATTCGAAACCACTATCTCCCGTGTGCGAGCTCGCAGCTGCGCGGCCGTAACTCCACGGCTAGCTCAGCCGGTAGAATTAAGTAGAAGTACGGCATGATCATGCAATTGAAAGTTATTTAGTATTTTAATACACACTAAGGAACTAACAGACACTGAAGAGGCTGCCAGACTGACGAATGCGTGCGGATACCGGTGAATTATAACTCAGTGTCCACGACCTTGGCAAAAACATTATAACCCTACTACCCTTCCCCACAGCACATGCAAAGTCTCCACTACTTGCCGCGACGAACGGCATTTGGTGCTTATTCCCGCCAAGTATTGTGTTAATAATTACGGAAAATAAAGGAAAGAATTAGCAGATAAGACACAAAGGCTTCTACAGATAACGTTTCTTTTACAAATAATTCGCTGTGAGCTTGCATCCGGGAGATCGTGGGTTAGAATCCCACTGTGGGCAGCCCTAAAGATGGTTTTCCGTGGTTTCCCACTTTCACACCACGCAAATGCTGTTGCTGTACCTTAATTAAGGCCACGGCCGCTTCCTTCCAACTCCTAGGTCTTTCCTATCCCATCGTCGCCATAAGACCTATCTGTGTCGGTGCGACGTAAAGCAATTAGCAAAACAAATAATAATAATTCCTAGTTCCAGGTAGCTAAAGTGAATATGTAATGTTTACTCCACAAAGTGGCGAGGGGCGGGAGCGACCTTCCCTTCACGCCCCACCCCCTAATCGCCACTACTGTTTGTTAACACGCCAAGGATGCAGAAAAGGAAATTTAATCACTTATTCATTTAGACACGTGTAGACATTCAACTCGATAAAAGAGATGATTGCAAGGAACAAAAACGAATACTGTTCGACGAAATGTGTGTGTAGAACTCGTACATCTGTTTGGAGCTTCTGTTGCATTCCGACCAGGTTGTCCAGTTTAAAATAATATCTATGTATTCACCGCTGCTGATCACACTAGCCATTGCCGATATGTAGACAGCAAATATAGTGCGGCTGTACCATACACCAGCCTAGAACTATACGGTTGAAAACGATGTTTACGAATGCAACGGATGCATTCGACCGGCCGCGCTGAGTAACATGCTGCGAGTGTGACTGTTTCTTATCTCTTCATATTCTGACGTAAACTGCCCGCTGGCAGTAGTTCCCCTGTTAAAATCAGTTGGTAGACACCCCACACATCACTTATGCATGCGGGGCATTTACAAGTAGAAAGTACGGCGTCCGAGAGCCACCTGGTATATGGACTGATAACTCAAACACACACACACTACAGGCTAAGCCTTGTCGCTGCAAACATTCTCCTCTCAATCCTGTTGTTCTTTTCACTTCCTTGTTGTCTTTATCATTGATCAAGTTTCTCACACCCTTGAAATATGTCTTCCATGGTCTTCTTTTTCCTTTCTTTCCTAGTATTTTTCCTTCAAATACGTCTACTAGGAAATCATTATGTCTCAGGATATGACTTACAAGTTTAACTTGCTTACTTCCCTTGTTTCCGTATTCTTTATCCCTCTCGTTGCTGATTGACTTCCTTTAGAACATCTGAATTCGTCTTTTTAAAATTTTAGTCCAGCATCCTTTCGTCATTTTCCTCCATATCCATATTCCAGTTACTTCCAATGAATCTCTTTCCTTTTTTCCAATAGTCCATCTCTCACAGCCATAATGTAGTACACTCCAGACAAGTATTTTACAAATCGATGGCCTAGAATGAATACCTCGTATCTCACAAAGTTCTTCCTATCTATTATTTCACTTAAGACTGGTCACGCCTTCCAGCCTTATAAAACGTATACTCTAGGAGATAAATATGTCACACAAACATGCATTCCTATAGTACGGTAAGGTAAGGTTCATTTTCCTTCACACACCGGCATAGGAAATAAGAACACAACGTACATTGTTCTGATGGACTGCATATCCATGTGTGGCTGGGAGGCGTGGCGAGTCTTAAGGGAAAAATTGGATAGGAAGAACTTTGTGAGATACGAGGTATTCATTCTAGGCCGTCGAAATGCCTTTTTTTTCCTAAACTTGTATGGGTATTCGTCAAAATATTTTACTGTTATTTTGAAAGGTCTGTATAGCAAAGGCTATTCTTTTTTTAATTTCATGATCGTCGAAGCAATCATTAAAATGCGTAAGCCTCCGTAGGTTTTGTATTCGGTCCACAAGTAACTGTTTCAAGACACTTTTCTTAACACAGCAGTTAACTCTAGTTAAATTCTAATAGATGAAATTGTCTATTCAAAGGGTACTATTTTTAGGTACTTCAAACATTTATTTAGTATATCTTAAACACAGATAAGAAGTAAGTGAATACTAGCGAATACCATGAGCAATCCAGACCAAAAAGATGTAAGCATTTAAAAGTAGTACAAACCCGATCACGGCTACGTTCCATCTGTCTTTTATTATACGTTTCCTTGCATTTTCACACAACTTTCTTAGGTTTACAAGTGGAAGTTTCGGTCGTCACTCCAAAGGGATCTTCAACAATCAAGACGTCAGAGTTCAGACCAAATTATACGTTACAATGTCACGTTTACCTAAATATATTATGAGATGATAGTATGTATCTAACATTGTTAGTCTGATAGTCAAGTACTTCTACTGTACATCCCAGCCCATATGGTTAGCGTAAGGAACGGGGTCAGGCCGTAAAACTGAGCCGGATTCCCATAACGTGCCGATCCAAATATATTAATAGTATGTGGAACGTTTACCTAAATCATACTGCCGCGCTACGGCACTAATATTGGAAGCCTCCTATAAAGTAGGTTCTTTCTATTATTATTTCTTCAAGATACCAATCCTTCCACGTGACTACCAAGTTCACTCAATGAGCTGGGGGCAGAGGAAAGATGATCGTGCAAACTCCGTTTCTCAGGACGAAGAGAGAAGCGAGAATCGGTAACAGCGGAGTAGTACAGAGTAAAGTGTCAATATGCGCCATATTCCATCTATTTATTTATTTATTTATTTATTTATTTATTTATTTATTTATTTATTTACACAGTACAGGATTATACATCTCACAGAGCGAGTTGGTCGTGCGGTTAGGGTCGCACAGCTGTGAGCTTGTATTGTGGAGATAGTGGGTTCGAACCCCACTATCGACAGCCTGAAGATAATATTCCGTGGTTTCTCATTTTCACACCAGTCAAAGAGTTTGCTTTACGTCACCGACACACACAGGTGTTATGGCGACGAGGGGATAGGAAAGGGCTAGGAGGGGAGGAAGAGACCGTGGCCTAAATGAAGTAACAGTCCCAGCATTTGCATGTTGCGAAAATGGAATTCCACGGAAAACTATCTTCCGGGATGCTGATAGTGAGGTTCGAACCCACTATCTCCCGAAGAACTTATTAAAGCTACGTAACCCAAACTTCACAGCCACTTTTTCGGAAAATTAAGATCAAGAAAACGTCTATTTTTAATGGATTTTAATATTAAAAACTACAAAGTGAAAATCAAAATAGTATAGTACTAATAAAGGCTAGGTTAAGAAAATTGCAATAATGTTACAAAAATCTGCATCTTTACATCATCATTATCATCATCTGTTTACCCTCCAGGTTCGGTTTTCCTCTCGGACTTAGCGAGGGATCCCACCTTTACCGCCTCAAGGGCAGTGTCCTGGAGCTTCAGACTCTTGGTCGGGGGATCCAACTGGGGAGTATGACCAGTATCTCGCCCAGGCGGCCTCAGCTGCTATGCTGAACAGGGGCCTTGTGGAGGGATGGGAAGATTGGAAGGGATAGGCAAGGAAGAGGGAAGGAAGCGGCCGTGGCCTTAATTTAGGTACCATCCCGGCATTCGCCTGGAGGAGAAGTGGGAAACCACGGAAAACCACTTCCAGAATGGCTGAGGTGGGAATCGAACCCATCTCTACTCAGTTGACCTCCCGAGGCTGGGTGGACCCCGTTCCAGCCCTCGTACCACTTTCCAAATTTCGTGGCAGAGCCGGGAATCGAACCCGGACCTCCGGGGGTGGCAGCTAATCACGCTAACCACTACACCACAGAGGCGGACTGCATGTTTACGTTGTTACAAAATTCAAACTGATCGTCTCTGGAAGTGGCAAGGAATTCCGCTAAAATTGTAGCCAAAGGAGTAGTGAGTTTTAAAGCAGTTTCTACGAGCAACCCTGTTGAATATATTGCATAGTCTGTGCAGCGGTGCATGTATATGGGTTGATGTCCTACATTATTTTTGTAAATGTGACGATGTTCCTTTATTCGTAGTGGTATAACGCTCTCGAACATATATGAGGTATCCAATGACGAATTGATGGTAAAAAGCTAGGTTTGGAAAGATACAGCCCCAGCATTTGCCCGGTGTGAAAACGAACAACAACGGGAAACCATCATCAAAGCTGCCGACGGTGGGATTCGAACCCACCATAACCCCGAATGCAAACTCACAGCCACTCCACCATAACCACACGGCCAACTCGCTCGCTATGTTATTCTTTGACCTGAAGCGCCATACATGGATATCTGAGAAGGGAAGGAATTCTGAATCAATCATTTGAAAAGGAATTTCATATCATATCTTTTTCTTCACGTTTCTAGATAGTTGATTTCATCCAGTAATGTTATTGGTTTTACGTCCCATTAAATAACTTTTATTAATTTTTTTTAGTCCGTGGGGAATCAGAATTTAGAAATCAGAAGTTCATTATATGCCGCTAAATCTATCGACGCCGACCGAATAGACAGCGCCGTTAGGGTCGTATAGCTGTGAGCTTGCAGTCGGGAGATGGTGGGATCGAATTCCACCTCAGCAGTCCTGAAGATTGCTTTCAGTGTGTTTCCGTCCGCACATCGTACAAATGTGGGGGCTGTACTTTAATTTAAGCCATGGTTCCTACCTTAACAATTTTATCCCTTTCCCATCCGTACGTTGCCGAATACCTTCGATGTTGTAGTGTGATGTTAAACCATTAGCAAAATAAAAAAAATCTACCCGCACGAGGCCGGTATGTTAAAACACCTTCACATACCATTCGTCTGAGCTTGGATCGAGCCCAGCAACCTGGACTTAAAAGGCCAGCGCTACCTTTCATCTGAACTCCCCTAACAATTCCAAATTTTACAACTATCTGTATGGCGTGTGGCCTTCGGAGTGGCCTGGTGCAGGTATTTCAAGCTGACGCCGTATCGGTGACCTCCGTGTCTACGAGGATGGCGCCCTACCTCTGATGAATTCTGATATTGAATACGGCGCACTCACCCGTCTCCCGAGCCAACGGAATTAACAAATGAAGGTTAAAAATCCCGACCAGGCCGGTAATCGAACCCAGGACCTTCCGGACCCAAGGCCAGCACTCTAACCATTTAGCCACGGAGCCGGACACAATTATGTATGAGAGTTTGGTACGCTATGATCATGAGCAAGGCATAAAGTCAAACACCGGGTTTGATAGGTGTTTACCTGAGCATTCTATGTTCCTCGCGTGGACTACGATACATAGAAACATCCCACATGTCCGCCTCTGTGGTGTAGTGGATAGTGTGA
Organism: Anabrus simplex; assembly: GCF_040414725.1. Classification (NCBI taxonomy): domain Eukaryota; kingdom Metazoa; phylum Arthropoda; class Insecta; order Orthoptera; family Tettigoniidae; genus Anabrus; species Anabrus simplex. Next base: position 1,760,852,846 of record NC_090265.1, read on the forward strand.
TTAGCTGCCACCACCTCGAGTCCCGGATTCGATTCCCGGCTCTGCCACGAAATTTGCAAAGTGGTACGAGATACACTCAGCATCGAGGGGTCAACTGGGTTGGGAGGATTCGATTCCCTCTCCAGCCATCCTGAAGTGCTGTTCCGTCTTTTTCCCCACTTCCCTTCGAGGTAAATGGTGGGATGGTACCTAACGTAAGGCCACGGCCGCTTTCTTCCCTCTTCATTCTCTATCCCTGCCATCCTCCCCATCCTCTCCATAAGGCTAATAATGTGAAGACGCCTCGGCAACGTACTGGTCCTCCTTCCCAGTTGTATCCCCCGACCCAAAAAATCACGCTGCAGGACACTGCCCTTGAGGCGATAGAGTTGGGATCCCTCGCTGAGATCGAGGGAAAAACCAACCCTGGTGGGTAAACGGATTAAGAAAGAAAGAAAGTTTCCACATTAAGTCATCATCATCATCATCATCATCTGTTTACCCTCCAGGGTCGGTTTTTCCCTCGGACTTAGCGAGGGATCCCACCTCTACCGCCTCAAGGGCAGTGTCCTGGAGCTTCAGACTCTTAGTTGGGGGATACAACTGGGGAGTATGACCAGTACCTCGCCCAGGCGGCCTCACCTGCTGTGCTGAACAGGGGCCTTGTGGAGGGATGGGAAGATTGGAAGGGATAGGCAAGAAAGAGGGAAGGAAGCGGCCGTGGCCTTAAGTTACGTACCATCCCGGCATTCGCCTGGAGGAGAAGTGGGAAACCACGGAAAACCACTTCCAGGATGGCTGAGGTGGGAATCGAACCCACCTCTACTCAGTTGACCTCCCGAGGCTGAGTGGACCCCGTTCCAACCCTCGTACCACTTTTCAAATTTCGTGGCAGAGCCGGGAATCGAACCCGGACCTCCGGGGGTGGCAGCTAATCACGCTAACCACTACACCACAGAGGCGGACTCCACATTAAGTTCCGTTTGTAATCGTGACTTGCTTGCTCTTGACGTCAACACCCCCTTTTTTTTTTTTTTGCTATTTGCTTTACGTCGCACCGACACAGATATTTCTTATGGCGACGATGGGACAGGAAAGGGCTAGGACTGTAAAGGAAGCGGCCATGGCCTTAATTAAGGTACAGCCCCAGCATTTGCCTGGTGTGAAAATGGGAAACCACGGAAAACCATCTTCAGGGCTTCCGACAGTGGGGTTCGAACCTACTATCTCCCGAATACTGGATACTGGCCGCACTTAAGCGACTGCAGCTATCGAACTCGGTACACCCCTTAATATAACGTTTATATGAGTCTCTTTACACACATGAGGATAGCCTTTCTCATGACCTTCTTGTAGCAGCTGAAGTTCTGCGACAGGAACGATCGTCACAGGTGATAAGAAAGTACAGTTGAGTACGAAATACTATAATTAAAAAACAGCAAAACCACTACACCACAGCGAAAATTTTCAGATATGACCTCTTTCTAAATTATAATTTTTTTAATGCAGTGCTTTACTCGGTTCTTACGTTTTTACACAGCCCGATAAATAATGGATTTTTCAATACCTTCACGATTTATTTAAACAGTGAGAAAATACATTTTTCACTCTACAAAGTGCTCATGAAAGATTCACTTGACGTCATAGTAGCAGAACGAAACGTCCTATTAAATGCCAGCTGCAAAAACGTTGGTAGTGGCAACATAGTAAGGCTCGAAATGCATCATGCATATCACACAAGCTCTCTAGAAATTAGACAAAGGTAAATTACTTCCTTACGGAGTAGATAATGTTATATTTCTTACTCATTCTTACTTCCTTTACAATCAAAATTTATTCTTCTTCCTCTTTCCTCTTCCTGTCAGTGTTAGAGGAGACGGCTCTCTTAATTATCAGCTGACCTAGAAAGTCTGTATGGTACTCTTCGTGAAGCGAAAATAGTTTTAATCAATAGTAAAGAGCAATTTTCTTTGGAATGCAGTCTTCTTCACAAGCAGTTCACTGTATAAACTGCACCCGTCCACCTCCCGAGTCCCAGACTAGCATTTATCTCAGGGGTGTCGGTTCATTATTTAAATCATCAAATATAAATATAACGGCATAATAGAACACGGGGATGAACGGAGCAACTTAAAATTAAAATGGGGAAGGCTCAATTGTAACGTGAATTTAAGGACTCCATGATAGGACTAGGAAGTGACTGTTACTTTAAAAAGGGCATCATCTAACTACAATAAAAAGATTATGAGAGTGGTTTCCTTTGAAATAATTTGCCAGAAGGAGCGGTTTATTACGCCATTTGACGTATAAAACTTTGATACACGTGGCAACAATATTTGAATTTACACACATGTTACATATATAAATCACTTGCCATACCGCAAGTGGTATCAATATCTTGCTGCGTTGCTTCTGAAATAAAATGACATTTTGGAGGTATAATTTACGGATCGATTCCATTTGAATCGAACCGTTACTCAAGGATATAGCTTCCTTCTATCGGGAGCCCGAGCATAACCCATGTTACGGTCGGCTTCCCGATTTAACTAAGATGATGTACTCCGGCTATATACATTTTTCCGAGACCGGTACTCGGACTGGGTAATGTTTCTCGTGAAGTGCGAAAACTGGATTCCACGGACAGTCCCTATCTTACGATATCCAGCTGATGCCATACCAATGAATTAGCATTTACATTTTATTTACATGTGATCTGAATTGTCACCAGTTAGCCTCAGTAGACTACTGCCACAGATGAGATAACGAGGAGCGGAGGGAAATACCGTGCCAGTGACCCCCCTCGCATCGCGAGCGAAGTAAACAAACACGCAAGTATGACTGTAACATCGTCCCATACGGAAACCGTACAATAAAAAGATACCAAAAGACTCTAATATTATCATTCTCATTGTTCAACATACGAATAGAGGGACGTTGTCACCAAATAATTTAATTCACGATATTATCACCTCGAAATTATTATTATTATTATTATTATTATTATTATTATTATTATTATTATTATTATTATTATTATTATTATTATTATTCCTCAACGGTTCCTGGCACTGTCACGTTGATTAATATCGTCATTATTATGCGGGATGCAAACACCAAGTGGTTATTACTGTTATTATTATTATTATATCCCTCTCGTGGTTATTTTTATTATTAATGAATAGGTGACCCAAGGTATTATTATTATTCACGTCACTTAAAAAGGTTATTATTATTAATGGACCGGTCACTTCCGCCAAATTATCTATTAAGATATCGGTCGCAATTACAAATTAATTCACTGATCAACCAACGACATCATTACAGTTATTATTATGACAATTATTATTAATCCGACCGCGGTGATTTAACATCGTCCTTACATTATTATTATTATTATTATTATCGGTTGCATATTCTCAATTAGATTCCCGTTTAACATCGTTATCAACGCTCAATTAATTAAGGCGGTCCAATCCTTTATCTGCAATATTTATTATTATTATTATTATTATCACGACATCATGATTGTCCTCACTCGTTATTACAATGAATACAATATACGACCATTTCTGTGGAATCTGAACTCTCATTATCCTTAGATCCCTTGTATCTCAACGAATAACTGTGCAGTCTATTTATTTCGTACATGCTGTCACGGGTTCGAATTCTACCCGCTACGTAACTCAGTATTTCTCTGTGACACTGCCCGTACATTTTACACTCATATCAATATCCTAAGTGTCTCTCGTACGGAATTTATTTTCCTCTCTATCTCAATATTCCTCGATTCATTTATTTATTCCTCACAGAATTATCAACTGACTTATTTATTCATTTCGGACATCGTACGACCTTTTATTATCTGACTGCAAATTCTTTCACGTTTTCTATCTCATTTGGATCTATGCCTTAGTTCATTCTCCACAAATAATCGTAACATCTTGAAATTATATTTACCAAAATTTGACAATCATGGTCTCGTAATATTAGCACTACATGTTCCGGCTAATGAATCGCAACTTCAAAACGCGACATTTATACGTAAAAAAAATATTGGACCGTAATTTAAACCACACGTTCATTAACATGTACGGATTATTAACACCGATCTACATTTCAATATTATTAATCGATCAAATTAAGTTATCACGCACTTTAATTCCAAATTAAAACGACCTCCCGTCATTAAATGATTCCCAATAAACTCAACACTTGATCACATAATTTATTATTATCCCCGAATCATATAAAAAATATCTTCTTTAAAAAAAATAGTTATATTATTTATTTATTATTATTATTAATATTTAAAAAAAATAATAATTTCGCCTGTACTACGGTAGTCCACTCTTATTATGTTTAACGCATAACCCCTTTTACAAAGTCGATTTATTCTGGCACTAATCACTCCAGATATGATTTACTTGGAAATATTATATTAATCGCATCTCACAAATTTAACAACTTCACTTTGAAAATATGACCATATTAATTTCAACAAAACACACTTGGTATGGCGAAGCTGGATTTTCCTTCCATGTCATTAAATGGCTCGTTAAAATGACAAAACATAAAAGCACATATCGGGTCTTATTTAACTAGCATAATCAAAATCAAATGTAAAGAAAATTATCGACTACAAAGAAAATAATGAATGCATGCATGACTTAACGTACTACACTATATATACAAATTTACATCTCCAACAAACTGAATACATAAAAGACCCGATTATTTACATTATTATGATTTACTACTGTCCGTGCTACAAATTTAGGATGGGGTCGTTAAGCGACCCATCTTGTTACAGAAGGTAACCAAGTATAATCAAATTATTCCCATTTTTCCCATCACGATAACATTTCCCAAATATATTTTACAGTTTAGTACTCATCTTAGTTATCGGTATTCCATTGCAGCTTTGCAGACGAGAGGCTTCATCCAGCCCCTCTCTGCGTTTTACTCCTCCATCCTTGATGGCGTAGTTTCACAAAAGATTTCCTGGCACATTATTATTTTATACTCATATCTTGATTACCACAAACCTTCACCATTTACTACGTTAACACTGTATGCTTTAATTTGGATACAACAAATTTCTATCCTAGACCCAAGAATTTAATATATTTACACTATTTAATCTTCGTCCACCTACCGCACAATGGACCTGGACACGTACGACGTGGTGTCAACTATTACGCCCGCCGCGATACGCCCGATTTATACGGCATTCTTGACGTGTTCATTACATCGGTTCGGTATAGCTAAGTACAGGCTACTACTTCCTTAAAGTACTGTTCGTCACACAGTCTATTATGTACGTACTCACGGTGATATATTTTATACTACTCTCTTGCAGGGTAATTACTTTACGTCACTGATTATTCATAAATAAAAAAAACACTATCCTACGTTAACTATTTCCAGATTTAACATGTTGCTTGAGCGCGATCACACTTTACAAACACTGGCGGATGCTCGCGCCATTAAATGACTGTACGTCCGTAGAATTCTAAGTTACCGGCGACCAACAGTTCAACTCCCGATTTTCAATTCACGTGTGCTGGCGACCGTCAATTCAGCTCCAACGATTCAAGACAAGTGGCTGGCGACCGTCAATTCAGCTCCGTATATATGGATGAAGCCTTTTTCCCGCGGATTCGTTGACGTCATGCCCCTTAGGGAGGGGGTGGATTTTTAATATCGGTACTTGCACTCCGAATTGGAAGTTAAAATTTACATCAAATTAATCCACTCCGCTAGCATATCTGCTGGATAAAATATGAACTCCAGGTGATCACAGATTTAGGAGATATGGATGGATTTCGCTCCTCACATTTCGCGCCTTCGTAAGCGTCTCTGACAACGTGGTCTTCTTTCAGCCAATGAGATTCAAGCTGTCCGGTTTCCAAGAAATCCAGCCTTCAATTTAATTAATTTGCCAATAAGTATTGATTATTTTTCCATGCGTGACATCTAATAAATTCATTACATCCATCCGCGTACTCAGATTAATTTATTACTGAATACTTTTGTAGTTACGAAAATATCTCATCCCTCATTCCTTAAGATGGTATCACTGAGTCTCCCATCAAATTTTTACTATTGGCCGGCAAGCGGTCACGTGATTTAAATCTCCACCTGCTCGAACTTAGGCTAGCGAACGTACACTCAGCCGCTGTAATTTTCCATGAGGTCATGGAATTTCCGTCCTACCAAAAATATCCCAAGGTCTTACTCATGTGGTGGGTTTTCTTTGTATGACTCTCCCCCCTTCCTCTTTCTGACCAAGACTTATTTGTGGACTCTGTATTTCCTTGTACGCCAACTAATGATATTCCCTGCTGTGAAGTAGCTAAAAGTTGTCGGGTTGAGCTAATCCGTCAGGCTCCAGTCTGTCGTCCTTCCTTCGCTCTGATTTCGACATTACCTAAACGAAATATTTTCAAATACACTCCTCTGTATTTCAATAAATGTATCATATTATTTTACCGATCAAATCATGATTGATTATGGGCCTAAGTCACTCGGGTTCAAAACAATGAGGGTAATTCAAAGGTTACGCTTCCCTGCTGTATTGCTCCGAAACAATGGAACGGAGCTGAAAATAAATTATTCTTTTACCGATAGACAGCGCACAAGTCACAAGTGGTTGACAAGGTTGAATAGACTTATGTTGGCGTATCAGGAGATGAATGCAGAAAATAAACCACCGTAGAACGAACTGAGGTGCTTAGAAAAGTTATGATGTATGCGTCAAATACGTCACATTTGTTTTCGTTTATGCTGTGGTTCTATTGAAACCCACTCTACCTCCATACCAAATAATACAAATGGCTCATACGTCTTCCGGGCCGGTGTCGTTTTCCATTCTCCTGCACTAAGGTGAATGTCGGAACTATTCCTTGTATATGCCACGGCCGCGAACCCTCTCACCTTCTTCGCACATCTCCTGGCGTCACCGTCTAGGAGGCCCGCCTCCCCCTTCAGGGGAAGAAATAAACATTTAGTACTAGCACTAGGCCTAGAAGTATGTCTAATTCCATTCAAATACATGGACTCCTCAGCTTTATGGCGTAAAGGAATGTTGTCTACAACTTTCAAAATAACAAAGACGTATGAGCCAAATGAAGGCCCGTCTGCAACCATGTTTCAACATGGTGTGTGTAATTTCCCATTTCAATCTCCAAAACTGTTTAGACCTGTAACAAATCTCGATAATATACACGTATTAATACATAAATTATTCAGGGAAATTGATGCTTTCGTTTCCATCAGCTATTGCCTTATCTACACCCATTTTAGATAATATTCCATTAAAGAAACTCAAAAAACTTCTATGATACAATTCCAGGGAAGATGGACACTTACTATTTGACCCTGCTATTAATTACCAGCCTGCAAAAATGATTGTGTCTGTGCACCGTTTTACATAAATAAACTGTTTTACATAAATAAATAAAAAAAAACACAATGGCTTCTGTGATAATGAAAGTAACAAATTTATGAACGGATATTTATTCTTATACACATCCCTGCTATTATTATTATAATCAGCCTGTGAAGGGTCGGTGTGTTTCTCTTCTGATGGAGTTTGTCTCGTGATCAGTCTTCTCTGAGTTTCATTAATGGTAAAGTGACTTTTAGTGCCGTGTTGAGGATCCAAGCAAACTCCGGGGACCTTGTAGCGTAAAGGGGTCAAATTTGGGATATTGATTTTATCGTTTAGTTTAATTACGCAATATTTTCTGAATAAATCTTAGTTTGTTTCATGAATATCGGACTGTTAGTTTTTGAAATATAAAATAGTTTGTGCCACAGTTCACAATGGATGCCACGCCCCTTTTATACATGCCGAAACTAAAGGACATAGATCTCTGTAAAGCAGTGTCACAGGAGCATATTTCTTATAAAGGTAATATTTAAATACCTGCATTGGCACTAATAGCCTATATGTGCAGTTCCCCTGTTTATTCTCTGGATATAGAGTTTGGGCGGGAATACATGTCAGTTTATTCTCTGGACATAGACTTTGGGCGGGAATACATGTCAGTTTATTCTCTGGATATAGAGTTTGGCCGGGAATACATGCCACTTCTCAGCTTGATAGTAATTTGTGTGCATGTGTTGAATTATGTTAAAAATATAGATCTTACAATACCTACGATAAAGATGTTCTCCCTCAAAACTAAAATTAGAGATAATCAGTACACCTCTAACAGAAGTCAGTGTAGTGAGTCTAAAGGAACTATTATTGAAATAAGAAACAGTAAGTGCAAAAGTGAACCTAACCCTCAAGACAAACCAAGTGCTTCCAAGAAAAAGTTGAATTACATATACATGGTGCAGGTTACGATAAAATGAAAAGGAAGGAAGCATCTATAACCACAAACATTCCTTACCTGGTCCAGTAATGGAGGCAATAAAGCCTATTTACGGGAACTAAGCAAGCCAGATGGTGCCACACACAATCCTAATGAATTTTTCAATTATGTAATATGGACACGGTTACCAAAATCTGTGTGTATGCGATTGTAAACAATGAAATTTGGTGTGTATGAAGCAGTTTTGTGCTTCAATGAAGGAGTATCTGGCAAGAAGAAAGTATTAAGGCTGTTAGGTATTGAACTGAATGTCAGCACAAAAACAACCCTCAATGATATAGACTACCAGCGAGTGATTGAGGCTGAAAAGCAAACCAACCTTACCTTGCAGGATGCCAGGAAGCATCAGAGGAACACTAAAATGAAGAGGGAAGAAGACAATGATCCATATTATGGGGCATGATTGTTCTACTAATGAAGGCAATAACAGTATTTTCATGTGTAAAACATGTAAATTGAAATCACAAGAAATGTGATTTTTTTTTTCAGTTCTAGGTACATATTTCTTGAAAAGTAAGAGAGTTATAACCATGAAACTTACTAAACTTACTTTCCGTTTCTAAATAAGGAAAGTGATGAAAATTTAGGTCAATATGTTGTGTAGAAGTTTAAATACCTGCGTGAAGAGCATTGAAAATTTTGTTTTTTGAAAAGAAATGGATCACCTAATTATTTATTTTATTTCACACCTCATTCGTGCAAATATAATAAATATGCATGGCATTGTTTAACATGAGATACCCTAAATCTATGATTTTTTTATAGATAACGTAATGGTTATTTTGTCCACAGGGTGTACCTAAATATGTTAAATTTTAGCATTGAGTTAAACGGGACATTCGTTACCTACAAGGTCCCCTTTAAGAGACAAAAAGGGAAAGAAAATACATTTACGCTGCTGTTAAAAATATACGATGTATATGATCAACTAGATTTAGTAATCGGCATTTACCGGGTATATTTTTTAATGTTTGCTTTTAGGATTTTTATAACCTGTTAGTTAAGCGCGAAGTGAAATTTTGTACATTTCTCTTTGTGAGGTGAATGGATATTTTACGAACTATGTATTGTTTTTTTACAGTTATTGGTATGTGATCAAATTACAGTTTTAATTTTAGACTATTTCGTTTCACGTTAAATCTTGTCATTATGTCAGGGAATATATATCAGGAAATACATGAAATAACGCTCTGGACTTCAAATATGATGTCCACGATTTCTCCTGTCATTGAGACTGTCACCAATCAGCCTAGTGACTCAAGAAACTGTCGTTTCAAAATTAATCTCGATCATTTTGTGCATTTTAATTTTCATCTGTCCTCCCCCTCTCCCTCCCCCCACCCCCTATTTCATACCTATGGTGATGAACATGAACTGAAATGTCATCCAGAGTGTCACTATTCCCCTCAATGATCCCTAAGACTTTGTAATTCAACACTAATATTGATCCATTCGATTATGATTACATGTCACCCACCACCCACCACCCCAAGCCTAAGGTTGCTATACGTGTCTTAACCACACAGTAATGTTTACAGATACTAATTCATATGTATACCACGATGGGTTGAGAGCTATGTGAGAACACACCAATATATTTCCATGATCACGGATATTTTGAACATTTTACTTTTTTCACCCCTATGGATTCGATACTCATATTGGTCGTTTACGATTATTTTTACATGTCACCCCACCCTCACCCCTACGGTGCCAAGAGAGCCTTACCCATTCGTTTTTCGGACAATAAATCATATATTTACGAAGTTTGGTTGAAATTTCTCTCCGTGTTTCCGGGCTATATTGAAACATAAACACACACACATGTACATCCATTAATATACATCCGAGCACATTTGTAACACACGTCTCCTCAGCTGGCATCTGAACACGCTGAGTTCATCTGGTGGGATTAGCCTGCTTTAAACCATCGTAAGGAGATAACATGCACTCGCAATGTGGCAGCTAGCTCAGCATTTGAAAAATATATACAAGATAATGTTATAAATGCCACTACCTGAGAACTTGAGAACTGTATTAAAAATCATATATTTTACTAACATAACTATTCTCTGCAGAGAAGGAAAGAGGTCGTAAACCGTTCTTGATGAACGATAGTCTCCAGGTAGCCGCAGAACAGATTATTAATTCTGATTGTGGAAAAGGGTATGCTATCAGAATGCATTTTGGCGAGTATAGTGACAGCCTGACTGATTTCTTACAAAGGGTAAAGTTCAGAAAATCTAACACGGGAAATACCGTACGAACCAACATGAAAATATCACAGAACTTTATATTTCGATGTGAACACACGCCTAATATTAAGTCTGTAATGCTTTTTTATATTTTATTTTTTTCCAGGAACACTATTTACTGAGCATCAAATGTTAGAATAATGTCATCTTCCTGCCAATTACAGGGACAGCTGTGTTCGTTTAAGTGTTGAATTCCTATTTGTATTCATAAGTTCTCGACCTAGTAACATACATTTCATATGTCTCTGGCCACCATAGTGTAAAGGCTAACACTATTAAATTGAACCCTTGGAGGCCCGGCTTCGATTGGTGATACTATCGGAGATTTAACACTGGCAAGAGGTCTGGTACAGGGTTATCAGATACCTTAAATTAAACTACGGCAAAGATGTGCGAACGAGTAAATAAGCGGGCTAGTATTCTACAAGTTATAAACTTCATTTCAAAATGATACGCTTATTATTCTGTTGACACCATAGTGCAGTTTATTAATGCATGCCTTAAGTTGTATACACAGAAGGAAACTTCTAGCATCGAGCAACTTGGCCGTGCGGTTTGGATCATGTAGCTATGAGCACGTATTCGGGAGGCGATGGGTTCAAACCCCACTGTCGGCAGCCCTAAAAATCGTTTTCCGTGATTTCTTATTTTACACCAGGAAAATGCTGAGACTGTAGCCTGTTTTAAGGCCAATGTCGATTCTAATCCTAGCCCTTTCCTATCACATCGTCACCGTATGACCTGCCTCTGTTGGCGTGAAGTAAAACAAATAAGAAAAACTGTATTTAATTATTCACACCAGAGCTTTCAATTTCAATGTATTTTCATTTCTCTCTGTGACATTGATGAAAAATGTACAGGTCTGAACAGCTGCGACCTAATCAAGTCAACAGAACATAATATTTCTGACAATGTTACATGAACATGCTACCTCAGGTAGCTGTCCGCTATTACGCGTCTTAATTGCTAGGATGGACAGCCCGAGAACTGCAAACAATAAAATAAAAGAAACAATTTTAAAATCTACGAACTCACACGAGATAAAGAAACCAAGGTCTAAAGAAATTTATCCTCTTTTGACAGAAAAGCTCTTGGCACTTATCGGAGGTGGAAACACTCGGATATTTCTCTCGAGGTCCAAAGTAAGGGACAATTGCCGTCCCGGAGAGGACCTGTCCACGACGCAGGACATTTAACACGAATACCGTACTGTGCCGTGAAATCCTGGACGTCTGGCAACTCTGGTCTGGTATGTGGTTGGAAATATTCATGCAGCTCACTTCCGTTGGAAATGTGCTTGGAAACATGTGCACCATCTCTAGGAATACGAGGACATGTTATTTTTATATTAGCCTATATCAGATTCTTTGCCGAAGGTTCAGTGTTCGACACCAGTTTCGTCCACAGACATATTCCGAATGATCCAATTACCTGATGAATTGGTGTCTGTGGGATCTGCGCTGGCCAAAAAGTCTTCGCAGAAGGTCAGTCGTTAGGCGCGGAGCGGTGTAAATTTACCAAACTGCTGAGATGGAAGAAAATATTGAAGTCTGAGCATGCGTGGGAAGTCCTGAAAACGCTTGGAATTCAGCACACGGCAGAGGACAAAATGTACAGTGGACATTTTAAAAGATTCAGTGACTATTTAAAATCGTCAATTAAACTTCTCCTGAATTATAATTCTTTAGTATTCTCCTTCTTTACAATATTTTTAATATTTTCGGTTATTATGTTATAAACTGTAAAAATTCAGGATTGTTGCTGTCATTCACGGTTTGCAAACTGACATCTTTTGGAAATGTGTCTGATAGAATACAAAAAGGCAAGAAATGCATCTATTTACTCTATACCACAACACGCGTTTATTTACTAGTTTTTGTCTGAATTGCGTCCGTCCGTACGGACAGGTATCAGAGTTCTAAATTACAAAAATGATTCGAGAAAAGGACACTGGAATAAAATGAAGTGTGTAGTTTCAAATTAATATGCTACCGCGATTGTATCATATACGTTAATTGATCGAGAAGTAAGAAATTACTGTGATTAGATATAAATCGTAAAATTATCACTTATTATTATTATCATTATTATTATTGTCTAATATTATTCAGAAAATGTAAAGTCTTCTTTTGATATTCGTAGATGAATTTTGGTTACGCACGTAGGTGGCTCACTTATCTTGTTTAGAATTCTTACATTCAGTACGTCTAATTTTTCTCCTTTCATATAATTAACACACCACTTACCCCAGTGTGTAGTGGACGGCTGTAGGCTGGTAATTCAAGTGAGTTACGTTTTATCTGCAGCAATGAATCTATTGTGGAACGTTCACACCATGCATCGTTTAACATTGTAAGAGAAGACTCTTTTAAAAATTACGATCTGTGGGGACTCTACCATATTCAAGTGTGTCGTTTTCCGTTCCACAAAAACACGCCTTTTCTTTTAATTTCTTTCGGAAGAACAGTAAGAGATATATAAAAGAGATAAAACGGTGGATAACACGTATGGTAAGCAGGTGTAAATAACCAAGGTAATAATTCTAAAGTAATTACCTGTGTTCTCTGGTTGTGAACGTCATAGTAATTCACTGCGTTAGTCGTTTGCCAAGGGTAATTCGTTGTCAGGCAATTTAAAATCGTAATTGGGTTGTATTTAATTTTTATCATATGGTATTTTAATATTAGCATTTCCTGTGTGATCATCGGCTTGCTTTCAGATTGAAGAGGCATAAGATGGGAAATTTGTTGCATGTCTTAGTCATGTATGATTGTTCCTTTACGAACACACCCACGGTATTCCCTGCCTGTCATAAGGGAGGACCAATGGATGATGACATTAGAACCATGAGACTACTTGTGATTAGTTCTATTAGGTGTCCAACATTATGGGTCGACATTACTTGCGACTAGTACCACCTTGCGAGGAAAACCATGCGTCCACGTTACATAGAAGCAGTACTATTATACGCGAAACATTACGGGTCTGGGCGTTGCTTGAGATAATGGTCATCGTGTGTATTCCACTGGTCGGTTCTACTGTGTTCAGAATTGGTTTTGTGTTACCTATGAGTTGTACCACTTTTGAGAAACACCATGGGTGTACGTTGCCTGTGGGCATTACCATAATGTGTAATACACCGTGTGTTTACATTGCCTATGTTTAGTACCACTATGTGAACAACACCACTAGAATACCGGCGCCCATTATATGAGGAACACCTTGTGTCTGCGTTGCTTGCGAGTAGTACCCTTATGTGCGAATGCATTTTTGTTACCTGTGAGTGGTACCATTGTGTGTACGTACCATGGGTGTACACAGTCTGTGATTAGTACCATTCTGAGGGGCCGTTGACCTGTATGGTGGACGCGTTTAGATAATACGTATCATCCCAGGAATTAAGATATTGTGAATTGAATCCACTGATTGTTTTTATTTCACGATCATTTTTCCATCACCATTCGTTTTATATTATAGTCAGTGGACAAATTCTGAAGTTTAAATTTTCATTTTTATGCACTTTGTAGCATTTGGGACTGATGACCGAGCTGTTAGGTCTTTTAAAACAACAAACATTATCATCTTCAAATTACTATGAAACTAAGGACAAAATTGTTACGTACCATAAATAATAGTTTTACTTCTTCAGAAACTCCTTGACTCTTACATTAGACGGAATATTATCTGAGAGTTGGCGTTAAAAATAAAAATGTAAATAAATAAATAAATAAATAAATAAATAAATAAATAAATAAATAAATAAATAAATAAATAAATAAATAAATAAATAGGCTCTACTTTGTACAGTTTTTTGACACGTTGAGATGCTACAGGAGTTTTTTCGTGCCAGTAAATCTACCGACATGAGGCTGGCGTATTCGAGCACCCTCAAATAATATCGGACTGAGCCAGGATCGAACCTGCTAAGTTGGGGTCAGAAAGTCAGTGCCTCGACAAAATTACTGGAGACTGATGAGTCAGCCATATCATTGGACATACCCTAACTATTGCTTTTAGAAATGTTGCTCTGACAATATTAAAATAGACCTGTATATTTTATAATGTTTACATACATGTTTAGGAAGGTCCAATGGGCTTTCATTCAATCAATCAATCAATCAATCAATCAATCAATCAATCAATCAATCAATCAATCAATCAATCAATCAATCAATCAATCAATCAATCAATCAATCAATCAATCAATCAATCAATCAATCAATCAATCAATCAATCAATCAATCAATCAATCAATCAATCACTACTGATCTGCACTTAGGGCAGTCGCCCAGGTGGCAGATTCCCTATCTGTTGTTTTCCTAGCCTTTTCTTAAATGATTGCAAAGAAATTGGAAATTTATTGAACATCTCCGTTGGTAAGTTATTCCAATCCCTAACTCCCCTTCCTATAAACGAATATTTGCCCCAATTTGTCCTCTTGAATTCCAACTTTATCTTCATATTGTGATCTTTCCTACTTTTAAAGACACCATCCAAACTTATTCGTCTACTGATGTCCTCCCACGCCATCTCTCCACTGACAGCTCGGAACATACCACTTAGTCGAGCAGCTCGTCTCCTTTCTTCCAAGTCTTCCCAGCCCAAACTTTGCAACATTTTTGTAACGCTACTCTTTTGTCGGAAATCGCCCAGAACAAATCGAGCTGCTTTTCTTTGGACTTTTTTCCAGTTCCTGAATCAAGTAATCCTGGTAAGGGTCCCATACACTGGAACCATACTCTAGTTGGGGTCTCACCAGAGACAAATATGCTCTCTCGTTTACATCCTTACTACAACCCCTAAATACTCTCATAACAATGTGCAGAGATCTGTACCCTTTATTTACAATCATATTTATGTGATTACCCCAATGAAGATCTTTCCTTATATTAATACCTAGGTATTTACAATTATCCCCAAAGGGAACTTTCACCCCATCAACGCAATAATTAAAACTGAGAGGACTTTTCCTATTTGTGAAACTCACAACCTGACTTTTATCTCCGTTTTTTCATTGAGTCGACTTTGAGTGCATGATGTTATTTATTGTAAAACAAATATATTACGGCTGACTGAGTAGGACATTCATGTAATCAGTTATATCCGTGTCTTTTGATGTTGTGTACAAATATTATGACTGATGCAAGAGGTGTCCACGTAAAAGGCTATAACAGGTATTGTTGAACATCGTGTCCTCGTCCCGAGGTGGAACAGCTAATTCAGGTACACCCGAATATAGGCGAGCTGCTTGTACCATTTTAGCTACATACCAGTCCTCCTGCCATTATTTAATCTCTGGCAGTACCGGAAGTCGAACGCAGGCCTCTGAGGACGGGGGTTAATAGTGCTGACCGTTACGCTACAGAAGCGGAAGGCAGGTAGTCTTATAATACAAACATCTCATGGCTAACAAAATTATAACCAAACTCCACGGCGCAACAGCCCCGAAGAGCCATGGCCTACCAGGCGACCGCTGCTCAGCTCGAAGACCTGCAGATTACGAGGTGTCGTGTAGTCAGCACGACGAATCCTCTCGGCCGTTATTGTTAGGTACGTAGGCCGGGGCCGCTATCTAACCTTCAGTTAACTCCTCCAGTGTAATCACGTAGGTTGAATGGACCTCGAACAAGCCCTCAGATGAGGTAAAAGTACCTGACCTGTTCGGGAATCGAGCCCGAGGCCTCGGGTGAGAGGCGGGCATGCCACCCCTACACCGGAGGGCCGGCAAAGGGAACTGAGCCTACGGCACGTGGTGTTCAGAGGCGGTCACCCATCCAAATACTGACCACGCCCAATGTCGTTTAACTGCGCTGATTGTACGAAAACCGGTGTATTCAACATGGTATGGTCGTTGGCTAAAAAAATGTACGTTCACGAAATAAGTCTTCGAAAAAGTTGTTAAAACTGCGGGCTGTCGTTTATGCAACTGTACGTACATCGTGACAGATTCATAGTTAGTATGAAATCTTCGGCTGGAATTGTAAAATTAAATCGTTACCGATGCATTAGACTTTCATTCTAATACTTAGGTGTTGATGAATATCAACAACGCATTCAACTTCAGTTGACGGGATTTTATATATTTGAAAATATTCTTCTTCTTAATCGTTTTACACTCCAGGGTTGATTTTCCCTCGGACTCAGCGCGGAATCTTGCCTCTACCGCCTCACGGGCAGTGCTCTGGAGAGTAAGACTTTGGGTTGGGTGTACAACTGGAATGGAGGACCAGTACCCCACCCATTTGGCCTCACCTGCTATGCTGAACAGACGCCTTGTGGGGGTGAGGGAAGTTTTGAAGGGATAGACAAAGAAGAGGGAAGCGACCGTGGCTTTAAGTTAGGTTCCATCCCGGCATAGGGAAGAAGGGGGAAAACTGCGAAAACCCTTTCAATAATGGTTGAGGTGGGAATCGAACCTCCTCTACTCAGCTGACCTCCTGAGGCAGACTGGAACCCGTTCCAACCCTCGTACCTAATAATAATATTAAATTAATAATAATAATAATAATAATAATAATAATAATAATAATAATAATAATAATAATAATAATAATAATGTTATGGTGTCGCTTACCGTGTGACGTTATTTAGGTTGCTCACGTTTCGATGTTGATGTTCCGGTTTTGCCTACTATACGGCAAGGGAAACAAAACTTCGTTGGACGACCTACTGCTGGGCTACTGATTTATTTCTTCGGGTGAAATCCAAAAGTGTCACAAGGAATATTTTATATGCTGACATCGTAGATCACGGCGTGCCATCCTGCCGAGTTTGAACCTGAGACCGATGCCGATTTGCTACCACCGATTCACGGAATGAGATGCTTCAAATGCGTTGTGGTTGACGCATTCGGTTTTCGTTAAATACGTTTCAAATCTTATTGCAGTTACGAAAACGTAATAACTGAACATTTCACATTCTAAAGGAGTATTTTTATTATTGATTTATGACACAGTCTAAAGAACTCATGACTTGTATAAAGGGAAGGAAAACCACAAGGTTACCTATAGCTCCTGCTTTGCTTATTTGAGATGTTTTAAACATCCTTGGTCAACCAACATGTTTACGCTAACATGAAAATGTGGTACAATAGTCATGGTAACATGTTGAATGAAGATTATGGTCATTGTTTACATGGCTGCTCATAGAACGTTGCCCCAGTGGCTCTGATGTATGGAGCGTGGGTTGGCGACCACGGGGTCCTCAGCTGAGTCCTGGCATTGCTTCCACTTACTTGTGCCAGGCTCCTCACTTTCATCTATCCTATCTGACCTATCTGATCTCACTTGGTCAACTCTTGTTCTTTTCCGATCCCGACGCTATTAGGTTTGCGAGGACTAGGGAGTCTTTCAATTTCACGCCCTTCGTGGCCCTTGTCATTCTTTGACCGATATCTTCATTTTTCGAAGTGTCGGATCCCTTCCACTTTTCCCTCTGATTAGTGTTATATAGAGGATGGTTGCCTAGTTGTACTTCCTCTTAAAACAATAATCACCACCACCACCACTCATAGAACGTACAAAACCAAACGAAAACTGCCCGTACAGATCAGGAGGATAATTAATCTTGAAAACATTTCTTCACAGACAAAGTAGGAGTCCTAGTACTAAAATTCATAAAATTATGCAATTTCCTCAATTGTGCCGAAAGTTGAAGAGTTAAAGGTCCCGAAAATGTCTAAAATTGTGGGTCATGGACAGGTCTATCAAACTAAAAATGCAAATTCCAAAAATCAGTTTCGGCCTAAATGTTGTACTTGAAAAATTGCTTAAAATCAATTGTGTCTTTAATCGCTTTCTTTTTGCTTCACATCCCGGCCAAATTAACTTATTTACATAATTATTTCCGTAATGTATTCCTTGGTTCAATACACTCAAGCGTTTTTTGATTTTTTTAAATGTCCACATAGAATGTACACTGACTTTGCAAATGTCTTGGGACAGTCACCTAATAGCGTATGGGGCCTCCTCTGGCCCTGCGAACTGCAGTGAGACGCCCTGGAAGTCAGTCGACAAGTCCCTGGTAGTCCTCTGGACGCAGCTGACACCAAATCGTTTGCAGACCGGCCGCCAATGCTGGTCTGTTCGTGGGTGCAGGATCCATGGCACGGAGCCTGCGTTCCAGGACATCCCAGATATGCTCGATAGGGTTCATATAGGGGCTCTTGGGTGGCTATGGCAGTCGTTGGACCTCCGCTGCATGTTCCTGGAATCATTCCCGGCGACGTGCGAGCGATGTGGCGGCGCGTTATCATCTTGAAACACCGCAGAACCGTCTGGGCGCTGAAAGGCCAAAAATGAGTGGAGATGGTCTCCGAGCAGCTCATCATACAGCGCACCATTCAAAGTTTCTTCCAGAACAACTAGGGGGCCCATTCCATACCAGGAAAATGCACCCCAGACCATAACAGACACCAGCGCCCTGGACCATACCTTCGAGGCAGGCGGGATCCATCGCTTCAGTGCTCCGCTATCCCATGACATTTGGTCAGTCAGTGTAGTTATTAAGGCTTAAGTGAAACTCTGCATTGACTCACATTAGCGCTCGTAGTGGTGCTTAAGTATAACAATGCATTGATTCACATTAGCGCTCGTAGTGGTGCTTAAAGTATAGCAATGCAGTGACTCACATTAGCGCTCGTAGTGGTGCTTAAGTGAAACAATGCACTGACTCACATTAGCGCTCGTAGTGGTAGAAAAAGTCAAACTGATAATCGAATCGACCGGATAACGACGATTTGGAAATTAAATGAAAATACACAGCCTGTTTCCAGTCAGTGACCGGGTCAGGAATGGAATGAATGAAGCCCCCATGTGGCGGCGAGGGTAGGAAATGTGCCGTCTGCCGAAACTTGTCGCACTACTCTGGGGCAATGATTAATAAATAATTAACGAAATGAAATGATATTGGAGAGTGTTGCATGAATGAATGATGCCCAGCAGATATCGCACATGGAGTGATCGGGATTTGAACCCCATTGTCAAGGGGTGTGAGCCCGGCGCGCTGACGCCTGAAACACGGAAGCTTCGACTAAAGAAATGATTGTAATTTTTAGGAATAAATAAAGAATATATTCTCTTACTTTATTATATTTTATTTACTTAAAATTCATAGCTCAGAATTATGGATTTTGATTTTATTTATCATATGGCTTTTAGCGCCAGGATTGTGCGAGAAAAAGTTCTGCTCGCCTGGTGTACTTGACGCCCACAGACGACCTGCGCATCTGGATGTCGGTATTGATGAGGATGATGATGAGGTAGGGAGAGGGTGAAACACGGTACCGGCACATAGCCTACTCCTGTCGAAGAACACCAAGCGGTCTGCTCAAAGCGTTACGTCCCCTTCCAACTGACGAATCACCATCAACAGCGTCATATGCCCTCACTCTATATGAGCACTTTGGAGAGGTTTGGAACCGAATCCGGGCTTTTGGCAAGCAATCTAGTGATTAGAAATTGTATATCACCACCTCTTCTACCCTGCCAGGCAATATTATGATTGTGAAAATGTTTTCATCCAACGGGACTCGAACCACGGTATCAGAGTAGATAGACGATCATGGCCACCAGGCGGGCATAATTAAGATTCACTACCTAAATGGGAAGGAAGAAACGAACAAAGATAATACCAGTAACTGAGGGTTTCAATGTTTTAAGCCTATAAATCTGATCCGACAGTTCTTATTCTTATTTTTCCTCTACGGACTTTCTCAAACGTGTAGGGTTACGGATGCGAACTGTGTTGCACATATGGATTTGGCTCTGTTTTACGTCCAGATTCACTTCCTAACTCCTACCCTACGTGGAAGGATAAATCCCTATTGCTTGTTTCTATGGTGGCTGGTAGTGGGTCGTGTTGTGTGAATATGAAGAGGACAATGTTTGAACAATCACAAAAATACACTCGCCGAGCAAGAAGAATTATTCAGACGCGATTTGAATTCCCTATCCGACCTGTAATCGAAGCCAGGACCTTCTGAACCGAAGGCCTCGACACTGACCATCCAGCCAAACGGTCGGAACAACAATAACATTGTATTCAATGTTCTTATCACTCTACCTTCGGCTGCCACTTACTTTCGCTAAGTGGCATTGTAGTTGCAATTGCATTAAAGCAACCCTCAACGGGGTGTCAACAGCTCGTATATAATGGTATATACAAGTACAAGGATTGAATTGCAGGTATTATATCGTAATGTTTATTCAAAAACCAGCCTTGCACTTTTGTAGAGGCATATCATTCTCGAGTCCATACAGTGTACGACAGAAATGATCATTTCGTTCTTTAGGGTATCAAACTAAGTACTGTAGTAGAGGATGGTTGCCTAGTTGCACATTTCCTTAAAATAATAATCACTGCCGCCACCACCACATAAATACTGTACACTACCTGTCTCTCATGTTGCGTATGGAGAAATCCTCTGCATTGCGCTCATTCAGAACCATTCGTAGTCAACATATTTCCTCCTTGCTTCGATTTACTTCTGTCATTCTCCTGGCTTTTATATTTTCCAATCCCTATGTGACCTCCATTGTGCCGGTCCTGTGATGTAGGGATAGTGTGCGTGCCTCTTACCCGGATGCCCCGGGTTCGATTCCCTGCCAAGTAAGGGATGTTTAGCTTGCCCTGAGGGCTGGTTCGAGGTCTACTCTGCCTACGTGATTAGAATTGGAGAGCTATCTGACGTTGAGATAGCGGCCCCGATCTTGAAATCCAAGAATAACAGACGAGGGATTCGTCGTGATGACCACACGACATCTCGTAATCTGCAGGCCTTCGGGCTGAACAGCGATCGCTTGGTAGGCCAAGGCCCTACAAGGGCTGTAATGCCATGGGGTTTGTTTTGTTTGGTTTTTTTTGTGACCTCCATTGGTCAACTCCCTTGGGCAAAAACCTTTCTTCGTAGATCTGAAAAGGCATTCGATAATGTTGATTGGAACAAGCTATTTATGATTCTGAAGGTGGGATCAGATACCGAGAACGAAGTTCTATCTCATCATACAGCATTCCCTCATGTTAACCCAGCTCACAGAATACAGTTTTAACAATCAACGATGTTGTTGTTTGAGTCATCAGTCCATAGACTGGTTTGATGCAGCTCTCCATGCCACCATATCCTGTGCTAAACTTTTCATTTCTACGTAACTATTTCATCCTACATCTGCTCTAATCTGCTTTTCATATTCATAACTTGGTCCACCCCTACCGTTCTTACCACCTACACTTCCTTCAAAAACCAACTGAACAAGTCCTGGGTGTCTTAAGATGTGTCCTATCATTCTATATCTTTTTCTCGTCATATTTAGCCAAATCGATCTCCTCTCACCAATTCGATTCAGTATCTCTTCATTCGTGATTCTATACATCTCACCTTCATCTTTCTTCTCTAACACCACATTTCAAAAGCTTCTATTCTCTTTTTTTCTGAGCTAGTTATCGTCCATGTTTCACTTCCACACAATGCCACGCTCCACACGAAAGTCTTCAAAAACATCTTTCTAATTCCGATATCAGTGTTTGAAGTGAGCAAATTTCTTTTCTTAAGAAAGCTCTTCCTTGCTTGTGCTAGTCTGCATTTTATGTCCTCCTTACTTCTGCCCTTGTTAGTTATTTTACTACCCAAGTAACAATATTCATCTACTTCCTTTAAGACTTCATTTCCTAATCTAATATTTCCTACATCACCTGCCTTCGTTCGACTGCACTCCATTACTTTTGTTTTGGACTTACTTATTTTCATCTTGTACTCTTTACACAAGACTTTATCCATACCATTCTGCAAATTCTCGAGATCTTCTGCAGTCTCAGATAAAAATAACTATATCATCGGCAAATCTCTAGGTTTTGGTTTCTTCTACTTGGACTGTGGATTCCCTTTCCAAATTTCTCTTTGATTTCCTTTACTGCCTGTTCTATGTAAGCATTGAAAAGGAGAGGGGACAAAATGCAGCCTTGCCTCACTCCTTTCTGGATTGCTGCTTCTTTTTCAAAGCCCTCGATTCTTATCACTGCAGACTGATTTTTATACAGATTGTAGATAATTCTTCGTTCTCGGTACCTGATCCCCATCATCTTCAGAATCATAAATAGCTTGGTCCAATCAACATTATCGAATGCTTTTTCTAGATCTACGAATGCCATGTACGTGTGCTTGTCCTTCTTGATTCGATCCTCTAAGATCAGACGTAAAGTCAGGATTGCTTCACGTGTTCCTACATTTCTTCTGAAGCCAAATTGATCTTCTCCCAACTCAGCTTCAACTTGTGTTTCCATTCTTCTTTAAATAATACGTGCTAAAATTTTGCAGGCATGAGATACTAAACTAATGGTGCGGTAGATTTCACACCTGTCAGCACCGGCTTTCTTGGGAATAGGTATAACAACATTCCGCCGAAAATCAGATGGGATTTCTCCTGTCTCATACATCTTGCACACTGAATGAAATAACATTTCCATGCTGGTTTCACCTAAGGCAGGCAGTAATTCAGAGGCAATGTCATCAATTCCAGGTGCCTTGTTCCTATTGAGGTCACTCACAGCTCTGTCAAACTCTGACCTCAAAATTGGGTCTCCCATTTCATCAGCATCAACAGCCTCTTCATGTTCCAGAACCAAATTATCTACATCTTTACCTTGATACAAGTGCTGGATATGCTCCTGCCATCTTTCTGCTTTGTCTTCTTTCCGTAGAAGTGGCATTCCATCTGAGCTCTTAATATTCATACACCTAGATTTCCTTTCTCCAAAGGTTTCCTTGATTTTCCTGTAAGCAGCATCTACCTTTTCCAGGACCATACAGTCTTCGACATCCTTGCACTTCTCCTTCAGCCATTCTTCCTTAGCTACCTTGCACTTTCTATCCACTTGATTCTTTAATCACTTGTATTCTCTTCTGTCCTCTTCATTTCTAGCATTCTTGTATTTTCGTCGTTCATCCATCAGGTCTGGTATCTCCTGAGTTATCCACTGATTCTTAGTTGATCTTTTCTTCCTTTCTAACATTTCTTCAGCAGCCCTACTGACTTCATTTTTCATGACTCTCCACTCTTCCTCTATAGTATTTCCTTCAGCCTTTTCATTTAGTCCTTTCGCAACATGTTCCTTGAAACAATCCCTCACACTCTTTTCTTTCAACTTGTCTAGATCCCATCTTTTTGCATTCTTTCCTTTCTTCAATTTCTTCAACTTCAGATGGCATTTCATGACCAACAAGTGGTGGTCAGATTCCACGTCTGCTCCTGGGAAAGTTTTGCAATCCAACACCTGGTTTCTGAATCTCTGCCTAATCATAGTGAAGTCTATTTGATACCTTCCAGTGTCTCCAAGTCTCGTCCACGTATGCAGCCTTCGTTTGTGGTGTTTGAACCAATTATTGGCAAGGACTAAATTATGATCAGTGCAGAATTCAACCAGCCGACTTCCTCTTTCGTTCCTTTGTCCCAATCCAAAATCTCCTACTGTACTACCTTCTCTTCCTTGGCTAACCACTGCATTCCAGTCTCCCATCACAATTATATTCTCGTCACCTTTTACATATTGTATTAAATCTTCTATCTCCTCATATATTCTTTCGATTTCTTCATCATCCGCTGAACTAGTAGGCTTATAGACCTGCACTGTTGTGGTGGGCATTGGTTTGGTGTCTATCTTGACGACAATAATTCTTTCACTATGCTGGTCGTAGTAGCTTACCCGCTGCCCTATTTTCTTATTCATTATTAAACCAACTCCTGCATTTCCCCTGTTTGATTTTGTGTTGATAATTCGGTAGTCGCCTGACCAAAAACCTTGTTCTTCCTGCCAACGTACTTCACTTATACCAACTACATCTAACTTTAGTCTATCCATCTCCCTCTTCAGATTCTCTAACCTACCACAACGATTCAAACTTCTAACATTCCACGCTGCGCCTCGCAGAATGTCAGTATCCATGTACGTGATGATCGCCCCCTCTCGTGTAGTCCCCACCCGGAGATCCGAATGGGGGACTACAGTAGTTTACCTCCGGAATATATTACCTGGGAGGAAGCCATCATCAGTACATCATGCATACAGAGAGAGCTGCATGTCCTCGGGAGGTAGTTACGGCTGTACTTTCCCGTTGCTTTCAGCCGTGTAGCAGTATCAACACAGCTAAGCCATGTTGAGTATTATTACAAGGCCGTATCAGCCAATCATCTAGACTGCCGCCCTTGCAACTACCGAAAGTCTGCTACCCCCCTTTCGATGAACCATTCGTTATTCTGGTCTCTCAAGAGATACCCAACCGATATGGTTGCACCTGAGGCTCGGCTATCTGCGTCATTGGGACACGCAAGCCTCCCCACCGCGGCAAGGTCACATGGTTCGAAGAGGAGGCATTCCACAATAGATGGCAGCATAAAACTGATCTTCTTTTAATTTGTTGGATAGACCATTTTTGCGAGCTCGCTTTCAATTTTATTAGCTCTCAACTCGAGAGTGTGGGTTAGCTACCACAGGTCCTTGGCTTAGCATGGCATTGCTTTCTCCTTCTATCGGACCTCCCTTAGTCGACTATTTTTCTCTTCCGACAGCGACGGTGTCGGGTTTGGATATCTTAGAGTGTCTTTTATTTTCTCACCCTCATGGCCGTTGTTTCTTTTCAAGAGTAGATGGCTCCACACTTGTACTTTCTTTTTGAGCACTGATCACCATCAATCACACCGAGAATGTTGGAACAGTGCGTTGCTGCGCGGCCAGTTGTTGGCGCTACCGCTGTACTCGGGAGACAGGTGGCTTAGAATCCCAAATCAGACTTCATCCTAAAAGTATTCCGAAGCTTCCTATTTCAACTTCAGGAAAATTGTCGGGATGGTACCTTGTAATAGTTTTACTAGGCTTCCTATTTCAACTTCAGGCAAATGTCGTGATGGTAACTTTTACCTAATAGTATTTTGAGGATTCCTACTTCAACTTCAGGCATATGTCGTGATGGTACCTTTAATGTTATTCTGACGCTTCCTACATCAACATCAGGCATATTTCGGGGTGGTACCTTGTAATAGTATTCCGAGGGTTCCTACTTAAACTTCAGGCATATGTCGAGATGGTACCTTTTAATATTATTCTGACGCTTCCTACTTCAACATCAGGCATATTTCGGGGTAGTACCTTGTAATAGTATTCCGAGGCTTCCTATATCAACTTCAGGCAAATGTGGGGATGGTACCTTGTAGTAGTACTTTGAGGCTTCCTACTTCAACTTCAGGCATATGTCAGGATGGTACCTTGTAATAGTATTCTGACGCTTCCTACTTCAACTTCAGCCACATGTCATGTCGGGATGTACCTTGTTATAGTTTCCCGAACTTCCCCATTTCAACTTCAGGCACGTGTCATGTCGGGGTGGTAATCCAAGGCTACCTGTTTCAACTTCAGGGACATGTCGAGATTGAACCGTGTAATAGTATTCAGAGCTCTCCCACTTCAACTTCAAGCACATGTCGAGATTGAACCTTGTAATAGTATTCCGAACTCTCCCATTTAAACTTCAAGCACATGTCGGGATTGTAATCCGAGGCTACCTATTTCAACTTCAGGCTCATGTAGAGATGGTACCTTGTAATAATATTCCGAGAACTTCCATTTCACCTTGAGGAAAATGTCGGGATGATATCTTGTAATAGTAGCTTGAGCTATCCCATTTCAACTTCAGGCAAATTTTGGAATGGTACCTGGTGATTAACAGTATTCCTAACTCTCCGTTTCACCTTCACGCAAATTTCGGGATGGTACCTTGTAATAGTAATCCCAGCTCTCCCATTTCAACTTCAGGCACATGTCAGGATGGTAGCTTGTAACAGTATTCCGAGCTCTCAAATTTTAACTTCAGGCAAATGCTGGGATGGTACCTTTCTCAAAGCCACGACCATTTCCTTACCACTCCTCCCCGTACAATTAAGTCTAAATCCTACAGACACCCTCACAATTGTATATACAACCAAACGAAATCACCAATCATCACCAGAAATCGAAAATCCAAGTATTCATGCAGGATTTATATACAAACATGACCGCTGACTGGAAAATGTCTCTGGATTATGTTTAAGAAGAAGAAGATGAAGAGGAAAATTCTCATTTGTGCACTTAATCATCATTATTTCTACTTTATAATTGTATGTTTTACCGAACTCATATTTTCTCTTCTTAAGGACTGCCGTGGAACACGACCATTTTTCCAGGCGTCTCACTCGATCAAATGTTGGCACTGGTTTATCAATCAGCTTGTCTCCGGTCTAATCCATCTTCATGACAAGGCTGTGTTTGTCTACTTGTTAAAGCGCTCCGGGCTGTTGGTAAAGTTAATGAAGTCGTGAACTTGAGAACAAACAGACGAATATAATGTCACTTCAATTACTTTATCGTCGCTCTGCCTCGTGCACTGCAACTTAGACTGGGACTGTAACAACTACACGCTAAGAAGAATCGATCGGTCGTAAACGGATATTCTGGGACCCAGTATCAAATTCGCTGAAGTCCTTCATACTTCGCTATAAGAACGCAAGCTTCGTGGGAATGATTACTACTTGCTACCTGTCGTACAGTATATTTGGTGGTGATATGAACATCTGGTCAATGGTTTCCCTCCTTCATGCGTAATACTTTTACGCTCGAATTATGCGACGATCCAGCCGCTTTGAATACGAAGGGTAGTACGTGCTCCGACACTGTGCTCAGTCTCATGGTAAACCATCTAACAACCCAGCAGTACGTTTCATACTTTTCCAATCACCGTCCGTTACTGAGTACAAGTAACGTACCCAAACTTATTTGTATCTGTACACTCACATACATATTTGTATGTGATCTGTATATGATGATGCTGGTTTTAGAAAGTTAAAATACAAGTATTTCTTACAACATTTTCTTTCCTTGGAATTGTTTGTTGTATTCTTATTCCTCCTCAGTCCGTATGTAGCATATACTCTACATGCCATTTTAATTACAATAGAATATAAGGAAGAGATTAATAATAGTAGAAAAATCAACTCTTTACTCCTGATGTAGCATATATGCTACAAGTCATTAAAAAAGTGGCAAAATTTCATTTTCTTTTTTTTTTACATTAATTGTTTTTAGCAAAATATAACATATTGAATGCGAAAACAGGTTCGGGACTGAAGAGGGTAGTAGTAGTTGTTCTTCGGTTATGTTTTAACCTTACCTTATTATAACTTTAATGTTAAGCTAGTAGTAAGTTCAACCTATGGTATTGTAAGCCGTATTGTCAAGCACTGGAATTACATAAGTTGTGTATGACATTTTATATGATGATTTGTAATATTAAACTAGTCGTATTTCCTGTAATATTTCTTTTCTCCGTGGAATTGCTTGTTGTACTCTAGTTGTTGTTGTTGTTGTTAGGTTGATATGTTTCACGTTTACTTTATTATTGCTTGTAGTGTTAAGCTAGTAGTAAGCTCCACTTATAGTATTGTAAGCCAAAGTGTTAAGTACTGGAAATAATTAAGTCGTGTGTGAATTTGTAAATAATGACGCTGGATTTATAAAGTTGACCTAGTATTATTACGTGTCATATTTTCTTTCCATGGAATTGCTTGTTGTAGTCTTGTTGTTGTTCTTGTTGTTGGAGCGCAATTATGGTCTAACTACACTTTACAATCACTTATAATGTTAAGCTAGTAGTAAGCTCAACCTATAGTATTC
Source organism: Anabrus simplex (assembly GCF_040414725.1). Lineage (NCBI taxonomy): Eukaryota > Metazoa > Arthropoda > Insecta > Orthoptera > Tettigoniidae > Anabrus > Anabrus simplex. Next base: position 1,760,881,155 of record NC_090265.1, read on the forward strand.
TAAGCCGTAGTGTTAAGCACTGGAAATACTTATGCTCTGTGCGAATTTGTATATGATGATGCTCGATTTAGAATATTAAACATTTCTTGTAACATTTTCTTTCCGTGGAATTGCTTGTTGTACTCTTGTTGTTTGTTTGTTTGTTTGTTTGTTTGTTTGTTTGTTTGTTAACTTTACTTTATTATTACACTACTGTAATTGACCATTGCCACACGGATATTTCCTATCTGCGATGTATTTGTTAATAATACATATAGCAGCAACCGACTGATGCATTGCAATCATGGTTTTCAGCATATCCTGTGATGGGCAATTCTCCTGTTCATTAACAAAGATCAATTCTGCGTCAGTTCTATAAATCTTTTGTCCACCCGGTACTTTGCACACCTTTACAACTTCAGCATTTACGTACCGATGTATTTAAGCCTCCAGAATGGGTTGTACGGGACTACCCAACGGTTCGCAATAAAAATAGTTTTGGACCGTCGAATCATTGGGAACGTGGGTATCCACCAAGATTTAAAACTGTTTCGGTCAGAAAATGTTTTGGGAAATCCTTAAGAAAATTGGAATATTTCTTGCACGGAGATTTAGAATATGATCTATGTAACATGCTTGCCCATGAAATGATGAAGTAGTGGATGTGTTAATTTCGTCGGGAATTTCTAGCAAGACGAGTCTGTCAACGTCTTAGTTATTTGTAGATTTATATTTATTCGCAAGGATAAACAACATGTGAGCCTGAGGAAGAAAAAACTACTAGAAATTTATAACACGCATGTTGGCAGAAAATTTAACAAAAGTTATTTTAATTAAACCTTATATATTATCGATTTAAATTTGATATCAAAGACCTGGAATATTAAATCAGTTCACTTTTCTACGTTGTGATTTTACCAAGATTTTTCTATAATGTATGTCCACTGTTGATTATGTGTCGTTGTAATAAAGAGAGCAGGTTTACCGAATTTTCGAACAATAACCATTGCACCTTGTTAATGCTGCTACGTGTTGCTATTACTACCAATGAAAGATGATGGCAACATTATAGGTTTTGCTGCAAGTACCCTGCATTTATTCGCATTGGATTTTAAATGATTCATTATGCCCTGATAAATCTCGACATGTAACTGTTAACTTTTAACGATTTAACTCTATGTTAACAAATAATTGCTCGTTTAATTCTCCTGCGTTTAAGAACTGTTTTATAACCATCTTGAATGGCTAGTCTGCGTCCTAAATATTGCAGCTGTTACCGTACTCCTTTCCTGCTCTTACTGTCATACATAGGTATGTTCTGAAGCCATCCCCTTCTCCGTATGAAGAAATCAGGATACAAGTCATCAGTTCCAGCTTTGAATGAAATAGCATTTCTTCTGTCTATCGTTATTGTTGTTCCTGTTGTTGTTCTTGTCTTTGTTGTTATAGGGCTTGAGGAGCCTGGTCGTAAATGAATAAAATATCTTCCAAATGGTGGTTCATCATTATCATTTTGGAGTTTTATGACACATTTGTCCATGTATTCTACAATCGTTCAGTTTGGTGTCGATGTATTGACCCGAAGCGGAGCAAGGGAATAAGATTTGCTGTATGACCGCATATTTTCCATGAAGATTTTAAATATGTGAACACTTCAAAGCGGGTAATAGGATCAGGTTCAGTAGTATGCCAGTAGTAAGGGTTATACTGCCCGAAGGCAGGTCCGAACCTCCGCAGAGGTGTTCCTGAGCCGGAGTTTACGTGCGGTAGGGTGGCCAATTCCTTTCCACTCCTCCATTCCCTTACCCTCCCTCCCAACAGCGCGTGGCAACCCATCCAACTCCTGACCACGCCCAATGTTGCTTAACTTCGGAGATCTCACGGGATCCGGTGTTTCAACACGGCTACGGCCGTTGGCCGGTAGTATGCCAGTAAAAGATGTTAATGTTGCTACTTGCTCCAAAATAACATATAACTTCACTGAACGATTTCATTAAAAGTCCCTAGGTGTAAATACACGGGTTGGGGCAAAAGTCATGACAACTATTTCTTTTCTTGAAGATACCAGTCCGGTTGGAAAATATGACATATACAGACGAAAGGACAAGGTGTTAACTGCATCTGTGGACAATGAATAGCACTGAAATATTGTAACACACTAATTTATTATGGTAGTAAACAGGGCAATATGGCCTTTCCGGTGCAAAAGAATGACAACACAGTATACATAAAGTTGACATGACAAACCTGGGCCTAAATACCCTCAAAGTAGTCCCCTGCTACTGACACCACACGCTGCCAACGATGCAGGAGGCGCTGAATACCATCTGCATCAGCATTTGCCGCACTATGTGTGAATCGGGTCAGCTGTTGGCGCACAGCATTAGCAATGTCCTCTCGTGTTGCAAACCGCCTACCACGTAGTGGTTCTTTAATCTGTCGAATGAGATCAAGGTCACAGGGCGAAATGTCGGGAGAGTACGCTGGGTGCTCCACTTCTTCCCATCCCAACGTCGCAGTAGCTGCCCCTACACACTCTGCTTTATGTTGTTTTGCATTGTCGTGCAGGATTATTGCACTGTCTACAAGATCCGGACGTTTCTGCCGAACGACACGTCGTACCTGTCGCACCAGGAAGTCCGTGTAGTACTGTGCGGTCACTTTTCTGCCACGTTAAACAAAATGGCAAACAATGACACCCCTGACGTCATACGCGACGATCACCATGAATTTGACTGGGGAAGGATTCTGACGGACCTTCTGCCTCCTTGGTGATCCAGCATGTCGCCACTCAGCGGAATGACGTTTCAGTTCTAGTTCGTATGCCCTGGCTCAAAATTCATCGATGGCGATTATTCGTGACAAGAATTGAGGTGGTCGGAGCATATCGTATAGCGCACCCACCTTAGAACCTCCGTCAGTGCATGCGGTACCCATCGCGTTGCGATTTTGCGCAGTTGCAGCTCATTACGCAATATCCTGTGGACAGTGCTTTTCTCGATGCCACTTGCCATCTCTAACTCCAGTAGCGTCCATCGTCTGCCTTCATCCAGGAGCTGTTCGATGGCGGCACGTGCCACGTCGGTCCGCACAATGACACGTCGTCCCGAACGTTGCTCATCACTGGTTAACACACGTCCTTGCTGAAACTTTCCTACCCACCGTGCTACTGTACAGTATGGTAGGGCACTATTCACAAGGGCTTCCACTAATTCACTGTGAAATTCCATCGCATTTCTCCCTCGGAGAACGGCTATTTTGATGTAAGCGCGCTGCTCAACACGGGTTACTTCCATCTTGCACGACACTCACTAACTGTCCGATTTCACAGCCCTCGCTGCGCTAATACCAGCTTTCACAGACCCATCTGTTGTTTTGCATACACACAATGCCTGCAGAACTTCCACACGACACATATGCGTTTGGGATCCGTTCATATATCTACAAGAAAAAAGTAGTTGCCATGACTTTTTCCCCAATCCTTGTATAAGGAAAGATGTGCATTGGGCTAATCGCATAATTGTGATTGTAAATAAAGGGTACAGATCTCTGCACATGGTTAAGAGGGTATTTATAGTTGCAGTACAGATGTAAAGGAGAGGGCATGTACGTCTCTGGTAGGACCGCAACTAGAGTACGGTTCCAGTGTATGCGACCCTCACCAAGATTACTTGATTGAAGAACTGGAAAAATCCAAAGAAAAGCAGCTCGATTTGTTCGGGGAATTTCCGACAAAGGAGTAGCGTTACAAAAATATTGCAAGGTTTGGGCGGTGAAGTCTTGGTAGAAAGGAGACGAGGTGGTCGAATAAGTGGAAGGTCCAAGCTGTCAGTGGTGAGATGGCATGGGATGACATTTGTAGACGAATAACATTGAGTGGTATCTTTAAAAGTAGGAAAAATTAAAATATTAAGGTAAAGTTGGAATTCAAGAGAGAAAATCGGGGAAAATATTAATTTGTACGAAGGTGACTTACGGATTGGAATAACTTACCAAAGGAGACGTTCAATGAATTTCCGGTTTATTTGCAATCATTTAAGGAAATCCTAGGATAACAACAGATATGGAGTCTGTCGCCTGGGCGACTGCCCTAAATGCAGATCGGTAATGAATGATTGTTCTATTGACTGTTATTGTGTTATAAATACAAAAAAGGAACATCAGGGCGGACAGCTTGACTTGGTTCAGTTTTATACCGGTAGATAATGCTAATGTTATTTCGTTCAACAAGGTGACAAGTTTACCATGCTGAATGAGAGGCATTTTATCGAGAAGGAACCAAGCACGTGTATTTCCCCTTCACCTGAAGAGTACCTGTACAACCGAGAGAGTTGGCAGTGCAGTTACCAGTGAGCTTACATCCTGAAGATAGAGGGTTCGAACCCCATTGTCGGCAGCCTTGAATATTGTTTTCCGTGGTTTCCCATTTTCACACCAGGCAAATGCTAAAGCTGTGCCTTACTTAAGGCCACGACTGCTTCCTTCCCAAGTCTAGGCTTTTCCTATCCCATCGTCGCCCTAATACCTATCTGTGCCGGTGCGACTTAATGCAAATTGTGCAAAAAGTAATAATACCTAAACCATGGAAGCACCCACAGTGAAGCAAACTAAGTGGTAGGAGTTCCATCTCCTGCTTATAGATGGCTTTTAGTGCCGGGATATCCCAGGAGGGGTTCGGCTCGCCAGGTGCAGGTCTTTCTATTTGACTCCCGTAGGCGACCTGTGCGTCGTGATAGATGGAGGTAATGTCGTAGCATACGCCAGGGTGTCGGTCGTAAATTTTAATAATAATACGTTTATTGCAGCCAATGGCCATAGAGAGACTTACATACTGTACAAAGTAGATTATTATAAATTACAATTTCATCAAATAATTCTCAGTCTGCACAGTTTCAACTCTCTTCCGAGCAGAATTTCTTAAGCGACATACGCCGGTTCTCACGAAATTGCACTTGGTATCGATCGCATAGCTTGCCACACAATGAACAACTACAGTCTTCACATGGCTCATGGAATCGATCCGTGCAACAGACTTTGAAGTGAAAGCCGTGGATCGCTAACCTTGTCACGAGGTGCCTCAGCTCGTAGTTCGCTTCCTTCCAGTCATTTGTCGTCATCGCGTCTGTGCTGTAGAAGTCAATCCAGATGTCTTTCTTTTTCCTCTGGTGTTCGTAAGCTGGCGTGGATGGCAATCCAAGCTGTTGGCGGAGATATTCCAAAAGCATCGTTTCGCGGCACAACTCGTAGATCAGTCTGGATGGGGAAAATCTGGAGACGCCGAGGACTCGCTTCATATACGTGGTCTTAACATTTTCGATGTCCTTCAAGTTCGCTTTTGTAAGTCATTCCCAGATTAACTGTAACCCATACGTAGCTACAGGTATGATCTTAAATTTAAATAGTTCCATCGCTGTTCGGAGTGAAATCTTCCTGATATGTCTGATATCATTTATTGTAATCAGAGGTGCGGTCACTCTATCTTTGATATGTGCAGAAAATGTTCTCCCCTGTGCCTGAAGAGTTATTCCCAGATATTTGAATCTGTTCATATTGCTTAATGGTTGCTGGCCCGTATATTTTACTAAATAGTTCAAGTACGATGACCATCATTTGATTATTATCGTAATATACTGTATATCCAAAGCCAGTTTCAGGTTTCAAAATGTATCCCTTTTCTCAACAATCTGTGGAACGCAACAGAAGTCATCATATATGTAGTTCGAACTCATGCCGACAGATGTTATTATGCACATCATAATGGCAAATATCAATCAGTTCCCTGAAAGGTACGACCTACCATTTTACAAGTACAGTAGTCATAGTCATAAGAGGCTCATTGAATTTATGTCGTAAAGGAGTGGCAACTTACAAAACCTGACATCAATTTCAGCTGTTGAAAAATTTCCACTTTCTCAGTATCACCCTGAATAACTACAGGATTATTGTTTCTATTGCTTCACTCAAATGCCTGCTGTATTAAATACAGCTTCAGTAAGATTTTGACCTCAAAATCGAAACTAATATTTGATTTTATTCGTGTGAAGTTCATTTGTTTTCGTTTGTCGTTACTGACGTGAGATATAGTTTTAGTGATACATTCTTCTATGTGTAATATGGAAATAATCCATCTCAGCCAGTTTTGACTACCATAACCATGCCTCTTACCCTGCGGACCCTGGGTTGATTCGCGATCAATCCAGAGATCTTCATTCTGGGATAGGGGATGGGATGATGTACAATCAGCCTCGTCAGGCCAGCAGAGGAGTTCTCTAATACTACAGACAGATGAACCTGATCAAAGCTACACAATATGTATAAGAGTCGCCTTGGTAGACCAAGAACCTAACAGAATACTGCACCAAGAGATAAGAAGCGGGGTGTTCGCTTGAGTACTAGTTGTTTTTTATGAAGATTATTGCTTTGCAGACGTGATGATTAGTGGATTGGTGAATTTCATCCAGTCCTCTCAATCTGAGAAAGCTTTTTAGTTCCACAAATTATAGGTATGAATTTTCAGTAAAACAGTAACTTAATTTTGTTATAGTCACGGTTTTTAATGCAAAGCTGAGCATAACACAGCCAGCTCTAGTAAACCGTGTATTATTTGCTGACGTTATTCAGCGGGTATGTCCAGTATTTTTAAGGTATTCTTAGTATTTAACTTCATACAGGAGGCCTGATAGCGTGTTCCTTGCTGACGTGGAATGGCATTAATAGATCGTTTTAGGAAGGGGGTTAGGGATTTGAATAATTAATTTACCAAGGGAGATGTTCAATAAATTTCCAATCTGTCTGCAATCATTTAAGAAATGACTAGGTAAAAGGACGGATAGGGAATCTGACACACTGGGCGATTGCCCTAAATGATGATCAGTCGTGATTGATTGATTGATTGATTGATTGATTGATTGATTGATTGATTGATTGATTGATTGATTGATTGATTGATTGATTGATTGATTGATTGATTGATTGATTGATTGATTGATTGATTGATTGATTGATTGATTGATTGATTGATTGATTGATTGATTGATTGATTGATTGATTGATTGATTGATTGATTGATTGATTGATTGATTGATTGATTGATTGATTGATTGATTGAGGTAGAGGTTCCTTTCCTGAAGATGGATTTTTTATGTTAACCGAGAAACACTGTAAAAATTATAGACAAAATGCGAATGCGAAGAATTCGATTCATGGGACACTTAGAAAGAATGGACCCGAACAGACTAACGCATAAAATACATGCATTCATAAACAACGAGGCTACTAGACCGAATTGGTACAAGCTTACAGAAAAAGACCTGAAGACATTAGGATCAGAAAACCTACTTGACCGGAATGAAATCAGGAAAGTCACTCACACACGGTGTTTCGAGAAAAAAAGGGAAGACTACACAATGTATATGGTCAGAGCAACGAAATGAGATCCAATCTTTGCGCATGAAGGAATACTAGGCCACCAGGAAGGTTAGGAAATATTGATTTCGCGTGGTCCTAAGCGACGCATTCGCGAAGAAAAAGAAGAAGAGGAAGAAGGAGGAGAATAATAATAATAATAAGAGTACAACCACTTTCTGGACATAACTGCTGAACCTGAATTTAATGCTATCAATATTAAGATAAGCTTGAAGGGATTTCTCGGGAGACTACTGGAAAACGTATCGGACTTCGTGCCGACACGTCCACTTCGTGACCTACCAGCAGGACTCTTGTTTCCTACCTTACACGGAACAAATTAATGACTAGTTGACAGCAAGAGTTTTTGTAGAGATAGTTTCTACGTGTTAACGTCTGCAGGTCATGCAGTTTCGAGTGTGTGGCTACCCACGCGTTATTATACAGTTCTGAAATTTATAAGGTTTCGTCACTGGGGTTACAAATGACAAGGTAGAATGGTTATTGTAGGATCCTATGTGATTCTGATATAGTTTGTACAGTTATGGTTTCTAACGTTGAAAACATTTCTTAACATACAAAGTAGGGGTCCCCATAATACGAAAAATGTAAAATTAAGCAATTTCCTTAATTGTGGCGAAAGTTCAAGGGAGAAATGGCCCAGAAAGGTTTCAAATTATGAGCCTTGGAGAGCTCTATCAAGCTAACAAATTTCGAAAATCATTTCCGACCTAAATGCAGCATCGGCAGAACAGCCTAAAATCACTTGTTTCTTCATTCGTTTCATTTCTGATTCAAATCCTAGCCGAATTTACTTTACATAATTCATTCTGTAATGTGTTTCTTGATTCAATACCCTCAGGCAAGTTTGATTTTTGAAAAATATCCATACCGAATTTAATTATAAGGGCTTAAGTGAAACTCGACATTGACTCACATTAGCACTCGTAGTGGTGTTTAAGTGAAACAATGCATTGATTCTCATTAGCGCTCGTAGTGGTACAAAAAAGGAAACTGTTAATCTAATCACAGCCTTCGTTATGTACAGGCCGTACTGTAGCTCCGATGACGTCACGCAAAGAGGCGAGCTGTTTCCTCGGTCCGACCCGTTCAATGCAAAGACTTGATACGTCTGTACCTTGCAATTATGAAATATTAACAAATGTTGAATTAATATAACAGATGAAATCACTAACACATGTAATCGCATCGTAATCAGCAAGTCAGGTCTATGTAATTTTAGGACAAGTAGGTTTGAAGTGTGATCAACACGGTCACAGCTTGATTGTTTTACTCGTCAATGTATCCAACAAATAGATATTATTCATCAATACTAATGGGAATAGGAAGCGTTTGCTGGACTTCTGTGCTAGTATGGGTTTAGCAGTTACGAATACATTCTTCAAGCATAAGGCTATTCATAGCTACACATGGGAGGCTAGGGGTACCAGATCCATAATAGACCATATCTTAACCGACATCGAATTCACGAAATCTGTTAGGAATGTATGAGTTTTCCGGGGATTTTTCGATGATACAGACCATTATCCGATCTGTAGTGAACTAAGTATCTCTAGGCCTAGGGTAGAGAAAGTGACATCTGTCTGCAAATGAACAAGGATAGAAAATCTCCAGGACGAGGAAATTAGACAGAAGTACATGGATATGATTAGTGAGAAGTTTCGAACAGTAGACAGTAAGCAGGTTAAGGATATAGAAAGTGAATGGTTGGCATTCAGGAATGCTGTACTAGAAACAGCAAAGGAATACCTAGGAACAACTCTGTGTAAAAATGGGAAAAGGCGAACATCTTGGTGGAATGATGAAGTGAGAGCAGCCTGTAAACGTAAAAAGAAGGCTTATCCGAAATGGCTTCAAACAAGGGCCGAGGCAGACAGAGATTTGTACGTAGATGAAAGAAATAGAGCGAAACAAATAGTTATTGAATCCAAAAATAAGTCGTGAGAATATGTTTGTAACAACCTGGAAAGGCTAGGTCAAGCAGCAAGGAAACCTATCTGGACAGTAATTAAGAATCTTAGGAAGGGAGGAAAAAAGGAAATGAACAGTGTTTTGCGTAATTCAGGTGAACTCATAATAGATCCCAGGGAATCACTGGAGAGATGAAGGGAATATTCTGAACATCTTCTAAATGTAAAAGGAAATCATCCTGGTGGTGTTGCGAACAGCCAAGCTCATGGGAAGGAGGAAAATGATGTTGGTGAAATTACGCTTGAGGAAGTGGAAAGGATGGTAAATAAACTCCATTGTCATAAAGCAGCAGGAATAGATGAAATTAGACCTGAAATTGTGAAGTATAGTGGGAAGGCAGGGATGAAATGGCTTCATAGAGTAGTAAGATTAGCATGGGGTGTTGGTAAGGTACCTTCAGATTGGACAAAAGCAGTAATAGCACCTATCTATAAACAAGGGAACAGGAAGGATTGCAACAACTATCGAGGTATCTCATTGAATAGTATACCAGGGAAATTATTCACTGGCATCTTGGAAGGGAGGGTGCGATCAGTCGTTGAGAGGAAGTTGGATGAAAACCAGTGTGGTTTCAGACCACAGAGAGGTTGTCAGGATCAGATTTTCAGTATGCGCCAGGTAATTGCTACGAGAGGAATAGGCTGTTGTGTTTATGTTTTGTAGATCTAGGGAAAGCATATGAGAGGGTACCGAGGGAAAAGATGTTCGCCATACTGGGGGACTATGGAATTAAAGGTAGATTATTAAAATAAATCAAAGGCATTTATGTTGACAATTGGGCTTCAGTGAGAATTGATGGTAGAATGAGTTCTTGATTCAGGGTACTTACAGGAATTAGACAAGGCTGTAATCTTTCAACTTTGCTGTTCGTAGTTTACATGGACCATCTGCTGAAAGGTATAAAATGGCAGGAAGGGATTCAGTTAGGTGGAAATGTAGTAAGCAGTCTGGCCTATGCTGACGACTTGGTCTTAATGGTAGATTGCCCCCAAAGCCTGCAGTCTAATATCTTGGAACTTGAAAATAGGTGCAATGAGTATGGTATGAAAATTAGCCTCTCGTGATGTCAGTAGGAAAGAAATTCAACAGAACTGAATGTGAGATTAGTGCAAAGCTAGAATAGGTCGATAATTTCAAGTATTAGGTTGTGTGTTCTCCCAGGATGGTAATAACGTAAGTGAGATTGAATCAAGGTGTCGTAAAGCTAATGCAGTGAGATTGCAGCTGCGATCAACAGTATTCTGTAAGAAGGAAGTCAGCTCCCAGACGAAACTATCTTTACATCGGTCTGTTTTCAGAACAACTTTGCTTTACGGGAGCGAAAGCTGGGTGGACCCAGGATATCTTATTTATAAGTTAGAAATAACAGACATGAAAGTAGCTTGAATGATTGCTGGTACAAGCAGGTGGGAACAATGGCAGGAGGGTACTCGGAATGAGGTTATAAAGGATAATTTGCGAATGAACTCGATGTATGAAGCTGTACGCATAAACCGGCTTCGGTGGTGGGGTCATGTGAGGTGAATGGAGGGGGATAGGTTACCTAGGAGAATAATGGACTCTGTTATGGAGGGTAAGAGAAGTAGAGGTAGACCAAGACGATGATGGTTAGACTCAGTTTCTAACGATTTAAAGATAAGAGATATAGAACTAAAGGAGGCCACAACACTAGTTGCTAATCGAAGATTGTGGCGACGTTTAGTATATTCACAGAGGCTTGCAGCCTGAACGCTGAAAAGCATAACAGTCTATAATGATAATGTATGTATGTATGTATGTAATGTACAAATATGGAGACAACAAACGTACATTAATATTTATAATAATAATAATAATAATAATAATAATAATAATAATAATAATAATAATAATAATAATAATAATAATAGTAATGCACTCACTTTACCTCCATAACTGTTTATGGCCACAGACACAGTAGCTTTTCTTCCCTTGAAACTTTTAGCACTATCCTTTGAAGACATTGTTATGACCCTTTATTCCACAGAAACATTTGTATCATTTTTGGTTCAGGAATAGCCCACGTTTTTCCAAATATTAATGCAATGACCAGCAAGATCTGTTAGTTACTTCCCACATTCAAGGCAATTGCCGAGGAATAATTCCTTCATTATTACTTAAGTATTAATGAATTATTAAGGTGAATTGATTCCAACATCTAAATGTCATCTACCAGCAAGAGTCCATTTTCAAATTTTAAAATGTATGCATATAAATGCTAAAATTATTTACCAGAATGTTAGGTTTTATAGCTGGCCCCGTGGTGTAGGGGTAGCGTGCCTGCCTCTTACCCGGAGGCCCCGGGTTCGATTCCCGGCCAGGTCAGGGATTTTTACCTGGATCTGAGGGCTGGTTCGAGGTCCACTCAGCCTGCGTGATTAGAATTGAGGAGCTATCTGACGGTGAGATGGCGGCCCCGGTCTAGAAAGCCAAGAATAACGGCCGAGAGGATTCGTCGTGCTGACCACACGACACCTCGTAATCTGCAGGCCTTCGGCCTGAGCAGCGGTCACTTGGTAGGCCAAGGCCCTTCAAGGGCTGTAGTGCCATGGGGTTTGGTTTGGTTTGGTTTTTTAGGTTTTATAAATTGCATTTAGTTCTAGATTTTTAGACAGGGTTTTGTTTGTAATCGCATTGATTTTGGGGAGAAAAGACTGCGCTTACGTAACATTACTAACCCTAGAAATAACCATATGTAGGTTCGATTGCTTACTGTTCACATTCATGCTTGTCCTCAATAAACAAAATAACGCCCTGCTGTACATCTGTGTAAAAAGAAAAAAATAAAGTTACAACTCATCATCAGCTGGGGAAAATGAGTGAAACATCCTCCTTTATTCTTCGTAACACGTACATTTTCGGTTCGGATTTTCGGTTTTCATAAAGGTATCCTGCCCTCATACGAAGTTAATTTAAATATTAGTGTATATTTACTTGTATAGTTGTATTTTCGCTGTGGTACGCACACGTTCTTAGCATTGCGGCGCAACTGCTAATTTTCACACACTGTATTTAAATTCGTAACACATTAGATTTCCACAAAAACGTGTTATACGATAACAATTAAATGAATAAATTCGACGAGAAGTATTACGTTCCTTGAATGTACAGTATATTACTCACCACGTGTAGATACCATACCTAACCTAAACTATGAGGTCTCATTATCTTAATAACAGCTGTTTACTAAATCCTGATGTGATAAATTTAAAGAACAAACATGCAATATACTTAAATGTAAAGTTCTGTCTTTCAACAGCCGCAATTATCCAAAGAATTCTCCCAACCCTTATGAATCACATTCTCAAGTACAAAGATTCACTTAGCTCGCTTCAGTTGATCAGCTGATGGGCTTGGCGCGCTTCCTACAGTACGGCCTGTATATTACGAAGGCAGTGATCCAATCGACCGGATAACGATGATTGAGAAAAAGATTATAATTTGTAGGAATAAATAAAGTATATATTCTCATACATTTTAAAATGTTTTATTTAATTATTATTCGTAGCTCATATACCTAGGATGTTTTCAGTAGTGAGTTGCTAGCCTGATTTTTTCATTTTATTCAATTAGTTTGTTTTATGAATCCGTATTCTTGTCACTTGTTGTTGAGAATGACTTTATTTTCTTTACCAGACGGCAGCGCAGAGCACGTGTCTCTTAGAGAGAGGTGTCGATTCCCATTCCTAGCCAGATCATTGATTATTACCTGGACCTGAGGACTGGTTCAAGGTCCACTCACTCAACAATGGAGGAGTTGTTTGGCAGTCTGTGTTCTTGGCCGAGAAAGCCAACAATAACGACCGAGATGACTCGTCACACTGACCACCCGTTTCCTCGTAACGTGAATGCCTTCAGGATGAACAGCGCTCACTTGGTAGGCCAACACTCATCACAGCTATAGCGCTATTCTACCTTTCTTTATTTCTTTTACGTCTGTAAACCAGTTTGTTTCCTAATTGACCGGGTGAACTGGCCGTTCTGTTACGGGCGCGCAACTGTCAGCTTGCATTCGGGAGACAGTGGGTTCGAACACCAATGTCGGCTCCTAGATGATGTTTTCCGTGGTTTTCCATTTTCACACCACGCAAATGCTGGGGACGTACTTTAACTAAGGCCACGGCCACTTTGTTCCCGATGTTATGTACGTCCCATCGTCACTATAAAACCTATCTCTGTCGATACGACATATATAGCAAATTGTAATATTAAAAATCTAATTTGAAGTTTCACCCTTCGCTGGGAGATTTTTTTACCGTACTCTTAAAGCCAATAGTGAAAAATTGCACCATTGCACGTACACACACATTTTCTCTTCTTCATCAATACGGATGATAAGTATATGTTAAGATGCCTTCCCTTACTACGTATTTCCTAGACTAAGTGCTGAAGTGATTGTTTGTACAGGGCGTATTTTTTCACAGTTACGTACGTCATATTTGACACTCAGGTGTCATGACCAAACTTCATAGAGATTACGGATGTATCAGGCTAAACTGTTTGTTGGTGCAGGACGTATGGCATTTATTCATAACTACTTGAAATGGAAGAAAAGCCCGGTTAAGCGCAAAATATTTTAGTCATTTACATTGTGTATAAAGGGATAAGTCGACCGATTACAACCATATTAACTTCAAAATTGAATTCTGAACACATGCATGTAACTTCATTCTAGACCAAAAAAAATCCTCAGCCGCATATTGCAGCATTTGGATAGGCTCTTCTCAATACTTCACCTCAACTCCATCATTAGGGGAATATTACATTCTATCAAGACAACAGATCACGCATATTATTCCATTTATTCGAAACGTTGCAACTTTACAATGTGTACAAACTGATAAACTACGGACGGAGCCCTTACTAACTGTACCGGATGGTACACTTCTACGCCGCACATTTGACTTTTCCGCCTTAGAGTACTCCTCTACAAGAGGAACTCTGAACTTCAGCTACTGTATCAACTCATAAGTTTTCTCAGAAGATGTCACTACCGTAAATTTTGTGATTACGAAGTAGTCAGTACAGTGTGGAGTTCAACTTGTTTTGTTTTCTATTGATCAAGAAGTGTGGACATTCTCTGATAGATGTCTCTACAAAGAACTATGATCATGCACCCTGGTGCGAAGTTAAGGAACTTTCTGAAGAAATTTTGTATTCATAAGTTTTATCTTTACTAAATTTCGTTTTTTCATTTGTGGGTTGGCAATATTATGTTTTCTTTCCGCCAGTTTTGAATTGAGCCAATCCAGAATTTCTGTAATTAATTTTTGACCAATCGTGTCCTTCTTCTTCGATTTTGATGTGTAACTCTAAGCTACCCAATAAACGACTGTGGGTGTGTCTTAATTATTCTTAAAAGGTCCCAAATCTTCCCCAAGAGTATCAAAACTGCTGATTTTCCTGTCTCTCCGCCACTCGAACAACATCTATGGAAGTATAGCAGGAGGCGGGAAGCGCCTCTTTCATCCGGCAGCAGCTCTTCAACAAGGTAATGGCCACGTAACCATCTTTATTTCTTGCTAGCTCAGCAGTTTAACCCGCGGGGAAGGTCCGAAACATTTTATTATGTAACCTATCTTCAAACATGTAAATTGCCGTAACTTTTGTAAAACTTCATATATCTTTAACTGTAAATCGGGGATAGAGAGTGCTTTACCCTCTCGAGCTCCCCTTCATTTTTGCCTTGAGGTGACTACGTTTTGGTAACTTTTTTTCCTTAATGTGTTAAATTTTCTTATACGAGTCACCTCCATAGTTTGGGAATAGCCCCTGGTTCATCGGCCTAGTGCCTCTTAGGTTTTAAAATATTTCATGTAGGAGTGCAAGTACACGCCTCCATTCTACTTGGTGTTGCAGGCCATTAACTTAACCTATTATTTTTCTACTAAGGCCCATTAGGTTGGGTAGAAGATACCCCTGTTTCTTTGTAAGTGTGACTTGAGGGCAGTTAATAGTAAAGTCCGTTGTGGCCTTTGATAGGCTTGAAAAATTGAGAGGGGATCAGCTCTTTCTTGTATTTGGATATGTGCCACTAGGAGCCCTGACAGTGCTAGGTGGGAGCAAGTACTCCAGGTTATTAGGGGTTTTCTGCCCTTGATAAATATGTGGTTGTGAGCTGAGAGCTCAGAAATTGTAAAAAGTTGGGCTTGAAACCCAGATCGTTAAAGTAATCTTGGCTTTCCTGGTCTTGTACCTGATTTGTTAACTTCTTGTTATTCGTTGAATGTTCAAATTCTATGTCAAAATTGTTAAGTTTTGCTATTTTTGACAATATAACCTTTAATTCAATTTTAATCAATATCTCTGATTTGTAGTTAGACCCATTCCAGCCCGCACCTTCTTTCACCTCTGCTGTTCCACGGGTATCCCCGTAACACTAACATAAGGAGAGACTGAGGTTTTTTTTGTATATCAAAGGTAATCTTAGAAACTAGTGGGCCGATTCTGAACTTTTTCACCAATGTTTTATCATTCCGGTGAATACAGGCTATATATCATCCCGGAATATGACAGAATTCCTACGGGAAGTAATTTTTCTCTCTTTTTTCTTACAATTTGCTCTACGTCCCACCGGTACAGATAAGTCTTATGGTGACGATGGAATAGGAAAGGCCTAAGAGTGGAAAGGAAGTGGCCGTGCCCTTAATTGAGGTACAGCCGCAGCATTTGCCTGGTATGAAAATGAGAAACTACGGAAAACCATCTTCAGGCCGTCGACAGTAGCGTTCTAATCCACCATATCCCGAATGCAAGCTCACAGCTACGCGTCGTTTACCCCACGGCCAACTCGACCGGTGAAGCAATATCGAAGGAAGAAATGGCAGCAGTAATAAACTTGAATGTTTATTATTATTAACAAATACATTGTAAATGGGAAATATCCCGATGGCAACGGTCACTTACGGTAATGTAATAAAAAAAGTAAAGTTAACAAAATCACCCAACAACAAACAAACAAACAAACAAACAAAGAAGCCAACAATAAGATTACAACAAGCAAATCCACGGAAAGAAAATATTACGAGAATTACTGCTAGTTTAACCTTCTAAATCCAGCATCCTCACATACAAATTCACACACAAATTAAGTATTTGCATGTGTGCCTGCTTACACTTTTTATTTTTATTTTTTACCGAATGACGGAGTCTATATTTGGCAAGATGAAACCCTTCGTTTAACATTTAGGCTACTTATTATCAGGATAAAGTGGGGCATGTAGCCACTGAAAAATGAAGGAAGTCAGAGGAAACCGTACATTTGAAACCCTCAAATTGAATACGCTGACTAAGCGGTTAGTTCTGTTGAACAATGGTGCGCTCCAAATATACTTAAAATTCGATTTCCAAGAAAAATAAGTTTATATGAATTTTGTTCGTAATAATTTTCGAGAAAAAGATGTTTTTCTCTGTTTTGGCACATGTTTTATTCTTGGTCCGTTTGCTTTGGTTTCTTTCACCTGAAAACTATTTGACTGACCATGCTCAAATATAACAAGCATACAGCTGAAACCTTTGATTAACATATAGGCTAATTACTACCACATTTCATCTTAACGGGGCCGTTTAAGGAAAAAATCTGAATCAATTCACAGATAAATGTACGCCTGAGATCATTATAAAAGAATACGCTGCCTAAACGGTTAGCCCAGTTAATTAATAGAGTCAGTGAATGTACTTCTGTGACTGGTAGTAGTCTAGGAGACCTGTCATTATAATGAAAACTCCCCAAACTACATTGCGACCGAATGTAGGCAAGGGGGCCCTTCACATGAGAAACGACGTATAGCAACCACACCGTCGTGTCTCTCGGTTAACGTTAAGAGCCATGCACTTTAATGACATCTTACCCATAACGTATACATTACTTCACATAGAATTTTGTATACAATGTAGAATTCCGTAGCGAAGCTAATATCGAGTTAAACACAAGCTTCAGATAAATCCCTCGTCGCGAACGCCACGGCGCACGAGTATCGTTCGGATTCTGGGGGAGACTCGACATCATGCAAGAGACGAGTCGGAGCGTATCGTTGTACCCCGAAGAGTCAAAAACTCAGGCCAAAATCCAAACCCTTTCAACATAAATTCACTTACACAACCTGGCAAGCTGAAAACCCTCACCAAAGCTCTTCATGAAAATCAGATATCCATAATGGCCCTACAAGAAACAAGATACCAAGATGAAGAGATTTCTGAATCGGAAGGCTACCGATTTTTCAAGAGCAAAGCACAAAGAGGAATCCTCAATGGAGCTGTGATGCTTGGAACCGCGTTTGCTGTTAGAACCAAGATCCTTAAATCGGTTGCAAATTTCGAACTTGTGAATGACAGATTGTTTATACTAACAATTAAATACGCGAACGAAACCTACGGCCTACTTAACGCACATGCTCCTACAAACGATAAGAACAAGTCTGATCCAGACGAAGTTGATCATTTCTGGGACCTACTGGATGAAAAATTAAACAAAATTCCCAAACACCATGTCAAGCTTCTTTTGGTTGACTTCATTGCCCAACTAGGTCGTGAACAGAAGTACAGAAAGTTATAGGAAATTACCCTGCTCACAAAAGAACCAATCCCAACGGCAAAAGACTGGTGTCCATTTGCGAAAATCACAACCTGCAGGTCATGTCGACCCACTTTCGCCATCTACCCAGAAAGCAAATGACTTGGCGTTCTCCCGTCCAAACTCTCGGAGAATTTCAAATAGATCATGTTGCAATCTCCAGCCCTGAGATTATGAATGTCAAGGTAAAGAAAGGCATCAATATGGCCTCAGATCACTATATGTCTTTGATCAAATTCAAACCAATTCCTTCAAACACAAGGAAGACAACTAAATAGATCACACGCTTCGACAACGATAAACTTCGGCAAAGGGTCAAGGAGTTTCAGTAGAGGGTTAGACCAAATGACTGTGATTTTAAAAACACCGAAAGTCTCCTTTTTGAGGCCGCCAAAGACGTTGCAGAAATCAAGAGAAGCAAAAATCATTCCTGGTGGAATGGTAAATGCGAATTAGTCCTCAAAGAAAGACTAAATGCGTGGAAACAGTACTAATCTACGCAATCAGAAAATGATTGGGAAACCTACAAAACCCAACGTGCCCAAGCAGCTAGGATGTTCAGAACTTAGAAACGTAAATACGAAAAATCTCTCATCGGAAATATAGAACAAAACTTCAGGAAGACTGAAAGCAGAGAGTACTACAGAGCCTTCAAACGCAAACTCACTGGCAAAACGCCACCATCTCCATGCTTTGAGCGAATGGACGGCTCACTGGCGACGTCAAATGACGAAAATTGCAGCATTCCGGCAGACTACTTCAAGAATTTACTGAATTGCTCTAAACCGCAAAGCGCCATTGAGACCAAGGAACCCTTACTCAGGTACCCAGATTCCAGACCACCCGACAGAGATGAAATCAAGCGCCACATTGCCCGTCTCAAAAATAACAAAGCGCCGGTGGTAGACTCAGTAGTAGCAGAACTATGGAAATATGCCCCAGAGGAATCACTTGATATCTTGCAAAAGCAAATAGAGAAATTTGTAGCAAGGAGACCCTACCCGAACATTGGAAAATAGCTTTAATCCATCCATTACAAAAAAAAAAGGCAGCATGAAGAACATCAACAACTACAGAGGAATATTTTTGCTACTCGTGAATTGCAAAATTATATCACTTGCCATCCTGGAGCGTTTGGAAGCACAAGCCGAACATCAAATAGGTGAATAAATACGTGGGTTCAGAAAATGTCGCTCAACAGCCGAACAGACCCAAAATCTCAAAACGATCATCAGATATTGTACACTAAGGTCCAAGCAGTATGTATCTGTCTTTGTGAACTTTAAGAAAGCGTACGACTCCATTGTACGGGAAGTCCTGCTAAACATCTTAATAAATTTGGACTTGATTTGAAACTGTTGGCATTAATTAGAGCCACGCTGACCAATAAAAAATCCAAGGTAAAGTTCCACGGATGTCTCTCGCATTCCTTCCACATCAGAACAGGAGTCCGACAAGGTGATGGGCTAGCCCCGTTACTCTTCAACTGCGTTTTTGAAAAGAACATCAGAACGTGGCGGCTGAGATTACAGGAAACCAATTACAATTAATTAATAATAGGAACCAAATACAAGGGGATCACAACAGACTGCTTAGGATTTGCCGATGATATTGCTGTTCTCTCAAACGACGTAGAAACCGTGAGAGCTCAAGTTGAAACGTTAAAGGAAATTGCCGAACAAAATGGTCTGCAGATATCGTTTGAGAAAACAGAAGTAACGACTAATATCAAAGAGGCCCCATCAAAACTTCATACAAAATACGGGGACATCACCACCGAATAGACAAATTCAAATACCTGGGTGAGATCATCATGAAAAATGGACTGGACGAAGAAGCACTTCAAGAGCGAGTACGCAAACTGGAAATAGCCTACCAAACATCCCGCACAATCTACAACAGAAAATGCCTGTCCCAAAACACCAAGATACGTCACTACGGATCAGTTCTGAAGCCAATAGTGCTATATATGCAGCCGAAACCCTGTCTCTAAATGCCAACAAAGGACTCCTTGAAGAACCGGAGAAAAAAGCGCAAAATTGTGAGATGAATCTTGGGATCAAAGTACAGAAATTGAATCCATCAAAAGAGATCCAACCAGGAAGTCTACGGCAAAACGGAGAAAATTACCGACACAATCAAAAAAAGACGGGCACGATTTTAAGGTCATCTGAAAATAATGGACGGAAGAAAGTTAACTAAAGAGATCTTTCACTTTTTTATTGAAACCCCAAAACCACAATTCCCTGGTTTAGAAACAGCAAATGCTACATATCTCAGCTGAAGACGCCCTTAACAGAGATCGCTTCCGCAAGAAAATATTGACGAACGGGCTAAACGGAGACGAGCAACCGAAGAGAAAACACGGTGCCCTTTTGACAGAGGAGCGTAAGCAGGCCCACTTACAAAGAATGAGGGAAATTTGGGCTCTAAAGAAGGCCAAGTTCAGTGTCAAATGCAATGAGACTGAACGTGGACCTTGATGGCCCAAGCGAAATAAATAATAATAATAATAATAATAATAATAATAATAATAATAATAATAATAATAATAATAATAATAATAATAATAATAGCGTAGAATAAAAGTTGGTCGTTGAATACCATTACAGTCATATAATTCAGTTTAGATGACCCAAGAGTTTCCATTTCTTTTGACATCTATAATATACAGTGCCATATATTTTTAGCTATTTGAGTACTATACATAGGCCTATGATTTATGAACATTCTGAAGTTTAACATCTAACAATTATTGATCATGGCTCTAAACTTGTACATGCATCTAATGAAAGAGTTTGTAACAACGCGTGATGTGTGCAATCAAGGGTGTTTTGTTTGTGGAACTGTGCGTGCATTTAAAGCAGATCGCCGGTTAATGAAATCAGCCTGGAACCTGGGAACTTCTCTGGGCACGCAGGAGGGTTCCATTGCTCTCCGTTCGCATCTTCCCCACTGTAGAGCTTCTCTTCATTTTTTTTAACACTTGGCTTTGCGGTGCACCGACACAGATAAGTCTTATGGCGACAATGGTATAGGAGAGATTAAGGAGTGAGAAGGAATCGGCCGTGGATTTAAGTACAGCCCCAGCATTTTCCTGGTGTAAAAAGGAAAACCAGCGGCTGCCGACAGTAAGGTTCGATACGTATCTCTCGAATGCAACGTAGATTTTCTGATCATATAAAAAGTAATACTAAAATTTAATTGATTTTATGTCTCACTAACTAGTTTTGTGGTGTTTAGAGACGAAGAGGTGCCGGGGAATTGATCCCCCAGGCGTTCCGGCACAAGTCGGTAAGGCCATCGATGGGACTGGCGTTTGTTAATACCTTCAAATACCTTCAAGATAAGCTGGGATAGAAACTGACTGAAGCACTCAGCCGACAAGAGACATAAATTTGATAACATGTTGGTCTTAAAGAACACAGTAACAGAGGGGATTGATTATTATTATTATTATTATTATTATTATTATTATTATTATTATTATTATTATTATTATTATATTATTATTAAATAACATCCCCGCCACACTCTCACACCTAGGGGTCCAGGGGTTTCTTAACCCACAGTGGTTTTCTTCGGATAGTACGTCATATGTGTACCCATTTTGGTTAAAATTGCTCCATGCTTTCCAGGGTTTTGCTGGAACACACATAAAATAGGTTTATTAAGACACATGGTGGGATAAATGTCTTCGGTTAGTCTTGTAGATAAATAACGATAGAAATAAAGAAACACAGAAAGAAAGATACCGGCAGATAGAAAGAAGAAGTGACAAGAGGCGAAACATTAAGGAGAGTCATGAGTGGAATTTTGGGATTTTTTAACAAAAAAAAATTGAATTTTCTATTTTAACCATACAAAATCCCCTGATTCTTCATATACCAGATCCCGTTATAAGTTTATCTCTAATGCCGTTCTGAAAGTTCTCAACGTACGATTTAAAGGGTAACATTTCGGAGTATATACAGCGAGCTCACGCTCCTTACTTTCAGGCTCACAGACAAAATTACCGTAGCTTCAAAGTTCTTGACATCTGACTGATCACTTTATGGTCTAGTGTGGTTTTAAAGCAATCATGCTTCTTAAAACTTTCAATTGCGTTTATCTACAATTAAAAGAATTTCAGCTTTTGTCATGCATGAAATGCTCCTTGCGACAGAGTTCTTATCGGATTCACCTGAAATTTTCACAGAATGTTTCAATATGTACAGATATTAAAAGTAGTTCGGCATTTTGTTATCTTCTTCTTCTTATTATTTATCTGCTTACCCTTCAGTGTCGGTTTTTCCCTCGTACTCAACGAGGGGATCCCACCTCTACCGGCTCAAGGGCAATGTCCTGGAGCTTCAGACTCTGGGTCGCAGGATACAACTGGGGAGGATGACCAGTACCTCTCACAGGCGGCCTCGCCTGCTATGCTGAACAGGAGCCTTGCGGAGGCGGGGAAGTTGGAAGATTGGAAGGGATAGACAAGTAAGAGGGAAGGAAGCGGCCGTGACCTTAAATTAGGTAGCATTCCGTCATTTGCCTGGAGGAGAAGTGAAAAACCACGAAAAACCACTTCCAGGATGGCTGAGGTGGGAATTGAACTCACCTCTACTCAGTTGATCTCCCGAGGCTGAGTGGACTCCGTTCCAGCCCTCGTACCACTTTTCAAATTTCGTGGCAGAGCAAGGAATCGGACCCGGGCCTCCGGGGGTGGCAGCTAATCACACTAACCACTGCACCACAGAGACGGACCGTATTTCATTATCAGTTGAATATTAAATTCATATTTTTGCTCCTGAAATAGCACCTAACTAGATTTTTGCCTATTGAATGAATAATAAAGAAACAATATATCCCCAATGTTTCGTACTGATTCCAAAATGAAGAGTTTTCTTAAACATATGAGTATTTTAGACAAATCTTCAAAATTATAGCCCAAAAATGAGAAAGTGTGCCGCAAGCAGAATTTTCCATGCAACATACAAAAATGATTTTTCGATAACTTTGCAACCAATTAGCTGATCAACTATAAGTTTTGCGTGGGAATATAACACTTTTTTCTTTCTTGCAAGCTGGTTTACGTCGCACCGACACATATAGGTCATATAGCGATGATGGGGCAGGAAAGGGCTGAAGTAAGTTTCCAGTGTATAAGTAGGTATATGGCTGTTAGCATTGGATCATGGATGTATACATCGAGCCAGAGCATGAGTCAAATGGCAAAATAACAGAATTTTTTCCCTTTCACTTCCCGTTAGCTTAACATGGATGACTGATAAGTTGAAGAAAGGAAACAGTTGTGCGTGACTTCTGACAGTCGTAGCCACAGGCTTTCAGTTTATTCCGACATCCATACAAGAGAGACATGAATTTATTTCATTCTGTGTCGAATATCGTATTATGTTTACCTTCCACAAAATAATCTGGAAATGGAACTTTACGACACTGTAGGCATTTACTGTACTCAACTTCTGCCAACATTCAAACATACCATCAGAAAAAATGTCAATGCATGTAAAGCAGTTAATTAAAAGCTTACCAGAGGGCTACACAATGTCAGATACTTAATTCATGGTGGAATATGATGAATGGTGTCCCACAGGGTTCTTCTTTGTGCCCACTATTATTTTTATCAATAACAGCGCCAATGGCGAAACTTTAACATTTAATATGTAGCCTACCACCTTTAACAGATGATCTACAGATATATCAGCAGTCTTATCTAAGTAACATATCTACGATGAAATTGACGCTGATCTCAAACAATTCAGCGAACGATGCTACTAAAAGCTGTTTATTTATAAATTCTAATATTAATCTCAGTCTAACATTATTGTTACGAGAAAAATTGAATGTGTTTAAGTGTTACTACGTGCCTCCTGTTATGCTAAATAACCATGTCATTCTCTACTGGACGTCGGTGACTAACTTAGGTGTAATGAACGAAAGGTTAAGTTACACTGAACACGTTACCTGCAACAAAATTCTCAAAACCCACTACAAATTGAGACGCCACTCAGCTAATTTTGCCGTACGCCGTAAAATGCTACGTGTTCCATCCCTCATCATACCTATCCTTCACCACTGTAACGTCCGGCTCCATGGCTAAATGATTAGCGTCCTGGCCTTTGGTCACATGGGTCCCGGGTTCGATTCCCGGCAGGGTCAGGGATTTTAACCATCAATGGTTAATTTCTCTGACTCGGGGGCTGGGTGTGTGTGTTGTCTTCATCATAATTTCATCCTCATCACGACGCGCAGGTCGCCTACGGGGGTCAAATCAAAAGACTTGCCCCTGGCGAGCCGAACATGCCTTCGGACACACCCGGCATTAAAGCCATACGCCACTTCATTTTTTTTTACCACGGTAGCACTGTATTACTGCGCAAAACACAAGACAGTAATAAGTAATTAGACCGAACTTTAAACAACAGCATTATATTTACTTTTAATCTGCGTTGTGACAGTCAGAAATTAACTTATTATAGAAAACTGAGCAGGCTGAGTTGCGCAGACGGTTGAGGCTAGCCTTTGCAATCCAAATTGGCAGGTTCAAACCTGACTCAGTCCGATGCTTTTTGAAGTTGCTCAAATACGTCACCTTTGTGTCGGCAGATTTACTGGCACGTAAAAATCTCCTGCAGGACAACATTCCGGCACCTCAGCGTCTCTAAAAATCGATACATTGGTCAGTGGAACGTAAAGCTAACAATAATATTATTGTAGAAAACTCCCTTGGATACGAGTACAATACCGTCTTAAAGTGCACCCATTAACCCTTCTCCACAGAATACTCAATTCCGATAAACCAAATTACCCTCATTGGTTAATTCCATTAGCTCCGGGGCTGGGTATGTCTGCCGTCTTCAGCATTAAAATTCGTGATTGATAGGGTCGCATACTCGCAGATGCGCAAGTCAGATATACGGCGTCAAGTAGAAATACCTGAATCATGCCCCTTTGGAGAGTAGAAATTTGTAGCTGATTTTTATTTTGTCAGTTTCTAGAGAATACTGTTCTGCATAAAGAAATACATTTTTAAATTACAGACGCAACATATGGGCGGCTCTGGTGATCTTCCAATACTCTCTTCAGACTTGCCAATGTCGGAACATTATTCACAGATACTAAATAACATGAAAGATTAACGGTGAAGATAGGTTATAGGTACAAAATATTAGTCTAGACAGAACGATGATTTGGACTGATTAGGTCCTACTAGTGACAAGATAATAGCAATAAATTAAATGGTGGCGTTATTCAAATTCAGGTCATCTCTGTTTTCATTCTCCTATAATAAGTAAAAATACTTCTAGGGGCGAATAGGTTAGTCCCTGCCAAACGTTGAGGAAAGGTGTATTCTCTCTGTTACTTCGGGTATTGTAAAACATTATTTTTATTGCCCGAACCGAATACCAAAATGCCACCGAAAAAAATTACCCATAGTCAAGCTCTTGATAACATCGTCTACTGTCAACAACAATGTCCCATTGTCGGTGGGGGCGGTAGAATAACACTCACGGTATCCCCTGCTTGTCATAAGAGGCGACTGAAAGGGGCCCCTTTACCGGGCGAGTTGGCCGTGCGGTTAGGTGGGCGCAGCTGTGAGCTCGCATCCGGGAGATAGTGGGTTGAAGTTAACGGCATCGATTCTAGTCTTGATGTGTTTCAATCTGATCTTCTTAGAACAAATGTATCCCCTGACATGTTCTAAACACATGTTGTACAGTGTTCGGTTCTAGTCTTGATCACTTATTTAGTGATCTGAACATATCAATCAATGTTCTAATCACATGTTGAACTTAACAACATCGATCGATTCTGGTCTTGTTATGTTTCAATCTGATCTTCTTAGAACAGAGGTATCCCCTGACATGTTCTAAACACATGTTGTACCGTGTTCGGTTCTAGTTAGTGATCTGAGCACATCAATCAATGTTCTAATCACATGTTGAAGTTAACAACATCGATTTTAGTCTTGTTATGTTTCTTTTGTAATCCGCAAGTCTAAACATGCACAATAATGTTATCGCTGCAAACTCTTGCCTTCGCGATGCGTGTTCGTTAAAGCTATGCCTTGACAGAGGAGAAGAATGGGGGAGGCGGAGGAGGTAGGTGAGAAGGATGATGAGGTGGTAGAGGAGGTAGCCATAACAGCCACCGCCATCTTGTGTATTAACCTCTAAGTAGTAATTAGCGTCCGGGAGGGGCATCTTGTTGTACGGTCTCCTTCAAGATTGTAGATGAGATGTTAGGTTCGCAAATGCATTAAAGTTGATGATAGCTAACGGAATTTCAAATTATCCGTCACCACAATTCAAAGGTATAGCAGCACGGTGCTCTGTTGATTAAAGATGGCATCTAGATGGAATTTCAAATTGCCGCCACCACATGTTAAATGTATGTAGCTAAAGATAGCAGCACGATGCTCTGTTGATTAAAGATGGCTGCTGTCAAAAAGCATATTTCAAATTATCCGCCACCACATTTCAAATGTATGAAGCTAAAGAGGGAAACACGGTGCTCTGTTGATTAAAGATGGCTGCTGTCAAAAAAGCATTCTTCAAATTGCCCTCCACCACATTTCAAAGGTAAGTAGCTAAAAATTGCAGCACTGAGATTTGCGATGCAAGTGGGTGGATGACAGCTGACGGATTTTTAAAATTACCAGCAGTGCCGTAAGGAGGGCAGTACAAAAGTTAGCGATGCAAGATGGCTAATGACAGCTGTCAACAAAGCACGTGGCTTTGTTTACCTATGCAAATCTCGCGCAAGTAAGGTTTAGTTGGTAGCACTGAAGTTTAGGCCCGTCAAGATGGCAGCAGTGAGGTTAGCAATGCGTTGTTGTCGATGACAGACGTCAAAAAGCACGTGGCTTTGTTTACAAATTCAAATTTCCCGCGGGAGGAGGAGCGGCCCACTGGGAAGACCCTTCGGGCGGCGGCGGAGGAGCGGGCCCCTGCGAAGGCCCCCCGGGTGGTGGCGGTGGAGTGGGCCTCTGGGAGCCCTGCGGAGGCGGATGCGGCAGAACCATCCATTATATCTACGCGCCAATATCCCGCAGAATGGCCGATTGACGCCTCTCTTGCCTTCTACCGAAGGAACAACCACGAATTTAAAGGCATGATGAGGAAAATGGCAATAAGTTACTTCCCTGCTGGCATGCAGTCAGAGGCGTTGCCATGGTAACCTATAGGTTCGTTGTCGGTCTGTCGGTCACTCAATGCAGAGCATGATACCCGCAGAAAATAGTAAATTTCTCCGTCATTTGAAGAGTAAGGTAAATTATGAACATAACGAAATTTGTTTATAATGAAGATGCGTATCACATACGGTCCACGGAGTTTACAGAAAATCATTACTATAAGAGAAAATGGAGGAAAACCGTTCTGGTTTTCCTATAAAACCCTATCTATTGAAAGATTTTAAAATGATGTGCATATCTCTTGTTGGTAAACAAAGCCACGTGCTTTTCTGACAGCTGTCTTCTTGACGGACCTCAACCTCACATTGAAGGACAATAGAGCATCGCTAACCTCACTGCTGCCATCTTTACGGCGCTAAAAGCAATCAAGCAGATACTTATTTCTGTTAGAAAAACGCAACTAATCACACCTCGGGGATTTTATGATAAAAATGTACAAACTTAAGCTAACTCCTTCCGGGAGGAGGAGGGTGTGGTGAGGTAGTAGAGGAGCCCTTTAGACCTTTAGCCCTTTAGCCCATTAGCCCATTAGCCCTTTAGACCATTAGCCCTAGGAGGAGGAGGAGGTAGAGGAGGAGTCCTTTTGCTCTTATGATAAGACAACCCCTGGGTTCCATTCCCTATCACGATTATTTTTTCGGTTCAGCATTTTGCATAATAGTCCTCTCCTACACAAGCTACATGCTTGTAACCCGTGCTAACAGATTGAAACAATATGTTTCCGAAACGATATTCCATGTTACGTGTTTATGTGATAACTTGTTCAACAGCTAGGTACTTAAATGTAAGCAGTGTATTTCTTATAGCACTAGCGTTCTGTTTAATTTTAGTTTCCGCATGAGCTACATGCTTGTAACCCATGCTAACAGTTTGACTGATATTTTATGTTTATGCGATAACTTGTTCGACTGATTTTCGCACAAGACGAATGATGGAAGGTAACTCATTTGAAGTTGTACTTTTGCTCTATCGTTTACCGAGCGAGTTGTCTACGCAGTATGTGCACATTGTGTTTTGGATTTTTACACTAGGCAAATAATTGAAGTTGTAGTTTTGCAATGTCGTTTCCTGAGCGAGTTAGCTATGCGATATGTGCAGTGTGTTTCCATAGTTTTCGATTTTACACTAAGCAAATCATTGATATTGTACTTTTGCTCTGAACACAGCAAACAATGTTCTGATCATATGTTGAAGTTAACATCGATTACAGTGTTCGATTCTAGTCTTGTTATGTTTCAATCTGATCTTCTTAGAAAAAAAGGTACCCCCTAACATGTTCTAAACACACGTTGTATCGAGTACAG
Organism: Anabrus simplex; assembly: GCF_040414725.1. Taxonomy (NCBI): domain Eukaryota; kingdom Metazoa; phylum Arthropoda; class Insecta; order Orthoptera; family Tettigoniidae; genus Anabrus; species Anabrus simplex. Next base: position 1,760,909,623 of record NC_090265.1, read on the forward strand.
TGTTCGATTCTAGTCTTGATCACTTATTTTGTGTTCTGAACACATCAATCAATGTTCTGACCACATGTTGAAGTTAACGACATCGAGTACAGTGTTGGATTCTAGTCTTGTTATGTTTCAATCACTTCTTTTGTAATCTGATCTCAGGTATCCCCCGGCATGTTCTAAACGCATATTGTATCGAGTACAGTGTGCTATTCTAGTCTTGATCACATATTTAGTGTACTAAATACATCAAGAAATGTTCTAAATACATGTTGTATCGACTACAGCGTTTGATTCTAGTCTTGTTAAGTATATTTTGTGATCTGCAAGTCTAAACATGCACAATAGTGTTATCGCTGCACACTCTTGCCTTCACGATGCAGGTCTAAACTTGTTCGATAGAGCAATGCCTTGACATAGGAACAGGCTTAACAGCTTATGTATAACCGCTATTGTTTAAAGATGTCCGCTGATAGCTGTCAAAAAAAAGCACGAAGAATTTTTTAATTACCCACCACCATTTTTCAAAAGTATGAGATGTAATGTTGTAAAGATAGCAGCACGATGCTCTGTTGATTAAAGACGAGAGCTGTCACAAATTGCCTGCTAGTACATTTCAAAGGTAGTAGCTAAAGATAGCAGCATGATGCTGTATTGATTAAAAATGGCCGCTGTCAAAAAAACACGTAGATTTTTTCATAATACCCGTTACCACGTACCTAAGGTAGTAGCTAAAGATGGCAGCATGGTGCTCTGTTTAGCAGCTGTTACGTAGGCATTGCCGCCACCACATTTCAAAGGTAGTAGCTAAAGATAGCAGCACGGTGCTCTGTTGATTTAAGATGGTCGCAAGCACATGGAATTTCAAATTGCCCTCCACCGCATGCATAACAGCAGCCGCCATCTTCCGCAGTAGCCTCTAAGCTAGCTTACTTCATAAGAGTAGCCGCCATCTCGTGCGAGCACCCTTAGGCTATCTCATAAGGAGCTATGTATAGTCACCATCTTGTCACTGCTATCTTGCGCAAGCACCCCTTGGGAGTCTCATAAGAGCAGCAGCCATCTTGTACAAGCGTTCTTAAGCCGTCTCATAAGGAGCTATGTACAGCCGCCATCTTGTGTCCGTCATCTTGCGCAAGCATCGCTAGTGTGTCTCAAGCCATCTTGTGCAAGCACCCTTAGGCTGTCTCATAAGAAGTTATGTATAGCCGCCATCTTGTAGAATTAGATAGCCGTTCATGCCAAAGGGCCTAAGTAGGAACCGAACAGTTGATCTCATCATTAAACTATGTTTCTCTTATGCTATCATATTCCTGATACTGTGAACCTGGGCATTTGGCAGAAACATTTTGTCCGTTTTGCTCTACGACGTACCGTTTTCAAGATATTTAACATTTTGCATTTAAGCCCCAAATTTAATGAATCGAACCGGCATAGCACGTTATACTCTCTACCATAGCTAGACCTGAGCATGTTACACAAACTTGCTTCAATACAAGCTAAAACAGAGCAAATGCCAACGAGCCTCAGTAGGAACCGAACCGTTGATCTCATCATTAGACTATGTTGTTCTTATGCTATCTTGTTCCTCATACTGCGAACCCAGTTATTAGGCAGTAAAATTTTGTCCCTTTTGCTCTACGACGCACCGTTTTCGAGATATTTAACATTTTGCATTTAAGCCCCAAATTTAATTAATCGAACCAGCATTGCTAGACCTGATCATGTTACAAAAACTTGATTCAAAACAAGCTAAAACAGGAAATGCCGAAGGACATAAGTAGTAACCGAGCCGTCGATCTCATCATTAGACTATGTTTTTCTTATGCTATCATGTTCCTCATACTGCGAACCCAGGTATTAGGCAGTAAAATTTTGTCCGTTTTGCTCTACAACGCACCGTTTTCGAGATATTTAACATTTTGCATTTAAGCCCCAAATTTAATGAATCGAACTAGCACGACACGTTAGCCTCTAAGCTAGCTTTCTTGATAAGAGCAGCAGCCATCTTGCGCAAGCACCCTTAAGGCGTCTCATAAGGAGTCGTTCATAGCCGCCATCTTGCGCAAACACCCTTATGGCGTCTCAGGCCATCTTGTTCAAGGACCCTTAAGCCGTCTCATAAGAGCAGTCGCCATCTTGAGCAAGCATCCTTAGAGCGTCCCATAAGGAGCCATGAATAGCCGCCATCTTGCGCAAGCACCACAAGGGCGCCTCATAAGAACCTATGTATAGCAGCCATCTTGCGTAAGCACCCTTAAAGAGTCTTGTATAGCCACCATCTTGTGCAATTAGCGTCGGGAGATGGTTGCTGTAGAATTTTTTAAATTAACCGTCACCATATTTCAAAGGTAGTAGATAAAGAGTGCAGCACTGAGGTTTGTGACGCAAGATGGCGGATGACAGCTGTGACGTAGAAATTGTCCACTACTACGATAAAGATAGCAGCACGATACTCTGTTGATTAAAGATGGCTGCTGTCAAAAAGAATTTTTCAAATTGTCCGCCACCACATGTTAATGGTATGTAGCTAAAGAGGGCAGCACGGTGCTCTGTTGATTAAAGATGGCGGATGACAGCTGTCAAAAAAACGTGGGTTTGTTTCCAAACAAGAGCGAGTAGAATTTTTCAAATTGCCGCCACCACATTTCAAAGGCATGTAGCTAAAGTGTGCAGCACTCTGCTCTCTTGATTAAAGATGGCGGATGACAGCTGTCAAAAAGCACGTGAGTTTGTAAAGCACTTCGAATTTGCCGCCACCACATTTCAAAGGTATCTAGCTAAAGAGTGCAGCACGGTGCTCTCTTGATTAAGCATGGCGGATGGTAGCTGTCAAAAAAGCATGTGGCATTGTTTCCAAACAAGAGCACGTGGAATTTTTCAAATTGCCGCCACCACATTTCAAATAAATAGCGCAGCACGGTGCTCTATTGATTAAAATGGCGGATGGTAGCTGTCAAAAAAGCACGTGGCTTTGTTTCCAAACAAGAGCACTTAGAAGTTTTCAAATTACCGCCACCAGGTGGTGGTGGTGGTGATTATTGTTTTAAGAGGAAGTACAACTAGGCAACCATCCTCTATATAACACTAATCAGAGAAAAAATGGAAGGGGTCCGACACTTCGAAAAATGAAGATATCGGCCAAAGGAAGACAAGGGCCACGAAGGGCGTGAAAATGAAAGACTCCCTAGCCCTCGCAAACCTACAATAGCGTCGGGGTCAGAAAAAAACAAGAGTTGACCAAGAGAGGTCTTATAGGATAGATGAAAGTGAGGAGCCTGGCACAAGTAAGTGGAAGCAATGCCAGGACTCAGTTGAGGGCCCCGTGGTTGCCTACCCACGCTCCTAAGTTCAGGGCCCCTGAAGCCCCTTTTAGTCACCTCTTACGACAGGCAGGGTATACCGTGGGTGTTATTCTACCGCCCCCACCCACAGGGGGATTACCGCCACCACATTTCAACTAAAGAGTGCAGCACGATGCTCTCTTGATTAAAGATGGCTGCTGTCACGTGGAATTGCCTGCCACCACATTTCAACTAAAGAGTGCAGCACGGTGCTCTGTCGATTAAAGATGTCTGCTATCAAAAAACAATTTTCAAATTATCCGCCACCACATTTCAAAGATATGTAGCTGAAGAGGGCAGCACGGTGCTCTGTTGATTATGATGGCAGATGACAGCTGTCAAAAGAGCATATGGCTTTGTTTACCGATTCGAATCTCGCGCTAGTAAGGTTATGTTGGCAGTACTAAGGTGTAGGCCCGTCAAGATGGTAGCACTGAGGTTAGCAATGCGTTGTTGTCTGTCAAAAAGCACGTGGCTGTCAAGAAAGCACGTGGATTTGTTTACCAATTCAAATCTCGCGCTAGTGAGGTTAAGTTGGTAGCACTGAGGTTGTGGCCCATCAAGATGACAGCAGTGAGGTTAGCGATGCGTTGTTGTCGATGGCAGCTGTCAAAAAGCACGTGGCTTTGTTTACAAATTCAAATTTCGCGCTAGTAAGATTAAGTTGGCAGCACTGGAAGAGGTCCCTGGCTGCGGAGGAGCGGGCCCCTGGGAAGGCCTCCCGGGCGGCGGCGGCGGAGGAGGAGGCCCCTGGGAGCCCGGTGGAGGCGGAGGCCGCCGAATCCTCCCATTATACCACTTATTGCTATGGCAACGTAATTTCAATTCCCTTTTCTCACAACATAACTCTTTTGCTGAATACAGCAATGTTTTTTTTTTCTGCTGGAGAAGCCGACCTGCTCATTTTATCTTTGTGATTTCTCTTAATAGCCGCCTCTGTGGTGTAGTGGTTAGCGTGATTAGCTGCCACCCCCGGAGGTCCGGGTTCGATTCCCGGCTCTGCCACGAAATTTGAAAAGTGGTACGAGGGCCGGAACGGGGTCCACTCAGCCTCGGGAGGTCAACTGAGTAGAGGTGGGTTCGATTCCCACCTCAGCCATCCTGGAAGTGGTTTTCCGTGGTTTCCCACTTCTCCTCCAGGCGAATGCCGGGATGGTACCTAACTTTAGGCCACGGCCGCTTCCTTCCCTCTTCCTTGCCTATCCCTTCCAATCTTCCCATCCCTCCACAAGGCCCCTGTTCAGCATAGCAGGTGCGGCCGCCTGGGCGAGGTACTGGTCATACTCCCCAGTTGTATCCCCCGACCAAGAGTCTGAAGCTCCAGGACACTGCCCTTGAGGCGGTAGAGGTGGGATCCCTCGCTAAGTCCGAGGGTAAAACCGAACCTGGAGGGTAAACAGATGATGATGATGATGATGATGATTTCTCTTAATATGATCCCACAAATTGGATACGCCGCTACCCGTCGCCACGTAAATGTGGCCGCAAAATTTCCATTTTGCTGATTTATCATCATCATCATCATCTGTTTACCCTCCAGGTTCGGCTTTTCCCTCGGACTCAGCGAGGGATCACACCTCTACCGCCTCAAGGACAGTGTCCTGGAGCTTCAGACTCTTGGTCGGGGGATACAACTGGGAAGTATGACCAGTACCTCGCCCAGGCGGCCTCACCTGCTATGGTGAACAGGGTTCTTGTAGGGGGATGGGAAGTTTGGGAGGGATAGGCAAGGATGAGGGAAGGAAGCGGCCGTGGCCTTAAGTTAGGTACCATCCCGGCATTCGCCTGGAGGTGAAGTGGGAAACCACGGAAAACCACTTCGAGGAGGTGGAAATCAACAGTAATTTCAAAGAACTGCCATGCATCGGACGGTTTTCGTGGCATTTGTGGTACAAATTTCTGTAAAAATTTATTCAATTCCTTAAATATTCTAAAACATGAATACCATGTAAAAATAGGATTAAATATCAAACTAATACCACACTTATTATCTAGTATACTTTGAATTATCTACAAAACACAACAAGCGGCCGAAATATGTACGAAATATGTACGACTGAAGACAGGTACAAAACGATGCCACAACGTTGGGATCACGGAGCATCTTCAAACTTTGTACACATTTAGCAGTCCATTAGGACAAGTTAATGTGCAATAGTAAGGTTCTAAGGCGTTCTCCAGAAAATCGCAAGAGAAGTTTTCGCGTCGCATATGTACCGGTGCTTTGCGATTATGAGCATGATAGGGCGGTGGGCAAGTTGTTAGCGTTCAAGCTCCGTAATCGCTGGTTCGCTGGATCGAGTCCCACTTATCGTTTTGTTTTTCAACACTGGCCATATTCTTTCTTTCAGAGGTAATATAATAAAAAGAAAAGGTGTATTTGCATGAAGGTTTATTGGACTTGCAATGTTATTTGGCTCTTTACTAATGCTTATCATTACAAAAGGTATATTTCTACTTCTTCTCCTTCTTCATCGGTTTACCCTCCAGAGTCTGTTTTACCCTCGGACTCAGCGAGGGATCCCACCTCTACCGCCTCAAGGGCAGTGTTCTGGAGCTTCAGACTTTGGGTCGAGGGACACAACTCGGAAAAACGCCCAGTACCTCGCCCAGGCGGCCTTACTTGCTAGCTGGACAGGGGCCTTGTGGAGGGATGGGAAGATTGAATGGGACAGGCAAAGAAGAGGGAAGGAAGTGTCCGTGGCCTTAATTTAGGTACCATCCCGGCATTTGCCTGGTGAAGAAGTGGGAAACCACTGAAAACCACTTCTAGGATGGCTGAGGTGGGAATCGAACCCACCTCTACTCAGTTGACCTCCCGAGGCTGAGTGGACCCCGTTCCAAGCCTCGTACCTCTTTTCAAATTTCGTGGCATAGCCGGAAATCGAACCCGGACCTCTGGGGGTGGCAGCTAATCACACTAACCACTACACCACAGAGGCAGTATATTTCTTTCTTTCCTAATCTGTTTACCCTCCAGGATCGGTTTTACCCTCAGACTCAGAGAGCGATCCCACCTCTACCGCCTCAAGGGCAGTATCCTGGAGCGCGAGACTTTGCGTCGGGGATATTACTGGAAAGGTTGGCCATTACCTCACCCAGGCGGCCTCACCTGCTATGCTGAATATGGGCCTTGTGGAGGGATGAGAAGAATGGAAGGGATATTCAAGGAATCGGCCGTGGCCTTACGTTAGGTAGGGGCCTACATCCCGGCATTTGCCTGGAGGAGAAATAGAAAACCACGGAAAACCACTTCGAGGATGGCTGAGGAGGGAATGGAATTTCCCTATATTCAGTTGACCTCCCAAGGCTGAGTGGACCGCATTCCAGGCCTCGTACCACTTTATAAATTTTGTGGCAGAGCCGGGAAATCGAACCCGGCCCTCCGGAGGCGGACTACAAAAATATATTACCTATAATTGTCAACAAGTAAACGACCAAATGCATACAGTTTTCCTGAAAATGTATGCCTGTCGTGATTTGCGAAATCCCTCATACCTGACAGATGTAACGAGTGCAGTTTCGCTTACATTATTTTTCTTCTACGCTCGACCCAGTGCACTCCGTCGCTATACGAACTGTCTGCCTTCAAGCCTGTCACTCCACTGCTTGGACTGTTTCTTTGCTCTACGCGAGCTCTGTGACGTCACCTGCTTCTAGCATGTTCTCCAGCTCGCCTCGCTTCTGTATATATACGGCCTGCTTTTGCTTGTTCGATGTTCAGGTGTGAGTGAAATGTTGTGATAGGCAGTGGAAGCTCTGGCAGTGTACACGGCTGGACCGTGTGCATTTCAGTTTTAATTCTCTCTTCTCTACGTACTGGGTGGGCAGACTTTATATATTTTTTTTTTTTTTCAATTTTACATCCATTCAATTTTGCTCTCATTCTTTTCATTTGGGCTTACGTGTTTCTTGGAGTTCGAACTTTAGTCCCTTCAGGACACTACGAGATTAACGCTGTGTTAAACTGAAAACTTTGAACTTGTGGTGCGATTGTGATGGAGGAAGTGATCAGGACAAGCGATGTTTGTTCAGCTCTAACCTTAACCTGTCATGTGTGAACTTTTAGCCTTACATTGATATAAGAGCGGACTTGGCAGCCTGGTCAGTACTTTATCTCCTTTTCCCTCCTCTTTGTTTTTTGTTATTTTGTCCTGCTCCTGTCTTTCCGCCCCTTTTCATCATTTCCGTTCCTATTTTCTCACGTTTACTACGCAAATTTGTAATATCGTGGTCTGCTAACTTTGTATCTATTCTTTATATTTTGGATGTTTGTGTGTTCTCTATTTTATCTAGGCTGTGTTAGGTTTTTGGGGGATAGTGGTGTCATTTCGCAAAGTAAACCCCTTTAGGATTGAAAGGTTCTTTTTAACATAAAATAATTGTTACTTGTTCTTGCTTAATTTTGTTTCGGTCTATGAGAATACCGTCATATTGGAACTGGAATGTGTTGAGAATATTGGTTTATTCTGGTCTAACTTCTCACTTCGTACCTGTGCATATCAAAGATAAGTGTGATTTACGGGTTATTGACCCTCTGTTGTAACTATCTATATGAGCCAAAGCCAAATAATAATCTATTTGTAAAATTCCCTTTGGGTCCATTTTTACCCTCTCTTGTGAAAACATATGTTACCTAGTTGAACCTGATTCAATATATATTTGTTAAATTTTTTAAAACCTGTATTTTGGGAGTTCCCTTTTTGTTTTCCCTCTCCCTCGGTTTAACATGTACTTACTACGGAAATTCCTCCTGGGAAAAGGCCCATGATCTATGTTGTTGAATGTTTTGAATGATTGTCAACATTTGAAATATGACATTCGTATATCTCACTTTTCCCTGCGCACTGCTCTGCTGAGTTCTTTGCCTTGCACACTAGAACGTATTCGCAGGAGTGTTTCACTTCTTATGCATCGATCTCTTGTTGATATTTGCAATGATATTCCTGCTAATACTTGGGGATATACTGGTATTAATTTATGATTCCTAAAGGGATTGGGAAACATAGCCATAAGTGTGATGATTCTTAACACAGAGAAATCGAGTAAGGTACCCGGGAATGATTTGCACCTGGACGCTCTGACCTGCAATATATATGAAATAATATGACCAGTGTTGAAAAACAAAAAAGCGATGAGCGGGACTCAAGCTGGTGAATACGGAGCTTGAACACTAATCACTCGACCGTCACCATCTCGTGCTCGCGACCGCAACGCACCGGTACATATTCGGCGCGAAAATTCTCTTCCGATTTTCTTGAAAACGGCTAAGTGATACTTCATACAATTTGCACATTATCTTGTCCTAATGGACTACTGAAAGTGTACATAGTTTGAAGATAATCCGGGATCGGAACGTCATGGTCTCCGCGTGTTAAACATGTACCGTTCGCTACACTGTGCTCTGGTCCTCCGCTAGTACTTGCAATTGTAAGCGGAGGGTATTGGTGGGGCACTCTACCTGTACAATCGTATTACTCATCGGTATTACTCGCTCCGCTCCCAGCTCTATCGCTCCCTTGTCAGGCTCTTTCCCTGGTACTTCGTCCCAGATCTCTAGCGAAAGAGGTAAGAAAGTCGGACTTCGTTTCTTTTCCTGGAATGTGAATATACGGGATGGGCCTGAGGTATTATTACGAATATGCCTCTATAGTAAACTTGTAATGTATTAGCTTCTCTTTTGAGTGCTCTAAGGTTGTAGACCCGCTGGTGTTTAGAAATAGCCTGTATCCTTTGGTTAACTTATGTTGTTTTCCCCTTCAGGAAAGTGCCTGTTCCATGGGCGATCTGAAACCTCCGTATGTAGAGGAATAAGCCCCTGCTAAGTATTTGAAGGTTGTACCTAGTGTCGTATTTTCATGGTGCTGTTAAATATTTGGGGTGTAAACTCTAGTTTTCCCTTGGTATGAAATATGATTAAGTGTTCTCCTCTAAATTTGGAGAGTGTTTTGTTATGCTCTAGGTGTTCGGAGTAAGAAACGTTTCTCTCACTTGTAAATTGAATGGTACCTGTTAATGAGGGCTGGGTCCCTCGTTGTTTTAAAGTGGCTATGATATATTCTTGTTCCTTTGTATCACTCGAGATATGCGTGATTTCAATCATATAAATAACTTCAAGTCTTGAGAAAGAAGTAAGGCAACTTGTTGTATTTGTAAAATAATGTTTTGGTCATATTTTAATTTCAGGTACCTTATTACCAAACCCCTAGGCCTACCGCTTCTTAGAATACTGCTATTGGACAATATTTTCCGGAACACGTATCGAGGGCGAAACTGTTTAACATATTTGTTTCATAACATTTCAACTCATACGGTCCTTGTGACATAAATCCCATATTCATTGGTCGGGATTATACCCGTGACCTCCTTGCTTTAAAGATTGGGAATTGCCATCTGGGGACGAGATTCACCGATTGTAACTTCACTCGTAAGTAGTGGAACAGCACCGCTGTTCGTGACACATCTCGGCAGTAAAGTGGGGTCACTCGCGTGGAGAAGCTGTGTCGTCGCTCGTGGGCCACTAATGCTGTTCCGTCACGTCACATTAACGGAGATTCCCATAAACTTGGCAGACACTTCACTGTCCCGATAATTTATCAGTTCAGCGCTGTAAGAGAACGGCTAGCGAGCGTAATTAAATGTCACTCTTCTGGTTCACCGCGTATCTTAGGAAACACGAGAAAGAGAACCGTCACAGCGTTAAAAGCCTGGAGGTAGTTCCAATATCTGATATTAATAGGAATTTTGATTTGAAAAGTAAGCATCTGAGGGTAATCACATTATGAACTTAATCAGGATTTGAAGATACACATTTAAATAAAACTGATTTTGTATTCCATAACATAGAGGTGTATTTCATCACCTGTGTCGGATTGATAGCTATAATAATAATAATAATAATAATAATAATAATAATAATAATAATAATAATAATAATAATAATAATAATAATAATAATAATAGAATTTTCTGCTTTCTTAATCTGTTTATCCTACAGGGTTGGTTTTTCCCCCGATCGCATCAAGTGATCCCATTTCTACCGCCGCAAGGGCAGTGTCCTGGAGCGTAAGAATTTGGATATGAAGGATACAACTGTGATGAGGACCAGCATCTCTCCCAGGGCGGCCTGACCTACTACGCTGATAATGGGCCTTGTGGGGGATGGGGAAATCAGAAGGGGCCGACAAAGAAGTGGACAGGATGTAGTCGTAGCCTTATGTTATGTACTATACCGGCATTTGCCTGAAGTTGAAGTGGGAAACCACGGAAAATTACTTCGAGGAGGGCTGAGGTGGCAATCGAGCCCCCTCTACTCAGTTGAACTCAAGAGGCTGAGTGAACCCAGTTCCAGCTGTCGTATAGTTTTTTAAATTTCGTGGCAGAGCCGAGAATTTAATCCGGACCTCTGGGGTGGTAGTTAATCACACTGACCACTACACCACAGAGGCAGCCAATAATAATAATAATAATAATAATAATAATAATAATAATAATAATAATAATAATAATAATAATAATAATAATAATAATAATAACACCGAGCAAGTGGTTGTGCGTTTTGGGTCACACAGCTATCAGCTTGCATGAGGGGTATAGTGGCTGTACCTTAAGTAAGGCCATGGTTGCTTCCCTCCCACTCCTACCCTTCTGCTATCACATAGTTGCGATAAGACCTATCTGAGTCGGTGCGAATATTTGAAACCAGGGAAAACCATCTTCAGGTTTGCCGACCGTGGGGTTCGAACCCACTATGTTCTCGCTAATACCTTGGACTGTAAACCGACTTCGAGACTGTGTTAGGAACAGTTATTGTGAGCAGAGTGGTGCTCTTACATTGTTGTGAGGAATATGGAACTACTAGTTAAATCTGTTTAGCTGTTGCTGTATAGTTGTCAGTGCTATGTAGTTCACTGTGTGGAGCGGTCACATATATGTCAGCGTTGACCATGTGGAGAGCGGACATTCCCCGGAGTCAAGACAAGGAACAGTCGTCGTATTTTGTGGTGGCTAGAACACCTGTGTTCGTATCTGTCTGCATGCAGCTGCTCTACGGAGTAACTGGACTTGCAAGGCGAAGTGAAAGTAAGATGTGTTATCCATGAGGATTATCGCCTTCCGGACTACCTACTGTGAAGAGGACAGAGATTTTGTAAATAGACAGCAAATAGTGGATTGTGGTCACATATTCTACCAGGAAATGTTGGTGGGTTTTGGGCATGAGAAGGACCTCAGGTAGTGCACGGTGATTTTGGAGCCGATACAGAGAAGGATAGAGTCGCAGGGCGAATAATAGATGGTTATACGTTTTCCAAACAATTTATTAATAATATTCAAAGATTCATCACCCTGCAATCTTAATATAGGACTCAAATCTTTCATCAAAATCTTTAAAAATCAAAAGGTTTAAACGGAGAACTTCTTGAAGTCAGTTCGAAAAAAAATATATCACTCTTTCATGGGACGTTGATATCTTATAGCCTTTTTAACATGTATGAAAACACTAAGTATCAATTTTGCACCTAGAGTCTTTCTAAGTCTTAGATCATAAAATGAACACACACACTTATTATTGAAAAGTTGATATAAAGATTTAAATTCTTGTTGAATGTCTCTCAGTTTGTTAGAATTGAAATTAAGGATCATAAAACACTTGAAAACCCTAAAGTTCTTCTACGTAATGTGAATGTGAATTAGTTATTAAATTTGAAAAATAAATTTATCACCAAATGTGAACTTCTTAGAAATGATGAAAATTATGAAATGTTATTCACACGCAGCACTGTTCCGGATTAATAGTTTTGCAAAAAGTCAGTCATTTTGTGACTACTCACTCAGAAAAGAAAAATCAGCTTACGAATGTTGAAGTGGAGAATGGGAGACTGGAACATTCCGCGGAGTGCGGACGGAGACTCGAACTCGGCGATGTTCCATGAAGAGACCACGTTGACGTCCCTCAATGGGTACTATAGATGAAATGATGTTTGATGTAACTGGATCTTGTAGTATTTCACCAAGATTTCCGCTGCTCTTGGAGGTGCCATTAGCACACGGAAAGTTCAATTGGCACGATTAAATAGAGTAATCAAGGATGTTATTATCACTCACTGTCGTAAAATACAGTTAAGTTCATATTCTAATTTTATGATGTTAAATGAATAATTACAGTCCTTGCTGCATAAGACACAGTTTAAAATCGTCACTGATAACATCTGAAAATACGGTCGTGAAGTAGTAAGCACAGTTCAAGCACTTGAAAATGCAATGTGTAATAATTTTTATCACAGTCTCTGAGCCACTATCATAAGCAGATTGAGATGATTTTCTGGTCGTGATTATATTATACTAACATGAATTATCTAAAAAAAAGTTCTAAATGTTCACCGAGTTATTACTGGAAAAACACTAAAGTCTTGTCCTAATATGGCATGAACACCGAGAAATAAAGTTACATACATTTCAAGGATGTACTGTCTTAACACATTCACGCCCATCATCTGAGCGGCTATTTAAAGGGCTGGCCCAGCTATTCCAGCTGTTAGTGGCAGAGAAAACAACAACGAATTCTTTTCACAATAAGTTCTAAACGGAACAAGATATGGAAACAAAATTTTCCACATACCTTAATGAAGTCCTCTAGTATCTCTGTAGGGCATGGTAGGTAATGTCACATTTTTCTGGGTGAATGGGAACACTAAACATTCCAAAAAATAGCTTGCTTCGCTAATAATTTTATTTTTGAAGCACACTTTGCACCTTCTTCAGGGGAACTTGTCTATATTTGATGGTGGAAACTTTAAGGGAATATACTCTTTTCTCTTCGCATCTAACCTAAATGAAGGATCCTTGGCCGGTGCCATTTTTGGCGGCAAAATTGCAGGACGTTGACTTGGAGCTGATGACGTAGATGGAGCTGAGATTTCGGAGAGAGGTGATTGTACTTGTATGTCGGGTTCACTTTTTACCCCGTTTGAGAATTGCCTGGTGGTCCTTTAGATCTTTTGGTGTACCCCTATTCGACCGTATTGTTCCACATACGGCAGTGTTCTGTTCCCGTAATTGTTTCGCGAGTCAAACGCTATTTGTAATAATTGTCCATATAGACTGTATACCCCTGGCCAAGATAATTTTCAAGCAGCTGATAAACTGTGCTTTGTAAACTTGCATCACTTGCATCATTTATGTTGTCCCTACACGCCATGGTTATACTTCAGAACGCGACTATACACACGCTTGTGCAATCACAAACCAACTACGCAGCTAGTTGTGCGAGCGTTAGGCTACCTTCAGAAACAAAACAAAGAAAGTGCATTGGGAGGGAAAATCGCCGTGGCCATGTGGTTTTCGGTGAGTAGAAACATTCATAAGGGTATTACTTTCATCTCTCTCGCACATATTTGTGACCAAAATAGATCCCAGCTGTGTAGGAACGGCTCGAGTTCAAGGTTGCGCTTATCCGGGCTAACTCGGATACGGTCCACAGCATGGTCACGCGCTATAGGCAATAACTCGGATACGGGCGTGAATGTGTTAAAAGAAATGAGTCCTAGAATAATCAAAGTTGTCGTAAATGATAATTGGAGGTATCGTCGTAGTTCACTATTACGCGAAATTAACAAAGTCCACAATGCCATGTACTAGCCTATAAATATCAAATACTTGAATTTTCACTCGTATAATTTCACAAGTGTTATATTCTGGAAATGTCTAGTATTTTATCGTCGTCGCGGCACGTTAGAATAAGTACGGTGCGACGTTCTTTACAAGTTCAACGGCGTTCGATTATGGCCATAACTACATACTCGCGAAACGCGACGGAACATACTTTCTTCGCTGACGAGACTGCACTGACAGACTGTACTCGCTACGAGAGTCAGACTGCTCTCTCTTCCTCTGCCTCCTTCTGCTTGCTGGCCTTGACATAGTGGCCTATATATCCCCGCTAGGTGGGCGGCGCTATGAATCATATGACGAAGAGTGCTCATTCTTTCCAAGCTTTAAATTGTTATATTTCAAAAACTACTGGACAGATTGACTTGAAATTTGCAGGGGTTAACTTTTATAATGTCAGCTACAATTTAGCGTTTTAATCGGCTCAGGCGTTAAGAAGTTCATGAAAAAACTTCGAGAAACGTCTATAGGGGAGGCAAGTTACAAGCGGCAGTGACATCACTTGACCTTGCTTGGCTTGCTCGTGAAGTCTGGTAGGTACTAGAATGTTCTTTCATTCAGCTGTTCACATATCGGAATGGAATTGTATGCTCGAAATAAAGATTTTAATTTATATGTGCCAGGACCTAGGCCTTCCTGGTACAATATATATACAATTCTGAATCTAATTTAATTTTATTAGTCTAATTCTAGGCTGACTCAAAAAGTTTACAGTCGGAATACGGTGATTTATTCGTCACAGTATGCATGTATGTGTGTATGTATGTATGAGGGCTATATAAAAAGTAGTATCAATATTGACAGAACGCAATATTTATAGAACTACCCAGTACAGTTCAATGTCATCACGCGCAAAGTAAGTTACATTTTTTCAAATGTCGGGAAGTCTTTGTGGACCGTTGACAAGGTGTTCTCTGTAGTTGACAGCGACGTAGCGCCCTACTGCACTGAGTACAGATGCTACGTCAGGAAATCGGTGGCCTCAGAGGGGTTTCTTCAAATTCAAAAACGGGTTATGTCACAAGGACTCATATCTGGTAAATACGGAGGGTTTTCCTAGACCTCATTCCAACCCGCACCAAAAGCCTTGATCCATCGCGCATACGTCCTATATGGTAATGCATTCTCACTGCAGGCTTCGAGTAATCCTCGATAACATTCTGATGTATTTTTGCCAAGGGCAACCTCGATTTTAATATACGAACGCTGATCACCTTCTGAAAAAAAATGTTTCAGAGCGGTGAAATCGGAACTCTTAATATAAACGCCACACAGGAAAAACACTTTCAACTAGATGCCCTTCACACTACATATACCACTCCCATATCCTATTTGGGCATTTCAGATTTCCTGCGAGTGTCTGGGCTACGTTGATACTACGTTTCTCTGGACGACTTATTTGGTCAAAGCGACAAATGTATTTCGTTATCAACAGATGTATAGCTCATGCATGTACACTTCCATGATCATAGTTACGATAAAATTTGAGTATGTGATAAATCAATGCTACTTCGATGAAATAATTGTGATAGTTCATTCGTCAGCTCTACCCAGCTATTACTGGGGTCACGGGAGCAACCAAGGCTCATTGTGGTTTTGACCGAGCGTAAGGACCGAATGCCTTTCCTAACGCCGGGTGATATACGAGATGAAAATCTCAACCCAGGATCGACCGGTATTCAAACTCCAGTCTTCCGAGTGGGAAACCAACAGCTAAGTCAATGAACTAATCACGCTAAGAAAATATTAATAGTAACATAGTTTTAAGAAAACATTAATATCCGAGCTAAATCTCTAGTTAGTTGACTTTGGATTGAGTTAAACTTCCCCTGTTAGTGTGATTTGCTTTCACTGCCGGAGGTTTGGGTTCGATTCCTGGTTCGGCGACAATATTTGAAAAGTGGTACGAGGGCTGGAAGAAGGTCCACTCAGCCTTGGGAGGTGAACAGATTTGAGGGGGTGTCCTTCATTTTTTTGCAACTTGCTTTAAGTCGCACCGACGCAGATAGGTCTTATGGCGACGATGAGAGAGGAAAGACCTAAGAGTTTGAAATAAGGGGCCATGGCCTTAATTAACGTACAGCCCCAACATTTGCCTAGTGTAGAATTGGGAAACAACTGAAAACCATGTTCAGGGCTGCCAAAAGTGGGGTTCGAAATCACTACCTCCCGGATGCAAGCTAACAGCTGCACGCCCCTGATAGCAGTGCCACCTCGCCCGGTAGAGAGGATTCTAATCCCACTTCAACCATCCTCCAAGTTTTTCGGTGGTTTTCCCACTCCTCCATTCAGTGCCGGGATGGTACCTAACTTAAGGCCACAGCCGCTTCCTTCTCTCTTCATTGTCTATCCCTTCCGATCTCCCCATACCCCTGCGGCACCTCTGTTCAGCACAGCTGGTGAGGCCACCTGGGCAACGTACTGGTCCACCTCTCCAGTTTCATCCCCCGGACCCAAAGTCTTACGCTCCAATGTTCCTCTGAAAAGTAGTGATCAAACTCCGATAATTAATTTTAAGTAAAATTCTTTGTTTACATTTCTGCGTGGTTATATTGTAATGAGAGACGTATTTCAGATGAACATATATTTTTTAGAATAGTAAGCATTATTTTCTTTTTTCCTTTCAAACAAAGTTTTAATAACACATGTCAATCCCAGGTCTTTTTCCTTGCAGACAATATCGTACATGCACTAAATTTACTGGCACTGGCATGACACAGCTTCTTGTTAACACGCATTATTCCTTCCACTCTCTTGTTTATAGCATATTGGCTTCCATACAAAAGTCTATTCAATCGTAGTGTGCCCTAGAGATTTTAATTTTAATTCTATTGCACTTCAATGCCCTTCTATTTCACTTTCAGTCTCGTTGACAGAGCGAGAGTGCTCATCAAGGGCGCATGGCGCTGAATTAATATCTCCTCCATAAGGTTTTTTTGTTTTATGAACTATTGAACTTCAAGTATGTCCCGGTATTCCACTCAAACTTCTCTCTCTCTCTCTCGATAATCGGAGCCGGCCCTCGCCGTCATTGTATAGGGAATACTCGAACAGATGGATATATCGATTATAAACGAGAGCGTTGAAGTGGAATGAGAAGCAAGATGTATCGCAAATTAAGCCCATTTATTAGCTGATATAATTAATATTAAGCCAGTAATTTTAAACAATACTTACTACTGGACTGATGTATGATGAGCTGGTTAGAAGTAATAAAACTCCACAAGAGAATTTAATGTAAAAAGGAAAAACATAAACGTCTGGTGCTAACGAGCATTATCTGTCTGTCGGTCTGTCAAGTCATCAGCCTGGAGGTTGGTGACTGCCTTATAATGAGGAGTACTAGGTAAAATCAGGTAGGAGGTAGTTCATTATCAAAATCACGTAAGGCTACACCTCATCGATACAAACATCAGCTCTCCACGTCCGACTCGTTGGCTGAACGGTCAGCATACTGGCCTTCGGTTCAGAGGGTCCCGGGTTCGATTCCCGGCCTGGTCGAGGATTTTAACCTTAATTGGTTAATTCCAATGGCACGGGGGCTGGGTGTATGTGTTCATCATCATTTCATCCTCATCACGACGGACAGGTCGCCTACGGTAGTCAAATAGAAAGACCTGCACCTGGCGAGCCGAACCCGTCCTGGGATATCCCGGCACTAAAAGCCATACGACATTTCATTTCATTTTTGATCAGCTCTCCACTTAAATCTTGCCTAGTTCCTACTTTCCATTCTTCTTTGTATATCACTCAGATAGAACTTTCGAGGTCTACCTCTTCACTTCTTGATCCCTGCAATATTCTTAACTCAATGTCCCTAACAGACGTTCAGGACTGGTCATATCTCCTATAAGAGATATTTGCATAATCCTTTTCTTTCTTTTTGCTTGTCGAAGCATCTAGGAATGAGCTACCACTTCAGATTTTAAAATTGTTTACATATTATACCACGTTTTGTGAATGTAAAAAGTCTGACCGATTACTAAGTAAGCACAGTTTTATGAAATACTATTATATTTAGCCTCTTTTGACCATGTAAAATGTGCATTGCAACTGCAAAACAACAACAATAATAAAAATTATATAGAAATGATAATTGATCAATAATAACAATAACGAAAATGGGAGCTCTTATGAAATTTTATTTATATTAATGTGACGATAATTGCTCGATCGGGCGAGTTGGTCGTGCGGTTAGGGGCACGCAGTTGTGAGCTCGCATCCGGGAGATAGTGGGTTCGAACCCCACTGTCGGCATCCCTGAAGATGGTTTTCCGTGGTTTCCCATTTTCACACCAGGAAAATTCTGGGGCTGTACCTTAATTAAGGCCACGGCCGCTTCCTTCGCATTCCTAGGCCTTTCCTGTCCCATCGTCTCCATAAGACCTATCTGTGTCGGTGCTAGGTAAAGCAAATAGCAAAAAATAATTGCTCGGAAGGCGATGTTAGCGAAGATGCTCAGAGGGAAGATGACATTGAAGCTATGGAATTATAATTTCATGTAAAAATGGAAATTTTACTAACATCCTAATATGAATTCGAAACACTTCTCACATTTCATTATGACCGAAAATCGTTTTACAGCCCACCACATGCTCCCGTGCACTTCATGTTTGCGTGAATACGTATGGATGTCTACATATAAGTAAAGTCTTTTGTTTTTTCATAGATATGAGGGATTACGATTGCATAAGATGTCATTTAGGTGGGGCACTTGTTTGCCGCGAGAAGCCATGGTTTAGAGTACACTGAGTGACAACATCTACTAATGCATACTGGTAGAAAATATCAGAAATTATCTGACTTAAATAATACTGCCATCTGTTGAAATACTCTCGTAACTAATACATGAAGGAACATGATCTAACCGCCAGATGGTGCGTACAGATCGTTCTCGATCTTAAGTGAATTGTCAAACCTTATTACGGGCTATGCTCGCATTTAGACCGGGATGTGTTATAATCATGTCTCAGGATATGTCGTATACATTAACTTTTCCTCACTTCTGCTTCTGGTATTCATTTTGTATACTTTCCAACTTACTATATTAGAAGTGTATTTACTTATTTATTTATTTATTTATTTATTTATTTATTTATTTATTTATTTATTTATTTATTTGTTTCGTACCATACATAGATTTAACAGCGCGTGCAAGTCCCACTGCCTGTCTGTGTCACATACCTTACAGAATTCACATGAGAGAGCCACGGGGCTTGCGTCAGCCAGAAAGCCTAGCATATATAAGACCAAGGTCGGAAACCACTCTTGTAGTGTCATTGCTGCCTGGTAAACTGACTGCTTCGGATCGAGTAGGGGTCTTTCAATCGTCTTGACATAGAATACTGCAATTTATTCGAAATGTTGGCAAACTTTACGTAATGTACAGAAAACAACACGGTTCAACCCGGAAAAAGAAATAAATAATATTTATTTATTTATTTATTTATTTATTTATTTATTTATTTATTTATTTATTTATTTATTTATTTATTTATACATGCATTCATACATTATCATTATAGACTGTTATGCCTTTCAGCGTTCAGTCTGCAAGCCTCTGTGAATTTACTAAACGTCGCCACAATCCTCGATTTGCAACTACTGTTGTGGCCTCATTTAGTTCTATACCTCTTATCTTTAAATCGTTAGAAACCGAGTCTAACCATCGTCGTCTTGGTCTCCCTCTACTTCTCTTACCCTCCATAGCAGAGTCCATTATTCTCCTATCCTCCTCCATTCGCCACACATGACCCCACCACCGAAGCCGGTTGTTGCGTACAGTTTCATCCATCGAGTACATTCCTAAATTAGCCTTTATCTCATCATTTCGAATACCATCCTACCATTGTTCCCACCTATTTGTACCAGCAATCATTCTTGATACTTTCATGTCTGTTACTTCTAACTTATGAATAAGATATCCTGAGTCCACCCAGCTTTCGCTCCCGTAAAGCAAAGTTGGTCTGAAAACCGACCGATGTAAAGATAGTTTCGTCTGGGAGCTGACTTCCTTCTTACAGAATACCGCTGATCGCAACTGCGAGTTCACTGCATTTGCTTTACTACACCTTGATTCAATCTCACTTGCTATATTACCATCCTGGGAGAACACATAACCTAAATACTTGAAATTATCGACCTGTTCTAGCTTTGTATCACCAATCCGACATTCAATTCTGTTGAATTTCTTAGCTTATGACATCAACTTAGTCTTCGAGAGGCTAATTTTCATACCATACTCATTGCACCTATTTTTAAGTTCCAAGATATTAGACTGCAGGTTTTCGGCACAGTCTGCCATTAAGACCAAGTCGTCAGCATAGGCCAAACTGCTATTTATTTATTTATTTATTTATTTATTTATTTATTTATTTATTTATTTATTTATTTATTTATTTATTTATTTATTTATTTATTCAGCATCAGCAACAGCATAACGCCGATTTACAAAGATCTGAGATGTGTATATTAGATATTAATGTAAAATGAAGTGTATAGAAATATTTACAAAGGACACAAACATACACAATAAAACTGTACAATCCTATATTATACATACTTACATAAACGACTGAAAATACCTTTAAACTCGAGAGAATAAACAGAAAATAACAAGTAGGAATATTAAGTTATATGAGAAATATCATTACAGAATGAAGGAATAGATAAGGTATTAAATATTGCTAGAATACGTACAGAAAAAGACCTTTGGAGGAGAGGAATCCTGGAGTAAGTAATGTGGAATACGGTCTTCTTTCTGGTACTAAGGGATGGGACGTGGAGGGGGAATAAGGACTCTAATTCTGGAAACCTAAATAAACCATTATCTGCTTTGTATAGCAGCTTTAGGTCGGCTACGTTTCTCTGAGCAGAAAGAGTTTGGAATTTTAGTTTCCCTAGCAGTTGGATAGTGCTGAAGTTGTGATAGGCAGGGACCCTGGCTCTGACGATAGCACAGAAATAAATATACACGGTCAAGATGGCTGAGATTTGAAGAAGCAAAAAAGGACCAGACTGGATCCATCTGGTTCTTCTCCTCATTCTCCATATCCACAGTTATGTTGCTTCGAGTCTATTCATCCCTGCTTTCTTCTATCACCCATGTTTCACAGCCATGCGGTGGAATGCTGCACACGAATGATTTTCCGAAAGCTTTCTTGATATCCAAGGTGATATTCACTCTTCTAAGAAGATATTTTAGTCAGGAAAGCTTTGTTTCACCAACGAGGCCTACATTATTTTTCAGGCTACCATACATCTGTTACCCTCGATGATTACTGATCACATTCCCCAAAGAGCAGAAGCGTTTAACTTGTTCAAATATTTTTTTGGCACCTTTTGTGCTCGTGCCATTTTTACTCACAACTGAAGCTGATGTATTACTTTAATTTCCATTCGTTAAGACACCTAGATATCACATTCAGCATTCCGTACATTTATTTTTCGGATTAAGTTAGTACTACAATATCATCTGGAAACCTGAGGCAATGAATACTCGCACCATTAATAATCACCTCCTTCGTGTTTGAATTCATCTTCGTGAGCGATTCATCTGTGAACAAATTAAATAAAAATGGGACAGTAGACATCCTTGCCTTACTTCCTTTCTCACTCCTGCTTCCTTGACATATCCTTTAAAGATTATTGTTGTTATTTCACTCTCGTTAAGCTGATAAATCAAGCCCTTATTTTCCCAGGTCCTTGACTATTTCCTACCTCGTTTGAAATAGTAGCTTCCAGTAGTTAGTCACTGCTTTCGTCACTTGGTCAGAAAGTAACCAACACAATGAGTAACCCATGTAATAGTCGTGGTCTGAATGCCATTACTCAGCACTACCCATACCTTAGTGACTTCTACATTCTTTTTGTTCCTATGATAGATATGAAGAAGTCTACACAAGATGAAAGGTCTAGCATCCTTTGTGCGGATTCTGAGCCTTTGCTGATTCTGGTCAAGTTCTGAGCAGTGAAGTAGATGTTCCTTATCCATTATGGAATTGAGAAACATTCATAGGGCTGATAAACACAATTCTTTTAAATCAACAGAAATTCGGTCGTGTTCCGCCCTGCTTCTGTTTCCTTCCTAGATTTTCTCTTATTGTCATGCCACTCTACGTTTCTTGCTCATTCTTCCATTTTTGCGTGTTCTTCCATTTTCTGTGTCTGAAATTTCAATAATAATTAATGTTATTTGTTTTACGTCCCACTAACTACTCTTTTACGGTTTTCGGAGACGCCGACGTGCCGGAATTTAGTCCCGCAGGAGTTCTTTTACGTGCCAGTAAATCTACGACACGAGGCTGACGTATTTGAGCACCTTCAAATGCCACCGGACTGAGCCAGGATCGAACCTGCCAAGTTGGGGTCAAAAGGCCAGCGCCTTAACCGTCTGAGCCACTCAGCCCGGCCAGACATGTCAGAAAATGATTTTTTTTGCTAGTTGCTTTACGTCGCATCTACACAGATAGGTCTTATGGCGACGATGGGACAGGAAAGGTCTAGCTAGGAGTGGGAACGAAGCGGTCGTGGCCTTAATTAAGGTACAGCCCCAGCATTTGCCTGGTGTGAAAATGGGAAACCACGGAAAACCATGTTCAGGGCTGCCGACAGTGGGGTTCGAACTTACTATCTCCCGAATACTGGGTACTGGCCGCACTTAAGAAAATGATTTCTTGTGCATCATCGTTGCACTTCGATTAAAAATGTTGTCAGTGATTTCTTTGAGGAAGTCCAATCAATCAATCAATCAATCAATCAATCAATCAATCAATCAATCAATCAATCAATCAATCAATCAATCAATCAATCAATCAATCAATCAATCAATCAATCAATCAATCAATCAATCAATCAATCAATCAATCAATCAATCAATCAATCACTACTGATCTGCATTTAGGACAGTCGCCCAGGTGGCGGATTCCCTATCTGTTGCTTTCCTAGCCTTTTCTTAAGTGATTGCAAAGAAATTGGAAATTTATTGAACATCTCTCTTGGTAAGTTATTCCAATCCCTAACTCCCCTTCCTATAAACGAATATTTGCCCCAACTTGTCCTCTTGAATTCCAACTTTATCTTCATATTGTGATCTTTCCTACTTTTAAAGACACCATCCAAACTTATTCGTCTACTGATGTCCTCCCACGCCATCTCTCCACTGACAGCTCGGAACATATCACTTAGTCGAGCAGCTCGTCTCCTTTCTACCAAGTCCTCCCAGCCGAAACATTGCAACATTTTTGTAACGCTACTCTTTTGTCGGAAATCGCCCAGAACAAATCGAGCTGCTTTTCTTTGGATATTTTCCATTTCCTGAATCAAGTAATCCTAGTAAGGGTCCCATACACTGGAACTATACTCAAGTTGAGGTCACACCAGAGACAAATATGCTCTCTCCTTTACATCCTTATTAAAACCCCTAAATACCCGCATAACCATGTGCAGAGATCTGTACCCTTTATTTACAATCATATTTATGTGATTACCCCAATGAAGATCTGAAGGTGTCTCCATCGCGGGTATATTTTGCCTTTCTTAGCCACTAAAATCTACTATTTCATTTCCCTCCAATCCCATATGGGAGGGAATCCACTGGAACACAGTAACTTTTTAGTCCCATATGTTTGGAAGGAACTGTATCAAGGCATGTATATTTACAGTTTCAGGTTGACTGCTTCAGGACAATTACCACCTTTGTTGCCTCTTGAGAGTCAGCCAACATGATAACTTTCTGAAATGCCTGATGCCCATACTGCGACAGTCAACAAATGTGATGGGGACTTTAGATGATCTTACATTTTTCTCTGGTGTGTGTACAGAGACAGGTGAAAATGTTACAACAATGAAAGCCAAATCGTTGGCGGTGCTGGCTGAGCGACAATGCTGGCGAGAGGCGACAGTCCTGGCGGAGCTGCGACATTGCGAGTGGGCCAGCAGCGAGCGAAACAATAAAGCCTGCGAATTGAGGCTCGCGATAAGGAAGCTCATACAAGAGGCTAGAAGCTGCTTAACAATGGATCAGGCACCTGGAATGATCTTGAATTGGAAACTACGAGAGCGGAGCCACTGACAGTGAGTCAGCCGCACGCAGGCACGAGACGGTCTTGAGTCTGAGACTGGTTATTTCAGCGAGGAGTGACTACGTCAGATCGCTACGTGACCTAATTTTATTTTCTCGCTGAATATGTCTTCCTTTTTATTTCTTCTGAGATACAGTTGTGTCAGCAAAGTTTTGGCCACCAACGTTTGAAACATAATATTTCTTTACTGATAACTTACTTCACTTTAAATTTTCCTGGCTTTGTATCGTTCATAACCATTTCCGTGATATCATGAGTTGCGTAAAACCTGTCATGTCGCCTCAGAATTTGTTTGGTGAGAGCAAAAAATGTACCACATACTACAAATGGATGTCAGTCTTCTTGATCTAATACGCTGTCGAGGTTCATTCCAAACCACGCAAAAAACCCACATTGTCAAAATTGCATAACACAAATATGTAAGTGCTCTTATTACAAACAAATTAGTACAAAAATGCCTATCAGATTTTAATTCATTTAGATAATCATCACCGTCATCATCTGTTTACCCTCCAGGTTCGGCTTTTCCCTCGGACTCAGCGAGGGATCCCACCTCTACCGCCTCAAGGGCAGTGTCCTGGAGCTTCAGACTCTTGGTCGGGGGATACAACTGGGGAGTATGACCAGTACCTCGCCCAGGCGGCCTCACCTGCTATGGTGAACACGGGCCTTGTAGGGGGATGGGGAAGATTGGAAGGGATAGGCAAGGATGAGGGAAAAAAAGCGGCCGTGGCTTTAAGTTAGGTACCATACCGGCATTCGCCTGGAGGTGAAGTGGCAAACCACGGAAAACCACTTCGAGGATGGCTGAGGTGGGAATCGAACCCACCTCTACTCAGTTGAACTCCCGGGGCTGAGTGGACCCAGTTCCAGCCCTCGTACCACTTTTTAAATTTCGTGGCAGAGCCGGGAATCGAACCCGGACCTCCGGGAGTGGCAGCTAATCACGCTAACCACTACACCACAGAGGCGGGCCATTTAGATAATACAATGCAAAAAGTGCTTCAGTCCATGACTGAAGGCCGTTCAGTAAAGGGTCGACTGGAATGATGTATCTGGTGCTGCAGTTGACGAAGTATGCGTATGTCTATTTTGAAGATGTTTGTACTGAAGCCTTTTCATCGGGCGAGTTGGCCGTGCGCGTAGAGGCGCGCGGCTGTGAGCTTGCATCCGGGAGATAGTAGGTTCGAATCTCACTATCGGCAGTCCTGAAGATGGTTTTCCGTGGTTTCCCATTTTCACACCAGGCAAATGCTGGGGCTGTACCTTAATTAAATAAAGCCACGGCCGCTTTCTTCCAACTCCTAGGCCTTTCCTATCCCATCGTCGCCATAAGACCTATCTGTGTCGGTGCGACGTAAAGCTCCTAGCAAAAAAAAAAAGAGAAGCTTTTCCTGCACTTTCTTTCTTTCTTTCTTAATCCGTTTATCTCCAGGGTAGGTTTTTCCCTCGGACTAAGCGAGGGATCTCACCTCTACCGCCTCAAGGGCAGTGTCCTGGAGTTTCAGACTTTGGGTCGGGGGATACAACTGGAGAGTATGACCAGTACCTCGCCCAGGCGGCCTCACCTGCTATGCTGAACAGGGGCCTTGTGGAGGGATGGGGCGATTGGATGGGACAGGCAAGGAAGAGGGAAGGAAGCGGCCGTGGCCTCAAGTTAGGTACCATCCCGGCATTTGCCTGGAGGAGAAGTGGAAAACCACGGAAAACCACATCCAGGATGGCTGAGGTGGGAATCGAACCCACCTCTACTCAGTTGACCTCACGAGGCTGAGTGGACCCCGTTCCAGCCCTCGTACCACTTTTCAAATTTCGTGGACTGAGCCGGGAATCGAACCCGGACCTCCGGGGGTGGCAGCTAATCACGCTAACCACTACACCACAGAGGCGGACCTTTTCTGCACTTACCAAGACAAATACAAATAAAAGAAAAAGAAAATATACATTCGTACGCAGGAGTGTTTCTTAACATCCATTTTAAAAGCCATTAGTTTGTAAAATTTGGTCGATATTTTCAGTATTACAAAGAATCTCACTCAGAATGTTCGTTGTAATTCTGGCTCTACTTCTTGGATTGAATTCAACAGTGTGTTAAGCCAAGTATTACAAGTTTGGCGTGA
Source organism: Anabrus simplex (assembly GCF_040414725.1). NCBI lineage: Eukaryota > Metazoa > Arthropoda > Insecta > Orthoptera > Tettigoniidae > Anabrus > Anabrus simplex. The sequence continues at coordinate 1,760,935,822 of NC_090265.1, forward strand.
GTTATGACTTCTGTACTGTAGTCACACTGATGTTCCAATTGTATAGAAGTGCTGATGTCAGGGTAGAAAAATAAAAAGAACAAACTGACACAAGTTTAATACATTTTTGGCGATACCCGTTACGGAATGTTTTTAGGGGTGGCAAACTGGGCAGTTGCCCAGGCTGGCACGCTTCAGAAGTGGGAAATTTCCAGAAATTCGTCGAGGTTTGGAATGAAATGAAATGAAGAGAGCCTCACTTCTGGTGGAATCGTAAATTTTGAAATATGAATGTCACGCAATGATATACACATTATGCCTAGTCTTATGAATTTATATGAGTTCTTTACTGTCAAATTCCTCACTGGAAGATAATTTTCTGTGCTGAGATGGATAAAGAATAATTTCAAAACATCGAAGTCAGAAGTCAACTAATTCTCCTTACTCTCCTTGTTAATGAGTATGATCTCACAGTGAAATTGGAGTTAGAAAAACTGACAAGCTCATTTTCCAATAACAAAGCAAGGTTGAAGTGGCTTTTGATAATTAATCGAGGCCCTACTCTTCTTGTTTCTTAAAAAATGGAATTAAACTGGGCTACATTTCTGTAAAAATTTGTATTTATAATTTGAGTTTCGAGCACAGTAAAAGGTGTTTTATACGAGAAAATCGGGATCAAAAAGTTACCGGTTATCGCAATTTTCTGGCTGTGAGAACAGGAAGACATCGGCACGTTTTCTGAAGCCACTTTCCATAATGCCAATCTTCCTGAAAGGCTGTACTCATATTTGTAAATTTCCGGAAACAAAATTCCAAAACTCATTAATTTCAATAATATAATTTAAATAATAAAACTACTTTTACTGAGGTATGACATTTTTGGATAATGCCACATACTAACGCAATAAATAATAAAATTTTGACTAACTTTATTCGATGCTTCTCTGTTTTGTACGTTTCATTCAATGGAATTGTGTATTTTATTCTCTTCTGAACTGTAGCCCATTTCCTTAACGCCGTCGCTTTTTCAATAACCCGTTCTGAACTCTCTTACCATTGCTCCCCAGTCACCTTGTACTTTCTTTGAGCTATCTTAAAGCTGAATGAAAAGAATAATGGTGTCTACCAACTAAATGCTGGAGTCGATCCTTCACTGAGGTTCTTCGTACGATCAGGGCTTGTGGCTGCACCGTTTAAATTACGTAGCTGTCAGCTTGGTTTCGGGAGATAGTGGGTTCGAACCCCACTTCCCGCTGTCCTGAAGATGGTTTACCCTGCTTTCCCATTATAACACAAGGCTGTGCCTTTTACAGGGCCACGGTTACTTCCTTCCAACTCCTAGCCCGTTCCTATTCCATCGTTTCCATAAGGCCTATCTGTGTCGGTGCGAAGTGAAGCAAATATTTTTAAAAAAATCCAGAAGGTGATATAATTGTATTTATCCCCGGTCGTCGGGTTGGGCCTGAAGAGGATTTTCAGATTGATGCCTAGAACTTGGAAAATTGACTTAGTGATTCCGCAGCTATATTGGACAGAATTATTACGTAGGTCGAGTCATAAGTCATGGCAACATTTCTTTTCTCGCAAACAGAAGACAACACGGAAAATCTAAGATATGCATTTGGAAACGTACGGTATTTACTTCCGTATGATGCCACTAGATGGTGTATATAAACAACAAAGTGGGGCTAAGCATGCCCCCAATTTCATTGTATGATTGAGAGCGTCACAAAATGGAAGTCAACAAGCAGGAGCAACGATCGTATATTAAAATAGGTGTTGTCAGCGGCATAAATGCATGCCAATGCCATGCAGAGCTGGGGGAAGCATTAGGTGTGCATGCCATGCCCTATAGAACAGTGGCGAGATGGGCGGAGACGTTCCAACGGGTAGACTATGAACTGCCTATTTGCCTCGCCCAGACTGTCCAGTGTCCATGGACAAAGATGTACGGATAATGGTGATCGATCAGTGCTTACATGAGGGCCTTGGATAATTACTTCGAAGGTCTGTAACCAGTGGAGACCTGTCATTTGTACGTACTCTTGTGTATTTGTTGTCTATACCATAATAAAGCAATGTTTGCCAATGGCCTGTATTCTGTCACCTTCCTGCGAGAATCTCCTCAAGTCAGAATTTGTCTTCAGGCACTATGCATGAGTACATGCCCTACATTTTCAAATGCATGTCATATATTTTCCGTGTTTTACCTGTTCACGAGAAAAAATACTTGTTAAATACTTACGACTCGACCCTCGTATTACTAAATGTAGCTTCGACTATAAAGGTATCTGCTACAGCTAAAATGTTTATAACCCTCCTAGAGCCCACTTGTAGTAATTAACTCTCGGTTACCGTTTCGAACAATGATGCCCTATTATCAGTTTTTTTTTGCTGTCCACGAATTTTACACCACGTTTTCATTCTTTGAAATACAGTAATAAACCATGTCAATAAAACATTAGCACTCACGTTATGCCTTGTGACTGCCTTAAAACATGTTGTGAAAATTGTAAGCGACTATCTTACCAATTTAAGAAATGAATTATAGTGATTTTAATTAAATAAATATCGTACTAAGCACATTTTCGCTCCTCATTTCAAGTAGTCATGTTCTCCTCTGAACCCTACCGTTTGGTCGATGAAGTGAGAGGGAAAAATGAAAACTTGCAACGACCCCAAAACCCAAGGGTACGATATTGCTCTACTGAAGCAGCCGAGGCAGACGACCAACGATGGAACCGTAAGTTCAGGGGTTCGATATAAACAAAACAGTTTCGTATTTATGTAACGCTCTGTAGGGTTTTATGATACTTTATATTTATTTAAATCTTCGAATTTCCACATAATTTTCATTTCCTGTAAATATCGAGATACAAAAATGTTGCAAAGTTTGGGCCGGAAAGACTTGGGAGAAAGGAGACGAGCTGCTCGACTAAGTGGTATGTTCCCAGCTCTCGTGGAGAGATGACATGGAATGACATTAATAGACGAATAAGTTCGAGTGGTGTATTTAAAAGTAGGAAAGGTCACAGTATAGAGATGAAGTTGGATCTCAAGAGGACAAATTGGGGTAAATATTCATTTATAGTAAGGGGAGTTAGGGATTGGAATAACTGACCAAGGAAAATGTTCAATAGATTTCCAGTTTCTTTGCAGTCATTTGAGAAATGGCTAGGAAAACAACAAATAAGGAATCTGCATCCTGGGCGACTGCCATAAATGCAGATCAGTAGTGATTGATTGATTGATTGATTGATTGATTGATTGATTGATTGATTGATTGATTGATTGATTGATTGATTGATTGATTGATTGATTGATTGATTGATTGATTGATTGATTGATTGATTGATTGATTTCAAATCGCCTCAACTTTTCCACACATATTGCATTTGCCTGGAACATCAGCATAATGTCTTAATTTACAGAAAGAATCTTCTCACTGATGGATAACTGTTGTAAAGTAAGCAGCATGATAGTGGAGGCTGTGAAATCTTCGCTAAAAATTGATTTAATTGTGGCTTCAGATGCAGTGACATTTACGAAGTAATAAAACTTGATGAAGGTTTTATTCCAAAAGCTGCATCCCCTTAAAAGTACATGCGGTAAATGAAAGAGCCCATGCTTGAACCTTCTTCATATAGCGCCCAGCAAATCATATATCTGAGGTAAATTTACGTTTCGCCAAAATTTCGAAGTAATCATAGTATTTCTCATCAGAAATAAGGTATTCTCTGTTAAAATTAACGAAATTATTAGAGGGAGTCTGTGAGAACACGTAAGGATTAGGAATGTGTTTATGAACCTAAATATATAGTGCGAAGGCTGTTGCTGTAGAAGGGTAAATTTACAAAAGCCATGCCGAGCTATTCATGAAGTAAGGCAAGATAAATGGTTTGAGTTGAACCGTTGGTTAAAGGGTTAAGGAGAAAATTTATGACCTATCGAATTTCCATTATCGTTCGCAGAATGGCGCCATTATAGGCTTAAAGTAAACAGGTTGTCGCCGTCGGACACTTGAAGAGGATGAGATTTTTATGAGCTTAACGAAACGTAATTATCAATATATTTCAATTGTTTTATCATTTTCTTCGGTAACGTTTGATGTAATAGCTTAATTGAGAATAAGAATACTACTATAGTTTTTATCTAAATATACTGCTCTATATGGCAGCAAATAATACCAGAATATTTGAATTACCGAATCACTGCAACAGTGGGAATTTCTTTCCTTCTATAATTCGCAATCTTCCAAACGAGTTTAGAAACACTTTTATAAAATTCGTCGAGTTCTGTATTCTTCGCACGTAGTCGAAGGTTGCCTGGCGTTAGGATTTAGTTGTTATCGTTGCCCGATTTTTCACAGTGTCTAGGTTAGTGGTGCAGCCCGCGTACCTTTCTCTAATGCTGTCAGACAACATTAAATAAAAGTATATCAGCTCATTGCCTCGTCATGCGACAGAATCCTTGTCAGATTCACCTGAAAAGTTCAGAGAGGCCTAATATTTCAACATGTACAGGAATTAAAATCTGTTATGTATTTTATTATCAGTTTCATATTTTTGCTCCCAAACTAGTACTAACCTAGATTTTTGCCTATTTTATGAATAATACAATATTGGGAAATAGTATCTCCAATATTTTACATCTGACCGTAAAACCCAGAGTTGTTATTAAGTATATATGTTTGACAATTTGCCAAATTATAGGCCCAAACCTCGCCGCAAGGGGAATTTTTTCATGCTAAATATACAAATATAAATTATTTGTTAATAACATCGCAAAAAATTAACCAATCAGCTCCAAGTTTTGCGCGGTGATGTATCTTATTAATATATGCTTGTGTTATAAATTTGGTTATGGTAAGTGGTAAGAGGTATAAGTTCCAAATTTCAATCTTGACTCACCTTAAGAAGGTAACAAATTTCTTGCTAATTTCTTTGTAATATTATCTTTTATAATATCATCGAAAGTCTATTAATCGTTGCTTTAAGTTACACCACTTTATCTGGTGCTCGTTGCTATCTGTGTGAGGAAGTATTGAGCTGAGCTGATCTTCTCTCGGATTGTGTTTTAACTCCAGGATACAAAGAGCAGAGCCTCGGAGAAAAAGGCATGGTGTTTCCTGAAGCGAATACCGACAGCTGTCATGCTCCCTCCACTTTCGGCTCACTTCCTCTAGGCTAGCAACTATTACTTGTAGCACGACATGGAAATGGTTTTACCCTGAGAGAAGTGCAAGAAACGAAGTAAAAGTTTGGAATTTTTAAACTGATTCGCGAAAGGAAGGTCGTTTCAGACTTGTGACATTATGTTATTACTTAAATATTATAACATCAAAGTATGATTGCTAGCTTCAATAAGAGAAGATGGTATTCATTGCATTAAGGTGGCTCTGCGGTGTAGGGGTAGCTTGCCTGCCTCTTACTCGGAGGCCCTGGATTCGATTCCTGGCAAGGCTGTGGATTTTCCCCTTGATGTGAGGGCTGAATCGGGGTCCACTCATCCTATGTCACCGGGTGAGTTGGCCATGCGGTTAGGGGTGCGGATCTGTGAGCTTGCATCCGGCAGATAGTGAGTTAGAAACCCGCCTGAATAAGGTTTTCCGTGTTTTCCCATTTCACACCGGGAAAATGTTAGGGCTGTACCTTAATTAACCCTCTACTGCATACTATTGCCGTTAGGCGACAAATAACTTTTCACCTGTATAGATGGATAAATATTGTAGACAGAGGTAGTTTTACGGCACACCTTCAACTGTACAGTCAATTAAACACATATCCCAGTGATGCCTTGTTTTTTATTTTTTTACATAAGACAAAACAGCCCTACAACCAAAGGTACTCCTTCCACCCCGTCAACATCCACGCGAACCAACCACCGTTTATTTTACGTGGGCCCTCCCCATCACATTACCACAGGCTTCAGGAGTACCTCTGGCTCAACCTCAAAGACATTACCGACCTACGGTCGTGCAAGCTGTAGTAATGGTAGTAATGTTCGCTCTTTGAATGTTAAAAGCTTAGCGTAAAATCGTGAAAAATCGTATATATATTCCACTATGTCAATCCACATCACATACGAGTGTTAAGCTATTAGGCCCAGTTAAGAATTGCTGGTACATCTAAAACACTAAACGTATGTTGAACATGTATGTTGAATTTTCTTCACCAAACGAAAACAAAAAATAATTCATGCAGTAGAGGGTTAAGGCCACGGCTGCTTCCTTCCCACCACTAGCCCTTTCATCTCCCATTGTTACGATAAGGCATATCTGTGTCGTTCCGACCTAAAAGAAATTATATACAAACATCCTATGTCATTACAATTGAGATGGCGGCCCTGGTGTAACCATTTGGGAACCAATTGATTTTCTGCCTGCATCTTGCAAAAGTCCTGTTTAACATCATGAAATGCACATTTCTTTGTTGTCCGTCATGTGAACAAAATTAACATAATTTAATTTAATTATTCATTCTGACAGCAATACGTGTTTGCCAAAGGACACAGGATAGCTCTTAATTCCTTAAAAAGATTATTGAATTGTTGGTTTCGTACTCATGTACGTTTTCATGCTGCTGGGAGGAAATTAAATACTATGTTTTCCATACAAATGGTTCCGCATTGTTGCCACTACAATCGTGGTAACAATGTTGTCTTGCCGAGTCTGTACGATTGCTGCCATTCGACAAAATTTCTGGGAATGGTCTCTCTAGCACCCAGAATGAGTCCTCTTACTCGTATGTTCCTGACGCTGCAGGCTCCCTGAAAGTAGGGTGTTGTTGCTGCATATACGTACATTGTATCCTTGTAAGGTAAGGGATATGGGTGCATCATCCTGTTGTTCTTTATCTACGTCACCTGAATGGGGAAAATTGTCTTAAAACCTTATCGTAGGATCAATGATTTACACTTTGTTTTGTCCCCGATTGATGGCAATTTTACCAATACGACGGTGTGGTACTTCTAGAGGCATTTATATTGCTGCAGTCCTGGGTTCCTTGAACAGGTCTCACAATAAAATGATGTCCCATACCTGGCTGCTCTGTCGGCTGCACTTAAGAGAATTTTATTCTCTAGCATCTCCCATAAACCCCATGATAACTAGATACCTGAAAGAATTGTGACTCGCTTGAGGCTTATTTTATGCCTTTTGATGCATGCTATGTAGCTCAAAACTGTTCACTAAAGCTGCCTGCTTCTTGTCAGTTTAAGAAGGCGTATATTTCATAGCACTATTGTGAGAATATTTTGAGAAATCTTGGTCACCTTCTTCATTCATCACCCGCTACATCACCTTTTCCGCCACTATCTTCTACATCAATTTCCTCTCTTTCACTTGGAAAACTGTTCCCAGATTCAGGAAAATTAATATCATTTTCAGAATCAATATTATATCCTATAATGTTCCGCCTTATCAATATCCACATATGTAACAATTAATTATTATTCACAGATTTATTTTAGGTACATGTTTCTGTACTTTTCCATTCCCTTTATCAGCCAATTATATGATATCTGCATATTATATAAAAGAACCTTTCTAATCGATATTGCTCCATTCCACTTAAAGTATCTGAAAACCTTTCTGTGTTATTAAAATACTGCACGGATACCCTTTAAAAGATTATGATTGTCATTAAAACGGTGGTCATAGTTTCAAAGTGTGCCATTCTTCTTCTCTTCTATTCGGAAGCTTTAAACTGTTAAAATTGAAATAACATCTATCACTTGATGTGTTTCCACTGCCTCCACGTTTTTACTCTGATGACCAGTCATAATAAAAGGCTCTTCCACTGTTACACTTCTGTTTATCCTATATATGTCTAAGGCGGATATTTAATTCTTTTTCCTGTTCTTGCTAGTCATCCAGGCTGCTCTTCACAATCTACAAGCAAAAATTAATGAATTGAGATGTAGATTTCCACTGAAACACTACGTAATAACGAGGACATAATTTTAGAAGGTTAATATTACCTCCGTCTAGCCGCAATTACCGTATGTGTGATTTGACTCTCTATTCCTGCCGGCGTCAACAAAGGCCTGCATATCAGTTTGCTGCCGCCGGCAGGAGTAGATACAGCCTGAGTTTTAGATATTTTAAGTGGAATTCAGTAATATAGAGTAGAAAGGTTCTTCAATCTATCATGTTGATATTGTATAAATGTATGATGAAGGGATTGGAAAAATCCGGTATCATGTACCTAAAACAAATTTGTGAATAATAATTAATTGTTACATATATGATTATTTACAAGACGGACCACAATAATATATATATAATAAAATGTCCTGAATGACTGATTCACCATCACTGAGCAAAAATTACCATCGCTAAGGGGGTGAAAAGGGGGTTAATTTTTAAACTGATTGTCTCTATGTCTCAAAATTGAACATTTTAAATACGTAAATATTGGTACGTGGAATCTCCTTTAAAACTAAAAATGCAGGTTTTTTGTTTTCGGTATATCCACTTATGGGGATAAAAATAAGTTAAAAAGTGGTTGAATCCTTTTTATGACGATACTTATATCTCAAAAACTGAAGATGTTACAGGCGTGAAAATAGGTATATGCAATCTCCTTTGAAAACGTACATTATCGTTTTTGGGAAATCTACTTCAAGGGCGGGTGAGGCGAAGCGAAAAGGGGTTGAATTTCTAAAACGTGTAGCCTGTATTTCAAACACTTATCCTGTTACCGACGTAAAAATCGGTATTTGGAATCGCATTTAAAAGTAACGAAACACGTATTAATTTGTTTTCAGAAAAAACACTTAAGAGGGATAAAAAGTTCAAAAGGGGTGAATTTTTAAAATGAGTATGTCTCAAATCTTAATAAGTTACAGACGTAAAAATTAATATTTCGAATCTTCTTCAAAAATGAAGAAACACGCACATTTTTGTTATCGACTTGATAGAGGGCTGTTTCTCACATGTACATGTCGCATGCTCCCAACTTACTCCTACAGTAGTGGTTTACAATGAGGTTCTGGGGTAAATGGAACTAAATTATACGGTGAGTTTTTATACCTTAGGGTTTTTCAGATGAAGTCTTAATGCAGTACAGAAGGAAGATTAAATTTATTAAATTACGAAATCCATGCGAGCGAATAAGCTGGTAACGGCTAGTATTATAATCATTATAAAATATCAAAGCCATTTCTCATTAACAGTGCTGTTGTAGTTATTTTATTATTGTTATCATTACTATTATTAATCATATACAGTCGTATCAGCACATTTTTTAAAACATAACCGGTTCTCGGACACTAAGGTCCATCATCAGTGTTATAATTTAAATTTAATTTCACATGAGTGTGTCGTCAAAATTAGTTTAAATGAGTTAGCCCTGTTGACATCAACTGCAAAATATGAAAAAGAAAAATGTAAAAGTGTACAAAATATACCTCTAAACTTAAAACAATGTTGTAAAAGGTTCCTCCTGCTCAGGCTGTAGGTCGAGTACTAAGAAACGGAAACAAGCTGCAAGCACATGATGTTACGTCACCTCATGGTTACTGTGGAAGCACTTGATGTCACGTCAAATCAAGTTTTGTAAACACAATGTTGCTTGCGAAATTTGATCTGGATCCCTTGACTGCGCCAAAAGTATTTCAATGTTTTCACGGGTATTTAATTCAGATCCATAATAACCCGTAAAAATTAATTTCATCCTTCGACCCTTAAAAAGCTGTAGGTATTGTTATAAATATGTTCCGCAAAAGCTGAATATCGGTTGTACTTTACTGCCTTGAAATATTCTTGGTACCTTTGATTTAAGGTTCGTCCAGTTCTTCCTATATAAAAACGTTTTACAGTCATCACAAGTGAGCGTATATACTACCGAATTTGTATATATATAATTTTCATTGATACTATATGCATTATATATATATTCTGATATTTTTGTCTCTAGTTCTAAATGCTGTTTTGAGATGATATTTCTTAAATAAGTTCGGGATTTTTAAAAGTTTCCAAAATACGTCAGTTATATATTGCGAATTGACTACGTTCAGAGATTTTCTTCGTTTTCTCATGGTTTATATTTTTTTCTTTTTCTTTGTTACGTGTAATATTGTCTATCCTTTCTGGGTTATAGCTATTTGCTTTAGGAATTTGTTTTATTGTTCTAAATCAGTTTGTTTTCATTACTCACGGGAAGTTTTAATAATCTATTGATATAGCTGTTGTAAGCTGCTTGTTTGCGAGTTCCTGGGTGGTTGGAGATTTTGTTGATGGTGGTGATGGAAAGTGTGTGTGTGTTTCCTAAAAATATCGAAATCTATCCTATTGTTGGTTTTTGTTAATATGAGGTCAAAAATTCAACTTGTTATTGTTTTCTATCTCCATAGTGAATTTAATGTTGCTATCAACAAATTTAAACAATCCAGAAGGGTTTTGGCAGTAATGAGGTCTCAATTTAAAAATACTACGTGTCGTCAACAAAACGGACCCGTAATTTTATTTCTTTCCGATATATGTCCAAGATGGTTTCCTCAAGGTTATTTAAAAACATATTGTCTAGGAAACATGAGAGTAGACCCCCAATTGGTAAACCTGTGTTTTGCTGGTAGTAATTCCCATTAAAAATAAAGTAATTACTTTTTAACATTAGAGTAAATAAATTTATTATTTCATTCATTTCTATGTGACGTAGTCAGTCTTGATTCTTTATGTTTTCTATTAAGTTTATAGCCCCATTGATAGGAATGTTATAATACATGTTGCTCACATAATATGATCAATCAACCAATCAATCAATCAATCAATCAATCAATCAATCAATCAATCAATCAATCAATCAATCAATCAATCAATCAATCAATCAATCAATCAATCAATCAATCAATACTGATCCGCATTTAGGGCAGTCGCCCAGGTGGCAGATTCCCTATCTGTTGTTTTCCTAGCCTTTTCCTAAATGATTTCAAAGAAATTGTAAATTTATTGAACATCTCCCTTGGTAAGTTATTCCAATCCCTAAATTCCCATCCTATGAATGAATACTTACCCCAGTTTGTCCTCTTGAATTCCAACTTTATCTTCATATTGTGATCTTTCCTACTTTTATAAACGCCACTCCAATTTATTTGTCTACTAATGTCATTCCACGCCATCTCTCCGCTGACGACTCGGAACATACTACTTAGTCGAGCAGCTCTCCTTCTTTCCCACAGTTCTACCCAGCCCAAATTTTGCAACATTTTTGTAACGCTACTCTTTTGTCGGAAATCACTCAGAACAACTCGAGCTGCTTTTAGGATTTTTTTCAGTTCTTGAATCAGGTAACCCTGGTGAGGGTCCCATATACTGGAACCATATTCTAGTTGGGGTATTACCAGAGACTTATATGCCCTCTCCTTAACATCCTTATAACAACCCCTAAACATCCTCATAACCATGTGCAGAGATCTGTACCCTTTATTTACAGTCCCATTTATGTGATTACCCCAATGAAGATCTTTCCTTATATTAACACCTAGATACTTACAATGATCCCCAAAAGGAACTTTCACCCCATCAACTCAGCAATTAAAACTGAGAGGACTTTTCCTATTTGTCAAACTCCAACCTGACCTTTAACCCTGTTTATCAACATACCATTGCCTGCTGTCCATTTCACAATATTTTCGAGGTCACGCTGTAGTTGCTCACAATCTTGTAACTTATTTATTTCTCTATAGAGAATAGCATCATCCGCAAAAAGCCTTACCACTGATTCCACTCCTCTGCTCATATCATTTATATATATAAGAAAACATAAAGGTCCGATAATACTGCCTTGAGGAATTCCCCTCTTCAATATTACAGGGTCAGGTAAAGCTTCACCTACTTTAATTATCTGAGATCTATTTTCTCGAAATATAGCAACCCATTCAGTCACTCTTTTGTCTAGTCCAATTGCACTCATTTTTGCCAGTAGACTCCCATGATCCACCCTATCAAATTCTTTAGACAGGTCAATCGCGATACAGTCCATTTGACCTCCTGAATTCAAGGTATCTGCTATATCTTGCTGGAATCCTACAAGTTGAGTTTCAGTGGAATAACCTTTCCTGAAACCGAACTGCCTTCTATCGAACCAGTTATTAATGCACAAACATGTCTTATATAATCAGAAAGAATGCCTTCCCAAAGCTTACATACAATGCATGTCAAACTTACTGGCCTGTAATTTTCAGCTTTATGTCCATCACCCTTTCCTTTATACACAGGGGCTACTATAGCAACTCTCCATTCATCTGGTATAGCTCCTCCGACCCAACAATAATCAAATCATTACTTCAGATATGGTACTATATCCCAACCCATTGTCTTTAGTATATCCCCAGAAATTTGATTCAATTCCAGCCGCTTTTCTAGTTTTCAACTTTTGCATCTTATTGTAAATGTCATTGTTATCATATGTAAATTTTAATACTTCTTTAGCCTTAGTCTCCTCCTCTATCTGGACATTATCCTTGTAACTAACAATCTTTACATACTGCTGACTGAATACTTTTGCCCTTTGAAAATCCTCACATACACACTCCCCTTGTTCATTAATGATTCGTGGAATGTCCTTCTTGGAACCTGTTTCTGCCTTAAAATACCTATACATACCCTGCCATTTTTCACTAAAATTAGTATGACTGCCAATTATGCTTTCCATCATGTTATCCTTAGCTGCCTGCTTTGCTAGATTCAATTTCCTAGTAAGTTCCTTCAATTTCTCCTTACTTCCACAGCCATTTCTAACTCTGTTCCTTTCCAGTCTGCACCTCCTTCTTAATCTATTTATTTCTCTATTATAATAAGGTAGGTCTTTACCATTCCTTACCTCCGTTAAAGGTACAAACCTCTTTTCGCATTCCTCAACAATTTCACCCATCCCAGAGGCTGTTTACATTTTTATTTACCGTTTTCCACCGATCATAGTTACTTTTTAGAAACTGCCTCATGCCTGCTTTATCAGGCATATGGTACTGCCTAACAGTCCTACTTTTAAGACCTTCCTTTCTATCACATTTAACTACCACAAAAACAGCTTCATGATCACTAATACCATCTATTACTTCAGTTTCTCTATAGAGCTCATATGGTTTTATCAGCACCACATCCAGGATATTTTTCCCTCTAGTTGTTTCCATCACTTTCTGAATCAGCTGTCCTTCCCATATTAACTTATTTGCCATTTGTTGGTCATGCTTCCTGTCGTTCGCATTTCCTTCCCAATTGACATCTGTAAATTCAGATCTTCCGCTACAATCACATTTCTTTCCTTGTCGTTTCCTACATGGCTGATCATCTTATGAAATAATTATGAATCCGTGTCAGAGCTACCCTTTCCCGGTCCTTACACTCCAAATATATCAAGTTGCCTATTATCTTTAGAAATGAGCTTTACACCTAGAATTTCATGTGTCTCATGGCATTATGCCATTATATGCCATTATAGTTTCCTCGTTTGTTTCAATTGATTATATTTTGGAAATTGCTTCCGAAAAGTTCGATCTTGAATTGCTGTTTCCTAATTTGATGTGTTTTTGTAATTGATAAAGTAAAATTGTAGATAGTTGAAATGTCGAGCTACTTCGACAATTAATTATAGGTCTAACAGGGTAATTCTGATTGTTATTTTTGGGAGAAATTTTAATGTTGGGCATCTTTGGTTCATTTTGACTAATTTTTATTTGTCTCTTTTTATTATGAATTGTGTGTACTTCAGGTTTAAATGTTTAAATTCCTGGTGGGGTCCTTCTTTATTTCTTTTATGTTGTTTTTTCTGTGAAATCAATTGTTTTTTGGATGTAGTCGTCTTTATTTTTTGATAACAGTGACGTAGCCCTTATCTGCTTTATTTTCCAACAGGTTATATTGATTTTAGATTAGTTATTAATTTTTGGTCTGTATTACTTTCTTTGTTTCCTTCTACTGGTTTGTTTTTGAAGTTTTCAATTTCATCTGCTACTAAGTGCCTTACAGTTTCCTTTTTATTTTAGGGACTTTTTGGATAGCTGAATCAGTCTCTGTTATTAGTTGTTTTAATGTGGCATTCTTAGGGTTTCGTTAAAGATTGTGTTTATGACCTAGTTTTAATATATTGGTTTCATTTTCGGTTATAGGTGTCTCCAAAATTTTGACAACAGGTTCATAAAATTTGTGTTCAACTAAATCACGATACTGATGTGTTGTTGCTTTTCAGGTTAACAAAATTAGGTGTTAAGTTACACTTTGACCATTCGTTGTTGACATTACTATGTTAGACCTATAATTAATTGTCGAAACAGCCCCACATTTCAACTATCTACATTTTACTTAAACACCTAGAAGCACATCAAATTAGAAATCAGCATTCAATATCGAATTCTTCGGAAGCAATTTCCAAAAAGCCTTCAACTGAAATAAATGAGGAAACTATAATGGTATCATAATATGTGACCAACATGTATTCTAACATTCCTATAAAAGATACTATAGACTTAATAAAAGAAAACTTAAAGAATCAAGACAGACTAAGTCACATAGAAATTAGTGAAACGATAAATTTATTAACTCTAATAAATAATTACTTTACTTTAAATGGGAAGTACCACCAGCAAAACACATGTTTACCAATGGGGGTCTACTCTCAGGTTTCTTAGCCAATATTTATTTAAATAACCTCGAGAAAACCATCTTGGACATATACCAGGAAGAAATAAAATTATGGGTCCGTTTTGTTGACGACACGGTAGTATTTTTAAATGGAGACCTCATTACTCCCAAAACACTTATGGTTTGTTTTAATTTGCTTGACTGCAACATTAAATTCACTATGGGGAAAGAAAACAATAACAAGTTAAATTTTTTGACCTCATATTAACAAAAACCAACAATAGGATAGATTTCGATATTTCTAGAAAACACACACAGTCCATCACCACCAGCAACGAAAACTCCAACCATCCAGGAATTCACAAACAAGCAGCGTACAGCAGCTATATCAATAGATTATTATAACTTCCGCTGAATAATGAAAACAAACTGAAAGAATTTGGAATAATAAAATAAATTGTTAAAGCAAATTGCTACAACCCAGAAGTGATAGAAAATATTATACGTAAAAAAGAAAAACAAAAAAGAAAAACCGTGAGAAAAGAAAGAAAATCTCTGAACGTAGTCACTTCAAAACATTTACGTATTTTAGAAATCATGTTTTTGAAATCGCGAACATATTTAAGAAATTTCATCTCAAAACACTATTGAGAATTATAAATAAAATATTAGGACACATATATAATGCACATAGTATCAATAAAAAATATATACAAATTCGGGAGTATATATGTTCACTTGTGACGACTGTGAAATGTTTTATATAGGAAAAACTGGACGAACCTTAAACCAAAGGTATCAAGAACATTTCAAGGCAATAAAGTACAAAAGATATTCAGCTTTTGCGGAACACATTTATAACAATAACCACAGCTTTTTAGGGATCGATTAGGACATGAAATTTATTTTTAAGGGTAGTTATGGATTTGAATTAAATACCCGTGAAAACATTGAGATATTTTTTGCGCAGAACAGAGATCCAAATATAACTTTAAATGAAACGGTCACAAGCAACAAGTTCTTTACAATCTTGAATTGTCGTAATATCAAGTGCTTCCACCGTAACCTTGAGGTGCCGTAAGATCATGTGCTTTCAGCTTGTTTCTCCTAACTTTTGTTTTCCAGAACCATTTTCCTGGTAACTCTGAATGTTAAAAAAATATTAAGGTGAAATATTGCATACATGTATATTTCATGGAGAATTTAATACTAGAATTATTCAGCTAGCTTCATTGGCAAAGTTTAAAGGAATATACGTTCAAGTGAAAATTAATGAAGAAATTGACTATTTAAAAATAATTTCATGAAAAATGTTTATACTTGATGGACTTCACTGATCCCAGTACAAGTTGTAGCTATAACATTATTAAACAAAGTTAAAGTTAAAAAAGTTAAAAAGAATTAGGGAAATATATGCATGTGTTTGAAAATTATCAGCGTAACGGCCATATAGTCGCCATTATACCCCGCCATTTTGAATACTTAATTGCATATAAAGGCATTGCTACAGGTGATTTCTAAATATGTAGACATATTATTAGAAAGTAATGTGTTTGTCATACTAAGTTTCCTGTTAGAATTCATTGCATTTCTGCGGTAAAAACAGTTTAATATACCCCATTTTTCTATGATCAAATTGACCTGTGTCAGTCTCATCCTTGGCTTTGGCGATATGGGAGTGAGTGAGGTATGGACGATGGTAGTAATTTTATACCTTGTGTATCCAGTCCCTGTTACGAATAGTGTGAAGATATTGCTTATAAGGTCGCCTGGTGCGTGCATATCTGTCGACTTAGCAACTTCTAGGTATATCTCGTCAGTAATACCACCGATCCAGAATCTAGCAAACAAGTGGTAATATAGAGATGGGAGTAGGGAGCCTAAGTTCCTGTGGAATGTGTGGATGATACTAGGTGTAAGATATGAAGCAAGGAATCTACCAGTCATGAAATCATTGTGATACATAACGTATAATCACAAAAAGTACAGTAAACTCTACGGAAAATCCTCAAAGTTTTCCCCTACATTGTCATCGTAGTCATCTGTGACAGCCAGTGGTACAACTATCGAGGAACGAGCCAGCCTTAGGACTGAATAATAAATATAAAAAGCCATAACATTACAAAGGATATTCTAATGGGTATGCGAACTATACCGACAAAAAAATCAGGGATGCCCTTCGTGTTATTTTAAGACAATATTCATATTATTGTTTTCACCTCCCACTAACTACCATTGACGGTATTCAGAGACGCCGAGGTGCCATAATTTTGCCCATGAGTAAATCTACCGACGTGAGGCTTACGGATTTGAGCACCTTCAAATACCACCGGACTGAGCCAGGATCGAACCTACCAAGTTGGGGTCTGAAAACCAGTGCCTCAGCTGTCTGAACCACTCAGCCCTGCGTGTTATATTGAGAACGATGGTTCAATCGGATTTTCGGATAACATTTTCTTCGAGTAAATGAGGTCACTTTGTTAATTCCGGCTGCTCGATTCAAATTGACGAACTCGTCGTATTTCCTATGCCAGAGAACCGGCAGTTGCCTGTTACTGTGCGTCAGAGGAGGAAAGAGAAGGGAGGGGAAGTGGGAAGTGGAAGACCGAGTTAATGCTCGGTGCGAATGTACAAGTTTATCGTTCGTTTCGCATAGTCACTTCCAGCCCCAGTAGGCAGAGTACAGCCTGTTCTGCATAAATTGACTACTATGTAAACCCCGTTCTCGGCACACTACACGTCCTGAACAACGTCCAAATTTCACTACTGCTCCGTTGTGAACTGTTCATCGAAGTAGTGGGGGGGGAGGGCATATTGAAAATCTATCGTAATTATACCACTCGGCGTATTGTTACTTTCGTTTAGCATTTCATTCCATTTACAATGTTGTGAGTGAAGGAATACACAATCCTTGGGCAGCGTTGCATCTTCGAGGATGTTAAATAATAAAGAAAGTTACTGAGATCAACAGACGGGAGGAGAAATGATCTGGTGCATTCCTTGACTGACAAATGTGTCTTAATTACTGTGTGTTCCTATACTGTGTCTGTTTAATAAACGAACTGTGGATATGGCCAGTAAGAGACAAGGCCAATCCTGTGTGAGTCCGACGAGAAACGCGCGGAGCATTATCTCTGTCTCCCTCATACACCCCAATTTCCCTGCCCCAATTTCCCTGAAGCACGGCAGTGGCTTGTGCTCTGGCACAGCAAACGCGGCGAGTTCGTCAATTTCAATAGCGCGCCGGAAGTGACAAAGTAACCTCATTTCGTAGAACAGGAACATTTTCTCCGCCAATCTATTAGCACCAACGTTCTTAACATAACAGGAAGGGCATCCTTGAAATTTTGTCGTTATAGTTCTGGTTCAGGCTGCATCCTAATGGTTTTCAACTTAACATTTGTTCATTCCTACGTAGAGTCTAATTGAGAAGGCTACAGAAACTGACATTATTTAACTACTCATTTTACGGATAAGTAACAGAATATACACTGACTTAGCAAATGTCATGGGGTAGCCAACTCTGGCCCTGCGAACTGCGAACTGCAGTGAGTCCATAAGTCCGTGGTAGTCCTCTGGACGCAGCTGACACCAGATTGTTTGCAGAGCGGCCGCCAATGCTGGTGGGTGTAGGAACCATGGCACGGAGCCTGCGTTCCAGGACATCCCAGATATGTTCGATAGTCATATCGGGGTTCCTGGGTGTCCATGGCAGTCGTTGGACCTCCACTGCATGTTCCTGGAACCATTCCCAGGTGACGTGGGAGCGATGCGGCGCGTTATCATCTGGAAACACCGCAGAAACTTCTGGGCGCTGGAAGGCCAAAGATGGGTGGAGATGGTCTCCGAGCAACTCAACATACCATTCAAAGTCTCTTCCAGAACAACTAGGGGGCCATTCAATACCAGGAAAATGCACCCCAGGCCATAACAGAGACACCAGCGCCCTGGACCACATCTTCGAGGCAGGCGGGATCTATCGCTTCATGTGGTCTGTGCCATAGACGGTGCCTCCCATCGGCATGGTGCAGTTAAAATCGTGATTCGTCCGACCATATCACGTTACGCCATTGTTCCATTGTCCATCCCTGGTGACTGGCGACAAATGCTCGTCGTTGTGCCCGATGACGTTGGGTTGACGGTGGCACCCGTGTGCGGCGCTGGCTGCCATACCCCATAGAACCCATGTTCCTAAGGATTGTCCATTGGGAGACATGTCTAGCACGGCCTGTGTTGAATTGAGCCGTGGTTTGTTACACGGTTGCCCGTCTGTCACTACTGACAATCCGTCTCAGACGTCGCCGGTCACGGTCATCGAGGGTGGCTGGACGGCCCGTCGTTCGTCTGTTGTGGACTGTGACACCCGCATTCAACCATTCATGATACTCCCTGGACACGGTTGATCGTGTGAAGCCGAAATCCCGCACAACTTCCGAAATCGCACTTCCTATCCGTCGGGCACCGACCACCATTCTCCGTTCGAACGGTGTCAGTTCACGACGACTTTCCATGTTGCATCTGTCACACGCACAGCCACTGCTCACAAGGTCTCCTATACAACTGCCGCTGTCACAAGGGGCGTGTGGTGCGCAGACAACACACCTGTGCATTAGTGCTTCGCTATCCCATGACATTTGCTCAGTCAGTGTATAAGTATTGATAGTAAAAGTACATCAATAGGAGACAAATTTAATAAGTAGCTATTTATAACTGGATACCGGACTTTTAGGCAGTAACGTAATAGGTTAGAATGCTAATTTAGTAATTAGGAAATGTCATGCAGTCCGCTATTCCACAATGTAGCAGGAGTAACATACATTCTAGGGGTTCTGGTAGACGAGTCATTAATACGTACACTGACTGACAGAGCAAATGCAACACCAAGAAGGAGTGGTCAGAACTTTATGCCAATTGCAGGGTAGACTGACGTCACTGAGGTATGCTCATGATGTGAAATGCGCCGCTGTGCTGCGCACGTAGCGAACGATAAATGGGACACGGCGTTGGCGAATGGCCCACTTCGTACCGTGATTTCTCAGCCGACAGTCATTGTAGAACGTGTTGTCGTGTGCCACAGGACACGTGTATAGCTAAGAATGCCAGGCCGCCGTCAACGGAGGCATTTCCAGCAGACAGACGATTTTACGAGGGGTATGGTGATCGGGCTGAGAAGGGCAGGTTGGTCGCTTCGTCAAATCGCAGCCGATATCCATAGGGATGTATCCACGGTGCAGCGCCTGTGGCGAAGATGGTTGGCGCAGGGACATGTGGCACGTGCGAGGGGTCCAGGCGCAGCCCGAGTGACGTCAGCACGCGAGGATCGGCGCATCCGCCGCCAAGCGGTGGCAGCCCCGCACGCCACGTCAACCGCCATTCTTCAGCATGTTCCAATATCGACCAGAACAATTTCCCGTCGATTGGTTGAAGGAGGCCTGCACTCCCGGCGCCCGCTCAGAAGACTACCATTGACTCCACAGCATAGACGTGCACGCCTGGCATGGTGCCGGGCTAGAGCGACTTGGATGAGGGAATGGCGGAACGTCGTGTTCTCCGATGAGTCACGCTTCTGTTCTGTCAGTGATAGTCACCGCAGACGAGTGTGGCGTCGGCGTGGAGAAAGGTCAAATCCGGCAGTAACTGTGGAGCGCCCTACCGCTAGACAACGCGGCATCATGGTTTGGGGCGCTATTGCGTATGATTCCACGTCACCTCTAGTGCGTATTCAAGGCACGTTAAATGCCCACCGCTACGTGCAGCATGTGCTGCGGCCGGTGGCACTCCCGTACCTTCAAGGGCTGCCCAATGCTCTGTTTCAGCAGGATAATGCCCGCCCACACACTGCTCGCATCTCCCAACAGGCTCTACGAGGTGTACAGATGCTTCCGTGGCCAGCGTACTCTCCGGATCTCTCACCAATCGAACACGTGTGGGATTTCATTGGACGCCGTTTGCAAACTCTGCCCCAGCCTCGTACGGACGACCAACTGTGGCAAATGGTTGACAGAGAATGGAGAACCATCCCTCAGGACACCATCCGCACTCTTATTGACTCTGTACCTCGACGTGTTTCTGCGTGCATCGCCGCTCGCGGTGGTCCTACATTCTACTGAGTCGATGCCGTGCGCATTGTGTAACCTGCATATCGGTTTGAAATAAACATCAATTATTCGTCCGTGCCGTCTCTGTTTTTTTTCCCCAACTTTCATCCCTTTCGAACCACTCCTTCTTGGTGTTGCATTTGCTCTGTCAGTCAGTGTATATATGCAGATCTCATAGCGTAACCATTGTTCAGGCTAGCGTATTCTCGCTACTCATTTCAGTAATTTTGTATTCTAACCCATTAGAGTCGGGTAGTATTATAGCCTAGTGCAGTTACCGATTCCGCATCCCTTATAGCACAGATACGTTTCTCATATCAGGTCATTATTACGTTATAGACCATAAAAATTTTATATCATCGTGAGGGACTTCTCATACTACGAGTACAGGACGATAACAATCAACATTATTTATGGCCGATGCTATTGTTTTTAAGGACCATAGTAAACTCACGTTAATGGAGGTATTACTGGGAACTGCAGGGTGGTTGAATATAGAGTCTCATTGCGATCATATTTATTTGTTTTGTTTCCAGAGCACATGACCCCAATTTAATCCAGAATTAGAATACAGATTAAATATAAACAAATTCAGCTGTATGAATCGAACAAGTATATTATCGATAAGGCATTCAATATCGTAGCTGATCTCTTTATTGGTCTGCGTGGAACATTTTGAAAACCAGAAATTAAAATTCTAACGAAGCTCATAGTAAAATAAGCTCCTGTTACTGTACTAAATACTGTATGAGAAAGATAATGTGAACTTCTACAGAACGGGGCATATGATGTATATAAGCAAATACTAGCTGTTGAGATGATTATGATGATGATAATGATGATGATGATGATGATGATGATGATTACTATTATTGTTATTTATTCGCTTATTTTGTGGATAACTAACAGAATATATAAGTAATGATAATAAAAGTACACCAATAGGATACAAACTAAGTAAGCAGTTATTTATAAATGACTACCGGACTTTTAGGCAGTAACTTGATAGGTTAGAATGCTAATTTAGTTATTACGAAGTGTCATGCTGCCCGCTATTCCACAATGTAACAGGAGTAACATACATTCTAGGGGTTTTGGTAGACGAGTCCTGGTGTAGAGGCAGATCTCATAGCATAACCATTTTGCAGGATAGCGTATTCTCGCTACTCTTTTCAGTAATTTTGCATTCTATTCCTATTACAGTCAAGAAATCTGGGCCCTATTGATAACCTATAAAAACCAAACCCCATGGCGCAACAGCCCCGAAGGGCCTTGACTTACCAAGTGACAGCTGCTCATCCCGAAGGTCTACAGATTACGACGTGTGTGTGAACAGCACGGCGAATCCTCTAAGCCGTTATTCTTGGCTTTCTAGACCGGGGCCGCCATCTCACCGTAAGATTGCTCCTCAACTGTATTCCCGTAGGCTTAGTGGACCTCAAAGCAGTCTTCAAATGCAGGTAAGTATCCATGAGCTGGCAGGGAATCGTACACGGGGCCCCCGGGTAAGAGGCAGGCACGCTACCTCTACACTGAGGGGCTGCCCTATTTATAAACTATACCGTGAATAGAACTTTCATTAAAAATAATATACTATTTTATTTTTTTATTTAAACTCTATGTGCCCCAGCCTCTCAATACATCGGCTATCGGATTCACAGGAATAACTTGTTTACTGTATAATATGTAGCCAAGCGCATTATTCAAAAATATTCATTGCCTGATCTGATAAATTTATATAAAAAGCAAGTGCACGTAAATACGGTAATACGGAAGTTATAATACGAAAGCGAAAATGTTTGTAAGCCCAGGCTTTATCCCGTCCCTGTAATGGGTCAGGTATGAAGTGAGATGAACCTTCCTAGCGTTTTTTTAACCAGATATCCTTCCTGACGTCAACCTCAACAGTGGTGTTATTGAACGAAAGGAATGATGTCATATATGAGAGTACGAATAGAAAGGGTGAAACCCGCTGCCAACACATGGCTTATTCCTGTCAAATATCAAGGGATCCGTTGAAAGCTTAGCGTCTCCGTCTGCCAGACGAATCATAGTCTACAGTGTCGTTTGCCCTCACTCCACATAAGTACATCGGAAAGGTTTGGAATTAAATTCAAGCTAGTGATTAGAAATTGTATACCACCAACTCTCCTACCCTGGCGCCAAATATTCCGATGATGACATTTCCTTTCCCAACTGGACTCGAACCGAATAACTACGGTGTCAGACCTCGGAGTCTGACGCCTTAACTATCATAGCCACCAGGCGGGATAAAGCGAGAAAAAAAAGTATTCAACTAAATACAATCGAATTATTTTACATCGGTGCTCACATGCAACTTACAAATTTACATGTCGAATAAGTTAAATAAGACGTACAAGTATTACTATACTATCACGACGGGACCAGAAATTGAACATGGCACCCTGTGAACGGAAGGTCGCTAAGCTAAACATTCAAACGAGGAGCCAGATGCAAAAGAGATATTCAGTAAATAACAAAAATGGCCAAAGTGGCACTAGTCAGAACCAAACTCACGACCTTCAGATTTCGTTTCCGATGCTTTACCATTGTGCTACGGTGGCCTAGTTATTTCTGTTTTGCAGGGTGAAGTTCAATATTTAAAAATGCATACATTTTTATTACTGAAGACCAATCATTCAGATTTTTTGTTAGGAAGTTCACAGCTTTTCAAATATTTAACAATTAGCCAATAATTCAACTATAGCCTCTATCGCGAAAGTGAACAATATATGAATTCGTGATTTGTATATTTACCTATTCGTATCATATCTTCTACATTGTGACGTGTTGGGGATGTAGAAAGAAACAAATTTATCAATTCTTAGAAAAACAAAGCAACCACGTAGTAGTTGATTAAGATTCTTTGACAAGACGTTCAAGGAGAAAAGGGCTGGGACCAATTGGAGGTTGGTGGATGTAATAATAAGAAGAAAAAGGTTAATAAAACAGTATATTGTTTCCACAAGGAAATCAATTTCAAATTTACAACTCAAAATTTTGTAATCTGGCACATAAAAGAAAACGCTAATCGTGAATGACGTACATTAGAATAGAATCCCTAGACCATTTACAAGTTCTAATGTGTGACTAATCAAATAAACATGGTAATCTATAAGCCTCGGAGAATATTGACACAGATTTCCAAAAAGTTAAACAAAGGGAGAAGAAAGGCACGGGAAGGGCCAAGGACGGGGATCAAAATAATGGGAGTCGCCTGAGTATAAACGTTGCCAAATGCAGGAACAGTTTTATGTGATAAGTTGTACCGTCCAGGCCACAAGTTCAATCACTCACTAACCTTGAAATTGCATATTACTCGATGTTCATTTGTTAAGGAGAAATATCACTCATATCAAACTTAGAAGAAAACCGGCCACAGCAATGAAGATAACTCCAAAATCCATAGGAGAATACTAATAGTGGTAATTATAAAATAAATACTCTGTTGCTCACCCAATACAGGAAATAAAATAAGTGGAGCTTCCCAGCAAATACTGGGAAGTCCTCAGACGACCCTCCAAGCACACCCGGTGTCAGCGCTGGACTGAAGACCGAGTATGTGGGGGAAGCCTTTATACCGCTGCAGAAAGTTCAGGAAAAAAGTACACAAAACGTCGAGAAATATCGGGCACTGACGCAGCGGGTGACGTAATCCAGTGGAGACTCAGTGTGTAGTGAGCAATTCACCAGGACGGATGCACGGCGAGGCAGCAGTGAAAGTCCAAGGCCGGTTATATGAGTAAAGTAGCGGCGAGTATATGAAAATAGGTGGAGTTCCAGATGACGGCAGCCGAAAATAGGTGAGTGATCGTTACAACATCTAAAATATTATTTGATAAAATGGTATGATTGGGAATAACCTAAACACTTAATTTTGAGCCAGTTGTAAATAGTTTAAATAATATTTGGTAATACCACTTTTCTCTACGGGGGTGTTCATTGACGTAACAATGGAATTTTCCACTTTTCCCATACCAGGAATCGAATTTGGCTCCCTCTGAATGGAAAGCCATGAGGCTATCCATTCATCCAAGGAGTCGGATAACAAGGCTTGTTTATTACGAATCTATATAAATAAAGTTGTAGGGGGGTCCGCTGTCTGTAATTTCGTTTGTTTTGGCAGTTTTTCAGATATTCATCCGTTTTAAGTCAACTCAAGACCGAATCGGTGGTTTTAATTTTTCGTGTCTCTTTGTCTGTTTGTTCCAACATCGCAGCGAAACGGCTGGATAGATCTCAACCAAACATCATATTTAATGTATACTCATCCCGGCGACGGTTTTGATATGCATATCGTTTTAAAATCTTTGAATAGACGGGGGGATTATAGCAAAACCAGAACGGTTTTCCTCCATTTTCTCTTATACGATTGATTTTCTGTAAACTCTGTGAACTTTATGTGAAACGCCACTTCATGATAAACAACTTTTGTCATGTTAAAATTTACCCTACTCTTCAAATGACGGAGAAATTTACTATTTTCTGCAAGTATCATGCTCTGCATTGAGTGACCGACAGACCGAAAACGAACCTACAGGTTGCCATGGCAATGTCTCTGAAGCATGCCACCAGGGAAGTAACGTGTTGCCATTTTCGTCATAATTCCTGTAAATTCATGGTTGTTCTTTGAATAGAAAGCAAGAGAGGGTTCAATCGATCATTCTGCGGGATATTGGCGGAATATCGTTGGAGGTTATAACCGTCCTCGAATAGCTTTAATAATAACATCATTAGTCATCTTCTCATCTGTTTACCTAAGAATCCCTGCTCCTAAATTTCTCCTCTGTTACCGCTTTCTTATATCCATAACTCATACCAGCATAATATATTGAGGGGAATTTCATTTTCCAATACATTCACTTGGCATTTACATATTTGTACTCATCCCGCTGTCATCAGATATAATCCTATTTTCTGTCAATTTCAACTTTCTCAACTGTATTACTTTCTTCCTTAATTACTCCGTATGTATGCGTGTGCTAATCCCGAAAGCTGGATACTCTTGTTTTGAGGAAATATGCTAAGCTATGCAAATGTGTAGCTTTTGGCCCCGGAAAGTATCTAAATATGGATGCAATTTTAACGACGGTGCAGACATGCCTTTCGGAATAATTGGTGGCTAAACCGTAAGTCGTATCACGAAACATCGCGTTTCAATTTGGAGAGATCTACAACTTTGGTCCTATGAAGTTTTATCGTATCTCTGTCCTTTATTGTGTTAAATAGTACTGCATTTCTTGAGTTCAAGTTAATGTTGTACTTTTTACACGTGTACATTATTGTTTGGCATACTTATAGGAAGGATGCAATCATGGCATTGGGCATGTACATTGATATGACCAGTGGCCATGTGTTCGCTAAATGTTATAATTTCAGTGTCACATTAGTATCAAAAAATAAAGTAGTATGTGAAATGTGTATCAAATTTCACCCCATTCAATGAATAACTGAATCTAACCCATGAAATGTCGTATGGCTTTTAGTGCCGGGATATCCCAGGAAGGGTTCGGCTTGCCAGGTGCAGGTATTTATATTTGACTCCCGTAGGCGACCTGCGCGTCGTGATAAGGATGAAATGATGAAGACGACACATACACCCAGCCCCCGTGCCATTGGAATTAACCAATTAAGGTTAAAATCCCCGACCTGGCCGGGAATAGAACCCGGGACCCTCTGAAGCGAAGGCCAGTACGCTGACCGTTCAGCCAACGAGTCGGACATAAACCCATAAATATAGGAGATACGGGAAAATGTCACAGGACCAACCATGCAGAACACTGAACGAGTCGTCTGATGGTGAAGTCCGTTTGTAGGTTCAATTTAATATAGTGTTACTCACTGCATTTACAATAATTTACATAGAAATCCGTATACAATGTAGAGTACCGTAGCGAAGCGCGGGTACATTTTCTGGTCGGTTCATAAAACTTCCGTTTAACGCAGTGGAATAATAAATAAATAGAAATCCATTCAGTAGTCTGCCTTCAAGTTATGTTAATTAACATTGTGTTCATTCAAACATTAGCCAAAACTTTTATGTCTGAAATAATAGTACACTTTGACTAAGAAATAAACAGCTATCTTAAAAATATAATATAGTTACATGAATACCTCTGGAGGTGCAGAAGGTAGAGGCTTCCGCAAATTCTGCCATTGTCTCCAGGAATAGGTTAGTCTGAGTGAACAGTAGGTCCATTAGGCTTTACAGTACTGTAATTTTTTCAAACCTTCAGACTTTATGGGTGGAGAACTAAGGATACGTACCTCCAGGTGAACAAAAATGTGTTTATTGTCCCGGCTGGGCAGCACCCTTAATCCCATTCGAGGCGATACTGAAATCAGTAGCTCTATTACTGTCATTGTTAAACCATTATTTAATCAAAATATTATGTGTGTGAGTTCGTGAACAATATTTCATCGGCATACAAAGTTTATCACTTTAAACTAAACCGGTATGTCATCGCTCTTCTCCCCCTAGGACATACAAAATCGGGTATCAATAACCGCCCTCGATGCACGCATACGTCATTATGACATCTAAAAAGTCAGACCTTTTCAACTTGGAACAATTTTTAAAAATATATGTTGTATATTTATTTGCATAAAGTGAGTTACGCCATACATCAATCAAAATTTGACTAATAAATTTTTAGTGCGTGAACATGCCAATGAATGCATTTTAAAACTCCATTCACTTTTATTGGGTGTTGCAAATATTTCTGTACTACACAATATTTTTTAAATAGCTTGTATGTATTCACGACAATGTTGCGAACAAGTTGCACGCATCATTTCTAGAGAGTAGTCTGTTTTAAAATACATTTACGAGTGTAGTGTACTATGAGGACTCATTCTCGCCTTACAGTAATCATTATAGGTATTCACTCGCTGGTGAATGCAGTGATATATTCATATTTCGTCAAGGTGACCAATAATGGGTTTTTTAATGGCTGAAGGAACGATTTCTAGAATAGCAAGTCCTGCAGCAAAGTTGACACATCAAATCTAATAAAGCATATAGTGGAGGCTACTACTACTACTAAAATATTTCCATTACTCCCCTGAAGGGGAAGGTGGGCCTCTTAGACGGTGACACCGTCTCACCTACCGGGAGATTTGTGACGGTGAGGGAGATGCTCGGCCTATACTAGGAACTTTCCCGGCATTCACTTTAGTGGAGGAGAATGGTAAACCACGGAAACCCATTCTCAGGCCAGCTGACAGTGGGGACCGGCCGTGAGTTCCAACTTTTTCCCATCTCCCAAATACGGAGGCGTAGACCGACGGTAGAGCCGTGGCCGCCCCTCCTCTGTTCGGTTTGCCGGTCGGAGTGCTGAGCTGTCGGACTACGGACCAGCCGTGGCCACTTCCAGGCAGAGACTCACTCTGCATCCACCAACCTAATGGAGGCCACAGCGTAAGCTTTTTGGAACCACTGGCAGTGACAGTACACCATAAGAGAGTCTCCTTTACTATAGTGCAATATACATAAGCCATGCGTCTTGATAGGTGTGCTAGTTACCAACTACTGATAACCCTAAATTGGCAAACTGGGGCTAAACGAAAGCAACCAAGAATGAGTCAGTTGGAAAATTTATAGTCTCCAACAACCGACCATTTTCTCGTATATTGGAATTGCAGAAATCATGTAAGAATAAAGAAACATTTTGAAGTTCGTAATATTTTTGAGAAACCGTTTGGCTCTTTAACCAAATTTAACATTATAATCCAATGAATATCTCATTGGATTGAAATATCTCATTGGATTGAAGGTAGTTATCAGGAAATGACATGTTATTCTGTTTAAAGCAGTCCGGATCTTTAGCATTTTCTTACTGGAAGTGAATTTTTTCACGAAGCTCTCTAATAGCATGTGAATTTCTGCCTGGATTGAAATGATTTACATGAAAATAAATTAGATTCGAGACTACATCCTAACTCATTGTTTTGTTTAATTTCCGTTTGTCACAGAATCGATCTGCTGCATCATTCAGTTTAGCGTCTAGAAGTGCGACTTACTATTGTCGAGGAAACCCTTGAGTCAAATTTTTAGTTGGACCTTTTTTTCTTCCTAGTGGCTTTACGTCGCACCGACACAGATAGGTCTTATGGCGACGATGGGATAGGAAGGACCTCGGAGTTGTAAAGAAGCGGCCGTATCCTTAATTAAGGTACAGGTCCAGCATTTGCCTGGTGTGAAAATCGGAAACCACGGGAAGCCATCTTCAGGGCTACCGACAGTGGGATTCGAACCCACTATCTCCCGGATGGAAGCTCACAGCCGCACGCCACTAACTGCACGGCCAACTCGGCCGGTTGGGCTATTGTTTATTATTATTATTATTATTATTATTATTATTATTATTATTATTATTATTATTATTATTATTATTATTATTAAGAACCAGGGTACAGTAGTGCATTACTTCAAATTATCTTAGCAGTTGGTTGCTATCCGCGATTGGAATCCAGTTCATTCATTCATTCATTCATTCATTCATTCATTCATTCATTCATTCATTCATTCATTCATTCAGTCAGTCAGTCAGTCAGTCAGTAATTTCGTTCATTCAATCAGTCAGGATCTCACTCAATATGGAATACTCAACGCAGTCCATTACAATTCAACCATGAAACCACCAATTTACCAATTCATTCAGTCATCCACTCATTTAATTCAGTCCTAAGGCATAATGTAATGGTAGGATACTTCTTAAGACTTGTGACACAACAGTAAGCATTAAATAAGCTAAGGAAAGGGAAGGTACATGTTGTCCTAGACAATATAGCATTGTTAATGTCTAGAACAAAACAAAATTGTATTTAGAGTTGTAATAGTCCAGTAATGTCCGCCTCTGTGTTTAGTGATTAGTGTAATTAACTGCCATCCCCGAAGACCAGGGTTCGGTTCTCGCCACGAAATTATAAAAGTGATACGAGGGCTGGAACGGGGTGCACTTAGCCTCGGGACGTCAACTGTGTAGAGGTGGGCTCGATTCCCACCTCAACCATCCTGGAAGTGGTTTTCCGTGGTTTCCCACTTCTCCTCCAGGCAAATACCGGGGTGGTACATAACTTAAGGCCACGGCCGCTTCCTTCCCTCTTTCTTGTCTATCCCTTCCAATCTTCCCATCCCCGAGCAAGGCCCCTGTTCAGTATAGCAGGTGAGGCCGCCTGGGCGAGGTACTGGTCATCCTTCCCAGTTGTGTCCCCCAACCCGGAGTGTGAAGCTCTAGGACACTGTCCTTGTGGAGGTAGAGGTGGGATCCCTCGCTCAGTCCGCGTGAAAAACCAACTCTGGTGGGTAAACAGATTAAGAAGAAAAGTATATTCCAGTAATTGTAAGGGAAGAATATACCGCATGTATCGAATTTAATGAATTGCAGTAAACTACAACTAAAATATTTTCATTCCTCCCCTGAAGGGGGAGGTGGGCCTCCTAGACGGTGACGTCGTCTCTCAGGCCAGGAGATTTGTTACGGTGAAGAAGATGTGCGGAGAAGGTGAGAGGGTTGGCGGTCGTGGCCTATACTAGGAGCTGTTCCAGCATTCGCCTTAGTGCAGGAGAATGGAAAACAATTTTCAGGACAGCCAACAGTGGGGACCAGCAGCTCTCCGTCTTCCGAGTACAGGGGCGTAGAGCCACAGCAGGGCTATGAACACCCCTCCTCTGCTCGATTGGTCGGTCGGAGTGAGCAATGCTCTTTGCCCCTGTTTCAGGCCATCCGGAACTAAGGGGATGGGAGTTAACATTCTTTCCATTCTTCAGCTCCGTTCTATTCTATCCTAGTGTCATCCGTTTCATTTTTGTGTACTAGTTTTTATTAATTTCTTCAGGACTGGGAATTTGTTCTATCCTCAACATCCCAACACCCCTGAAAATCATAAGTCACACACAGTTCTACCCTTCAAGTTTCTACTATATATTGCTTCTTCAATAAACAAATTAAAGGTTATGGTGAGAGTGAAAAAAACTGGCATCACCCCGTTCTTAATTCTTACTATTTTTGTACATCCAGTCACCACTACCTTGTTACACTGGTTCTTAGAATTTTCCAGATAAGCCTCCTATCATTCCAATGTACAATCACGGCAGCAAGAATTGATCAACAAATAAATATTAAGAAATTAAGATGAGAATTTGGTAATGTAATGATGTAGCCTCATATGAAAAGCCTACATGTTGACTTTCCTAATTCTACTCCTTGTTGACGCCAGCACGTCAAGTTCAGAAACCTATGAAAAGTTCGCTCTCATTATCCAACTCACGCAAAGAACTAATTTAAAACGCTTTAACCACCAGGAAGTTGGGAGCTGTAATTAGAGCCTTCTCTCTATACTTCGTATCCCTGTTAATGTAATAGCAGTGTAACAGACTGGCGCAGAGGAAGGGAGTAGTTAGGCTCCTCTAAACTAATCTTTCCTCTCCCGACACTGGTATAATGAATGGATTCGTATTACGTGCTTTGATATACAAGTCTACTGAAGTTTAATTAGAAAATGCACCATCTTCATTATCTCTCTGTAGAAAATATCCGAATGTCAGCTACGTACAGTATGTCGCAGGAGGAATGGTCAATAATCAGGGATATGACAGGTAATATCATTTGAAGCAGAAACATTGTATGGACATACGCCTTATTCCGAATTTTTTACGGGATAGAACCCGTTTAATGTACATTTATTTTTGGGCTAGTGGCACGCACGTATGTGTCTTACCCACCCAACCCCTCTGACATTATGAAATGTGTACAAGTTTTGCGCATGTAATATTTGCCATAAACGTATTCGTGGGACATTGATACCTGCAGTAAGTCGCCGTGTCCTCGTAGTAGGACTACGCTGCACCATTCCAACAATGTGTTGCTTTTTCTGCACAGATTGTTGAACTGACATGAAATGTCGTATGGCTTTTATTGCCGGGATATTCCAGGATGGGTTCGGCTAGCCAGCAGCAGGTCTTTCAATTTGACTCCCATAGGCGACCTGGCGTCGTGGTGAGGATGAAATGATGATGAGGACAACACATACACCTAGCCCTCGTGCCGTAGGAATTAACCAATTAAGGTTAAAATCCCCGCCCCGACCGGGAATCGAACCCGGAACCTTCTGAACCGAAGGCCAGTACGCTGACCGTTCAGCCAACGAGTCGGGCATTGTTGAACTACACGATCTGGAGAAAGAAGCGAACTAGGAAAAAAAATCTATTTCACGGAATGTGCTGAAAACTCTGCTCAGAAATTCGACGTGTCGGAAAGCACCGACGATATTCCTCGACAGCAGGAGGAGCACCACCATCGTAGATGCATATTTTCATTAGCCAACGGCCGTAACGGATCCCGTGAGATCTCCGAAGGTAAGCAACATTGGGCGTGGTCAGGACGTGGATGGGTTGCCACGCGCTGTTGGTAGGGGGCAAGGGAATGGAGGAGCGGAAAGGAACTGGCCACCCTACCGCACGTAAACTCCGGCTCAGGAACACCTCTGCGGAGGTTCGGCCCTGCCTTCGGGCAGAATAAACCTTACCTATATTTTCATTGGTGTAGATGTTTGGCATTTTAACAAGCGGGTGTACAAACACAGTTAACCGATGATTCTCTTTGATACGCTCTCAATCCCTCACACCTCTTCACTCATAACACACCATCGACAGACCAGCTCTGGTTTCTTTTTAATAAATATACTCATGTCCGTAGAAAAGAACACATTGATAGACTGCAGATATAAGTTCATATTCACAGGTCATGTTAATTAGTATGTTCTGCAGAAATGATTAGCATTTCAGTCACCTAAGTTCAGCATGTGTCCTGTTGCCTAGCAGGCACTGGGTCCTCCATGGGCACTGATAACTTGTTCCATGCGTGATGGCATCGACGCGTATAATGCGTGAATGGCGTCCTGGAGTATAGCCATGCATGCTGCATTCAGCTGGTTCCACAGTTCGTCTTTGGTGGTTGGCATTCGTTCACTGCGCCGCACCCGTCGTTTCACCATATGTGACGTATTCTCGATTGGCGACAACTCCGGTGATAGGGAGGAGCAGGGCAACAGTCTGACATCCTGTGACAACAAGAAAGCACGTGTTTATGCAGAAACATGTGGTCGCGCGTTGCCCTGCTGAAATATGGCGTCTGTGGTGACGTGCAGAAAGGGCATGACTACGGGTCAAACTGGTTACATTGCCCTGGACAGGCACCAGCTGTGATTTGTGGTTGTACCGATTAGCACCCCTCACTTAATGCCTTGAGTTGGCACTGTATGTTTTGTGCGAATGCATTCAGTGTGATGCCCCTCTACCTGTCTGCGACGAACCAAAATGCGGCCATCTTTTTCAAACAAACAGCACCTGGATTCGTCTGGAAACACTATCTGCTGCCATTCTTGTCCCCAGTGTTGTCGTTTCATACACCATTAAATCTAGCAAGTTTACGCATATTAGTCAAAGGTAGACGAAGAAATGAACGACGCGCCGGTAACCCTGACCGTAATAAACGGCGACGGACAGTCACTCCTGACAGTGTACGATGTTTTACACTGTTGAGCCAGAGCCGAGATGGACGCAGATCTGACCTGTAATATCATTCGAATGAGGTGTCCATCTTCTCGAGGGGTGGTCTGTGTGGTGCGACCAGACCCAAGTCGTCGTGTTCTACGGCCTACTGCGAGCCATTCTGTACACACCCGTTTCACTGCCGACACCGTTCCTCACGAGCAGCAATTTCCCCGATGGATGCATCACGTTCTCTCATAACAACAAAGAACCCTCTTTCAAACTCACTCATTTGACGGTACGGTTATCGCTCACATCTGCGAGGCATCTGCACATATGATCATGTCACACTGAGCCATTACCTTCAGTTTATAGCGACAACATGAGCCGCAAGCGCTTTTTACAAGTCACTGGTGGTGCACCGAGATATCGATGTGGGCCTTGAACCTGAGGGCCGACGTGGTTCAAATGCTAATTATTTCTTCAGAACATACTGAACCCATGACCTGGGTTCAATACGAATGCGTTTTATGTGAATATGAACTGCCTATATCTAACATGTTTTAACAAGTAATAAGTAGGTCGAAGTTCTTCAACATCGCGCTTGAATGAAGATATATGTCACAATTAATTCCTTGGATAAATGTTTTTGTAGAAATTTTATCATGTTAAGTGAAAAATATGTCTTATTCTTAAAATTTTCCTGTTTTAAAAACGTAATTATCAGTGATGTTTGCAAAATAAAACCAAGAGTGATTCAGTCGAATGGATTCCTAGGTAATGAAATGCAATAAGTACCTAAACGAACTCAAATGAGGTTTGTTATGATGATTCTAAAGGAAAATAACCGATGGTACACTAGACAACAAAAAGTAGTAAACAAGACGTACAATGACCCGCTCATCGGAAAAGGTTTGCTGAATCTGGCCTAGCATAATCAGTGATATTCGTCATTACAGAAATAAAACCAAACCACTAAACGCCAACAGTTCTGAAGGGCCATGGCCTACCAAGCGACCGCTGCTCAGCTCGAAGGTCTGACGATTACGAGGTGTCATGTGGTCAGCACGACAAATCATCTCGGCTGTTATTCTTGGATTTCTAGACCGGGGCCGCTATTTCTCTGTCAGTTAGGCGGAGCGGACCTCGAGCCAGCCTTCAGATTCATATAATAATCCCTGACCTGGCCGGGAATCGAATACGGGGCCTTCGGGTAAGAGGCAGGCACGCTACCCCTACACCGCGGGGCCGGCTATTTAGGAAAGAAAATATACTAAAATTTCACTGTGACTTTTCTTAGGTGCGATTCCCAGGTTGCCGATTCCCTGTCTCTTGTTTTCTTAGTCTTTTATTATATGATTGCAAATACTGTACATTGGAAAATATATTGAACTCCCTAGGTAAATTATTCCAATTCCTAGCTCCCTTTCCTCTAAACGAACATTTGCCCTTTCGCGTACAGTAAAAGTGTGTATTCATATTATATTCAAACGATGTGATTACTTGGAAATGTCTAGCACCCGCACAGCGCAATGAGATGGCGAACATGGCCATCTTACAGCACTCCTCTTGACGTCAGTACATTACTCATACGACCACACGTGTGTGTGTCGAGGTTTCAGGCAGAGGTTTGAGCCTTAATGAATGAACCACATCAAAGCGTGAACGTTATTAGTAATTTACTAGCATACATAGGGATCATATTATTTTCCTCTACATGGGTGACGACAGTAAGAACAGTGTTTGCTAACTGAATATTAATGGGATGTGAGAAACCCAGATATGTAGAGGTTTACAATCTATTCCCTGAGTTTAGAGTTACACTAAATGATGTACCCGTGCTTCGCTACGGGGTTCTCGGAAAGACTGTCTTCGTGGTTTTTCCAACTGAAGTCAACTTAGTCCATTACAGAAACGCCAGCAAAGTAATGTTAACATATAAAATACTCGATCAAATGGAAAACCGCACATCTAAAAGTTCCAGTGCTGGAATGACCAGACCGCAGACAGCCGTGAAAACTTCCCTGTCATTATTCCGTTAAATATGCACACTGCTCATTCCAATCAGTGCCTCAGAGTAGGTATTGAATAGCTCGAATGCTATGTTGAACCAGTGTGTTAGGTACCAGTAAAATCAGAAAACTTATGAACCAGGGGAATGGCATGCAAAAGAAGAAAGTTATCCAACTCCTCATCTACTTACCGCCAATATTCAGGCAGACTGTTATACTCAGCACGACCAGGCGAGTTGGCCGTGCGGTCAGAGGCGCTCAGGTGTGAGCTTGCACCGGGGCGGTAGTGGGTTCGAACCCCACTGTCGACAGTCTTGAAGATGGTTTTGCGTTTTTCACATGGAGCACGGCTGTACCGTAATTAAGGCCAGGGACGCTTCCTTTCCACCCCTAGCCCTTTTCCTATCCCATCGTCGCCATAAGACATATCTGTGTCGGTGGAACGTACAGCAAATTTAAAACAAACTTGGCATACAGCAGTAATCCCATCCATCGGAAATGAGTTGCAACAGAGACATAAACCACATCACAACAAACAATGGTCAGTGTAATGTTATTGTTGACCAACGTTATGAGCTTTCTATATTGTAGGCCTCCATGTTTAGTATTCTTTCGACTCTGTCATATTACAGCGTTTTACAGAATTATTTATAGCGTAGACTGTAGTTCATTATTCCCCACCTCTGCATACCGATTTTCATCAAATTCTGTTTACCCATTTTCTCGTGACTCGGCGCTGATATGGACTTAGCAACAAAAATCAAAATTCATGAACATCTCTGTTATCATAGCCGGTACGGTAGAAATGCATAAGACATATGATCGGAAATTTAATACTATATAACTTTAGTTTGAGAATTAAATTTTTGGCCTTCCCCTAAACTACCATTTCACTCAGCGTGAATAAAATTATTTACAGCCTAGATTATAGAAATTTATTCTCCGACTTTGCATACAAATTTTCATTAAGGTAGGACCACTAATAACATATATATTCGAGAATTAAATTTTAGAACTTCCCCTAAACTATTATTTCTCTCAGATTGAATAAGACGATTTATCGCTTAGATTATAGAAAGTTATTCCCCGACTTTGCATACCGATTTTCATTAAGCGACCACTAATAACATAAATATTTGAGAATGAAATTTTAGGTCTTCCCCTAAACTACCATTTCTCTCGGCGTGAATAAGATTATTTATACCTAGATTATATCGACTTACTACCGGACTTTACATACCGATTTTCATTAAATTCTTCTCAGCCGTTTTCTAGTGATGCGTGTACAGACAGACAGACAGACAGACAGACAGACAGACAGACAGACAGACAGACAGACAGACAGACAGACAGACAGACAGACAGACAGACAGACAGACAGACATACAGACAGACAGACAGACAGACATTACGGAAAATTAAAAAGTGTTACTATGGACACGACCGATACAGAAATACTATCCTTTTCTTAATTCTGAGCAATGTACATTCAAATCTCTTATGGTATATATATATTATGCAATATCGTTGGAGTTACCAAGAACGTGAGAACGATATAAGTATATGTCGAAAGAATCGTGTAACGCATTACAGTGTGTTTAGTACATACTGTATAGTAAATATCGGAGAGATGGGAGCCAGGTACCAGTGATGTCCGAACCAACAACCTTCAGATATCGCGTCTGATGACTCTTACCAATGAATTGAGCTATGGTTGTCTAGGTCGCACTTGGCTGTTAGGAAGGATCTGGTGTAAATATCCTGCGCAAGATCCGATGCATTGCACGGCGCAAGGTGCAAAATACGACTTCGCTATGTTGACCAGAGTGCAGATCCCCCACTACTCGCTTTTTAGCAATAGCTCTATCTCTTTCTTTCCCTGTGCCTGTCTCGCTCGCTCCGCCTGTCTTCCCCTTCCTCACTTTCTCGGCAGCGCTCCACCATACGAGCAGAGTTGAGCCGAGCTTAGTCGAATTGTCCCGAGACAAAACGCTGGTCCACACAGAGCCGAGTTTGACCGATGCAGGGTGCACAGAACTCCTGCGCCTCGGTTTGCACGCGTGAGATTTTGAGCGTTTGTGAGACCCTGCTCTAGAGTTCATGCAAGTCGCCCATTGTGAGCCAGTTCAATGAATATTTTCCTTGTCAAAATGTGATGGATGTGCAGAGTTTGTGAGGAATCTACCTACTTTGTAGGCCTTTTAGATTGTTATACCGAGCGGGTAGGGTGAGAGGATTGCAACGTAATGAAACTGGAATCGTTCCTGAATGATTCTTTTTCGAATGCATGGGGAAAATGAAAGTGCTTCCCACAGTAGATTTTCAACGTAATTTATTTCGTATACAATGCGGCCGTGATCCCTCTGGAATGAAACTCGGTGGATTCCGTGGTTTCCAGAGAAAGCTCAAACTTAAAAGGGGAAAGAAGTTGTCTGAAGAGAGAAAGGAAGCTCGATGAAAACGACTCCAGGAATGCTGGGCATAGGTCAAAAACCATGGAAGAAAATTCGTTGGTGTCATCAACCACGAGAAGGAATTTTGATTAGACGATATTGAGACTACTTTCAGGTCAATTTCACCGTTTCGTCTTGCTCTCTCCCACATGGTCGAGAAACCAAAACACTTTGGTGCCCTATTGATGAGATATAATTTTATCCGTCTAGATGCTGGGTGGGTCTCGGCACACAAGTGGCGACGGGTGGTCTGTGGTCAGACAGCTCTACACTCTGACCAGCCAAGGCTCTACCGTGACTCCACGCCTCTGCGTTCGGGAGACTGAAAGGTGAAGATCCCCACCATTGGTTGTCGGGAGAATTGTGTATCGTGGTTTTCCATTTTCCTCAGTAACGCGAATGAAGGGACAGTCCCCAGTGCAGACCACGGCCGTCAACCCTTTCAACTTCTCCACATATCTTCTTCTCGATACAAATCTCCTGCCCAGTGGGAGGGCGTCACCGTCTAGAAGGCCTCGCTTCCCATTCAGGGGAGGAATGTAGTAGCAATTTTATCTAGTGCTCAACGTAAGTCACCATATAACTTTTTGTGGAGTATTCGCCCTCAAAAGTTCGACCTTGTACGCCATATTTAATCCCGTAATCTCGATAGGGAAACCCTGATCCACAGAGGGATCATAACCAACTAGAGTTCAAAAAATGAAGCCCTGAGTGGAAACTAGATTAAAGAGCACTGATGTACTTCTAGACTGCGGTGGAAAAAATACACAGTTTTGGATCTTCAGGAAGAATAAATATCTGGAAAATAAACTCTGGACCGCCTCTGTGGTGTAGTGTTCAGTGTAATTAGCTGCCACCGCTGGAGGCCCGGGTTCGATTCCCGGCTCTGCTACGAAATTTGAAAGGGGGTACGAGGACTGGAACCGGATCCACTCTGCCTCGGATGTTTAACTGTTTAGAGGGTGTTCGATTTCCACCTCAGTCATCCCTGAAGTGGATTTCCGTGGTTTCCCGCTTCTCCTCCAGGCGAAAGCGGGGATGGTAACTTACTTCATGCCACGGCCGCTTCCTTCCCTCTTCCTTCTCTAACCCTTCCAGTCTTCCATTTGCCTCACAAGGCTCATGTTCAACATAGCAGGTGAGGCCATCTGGACGAGGTATTGGTCCTCTTCTCCAGGGGTATCTCCCCGACCCAATGTCTCACAGTCCAGGACACTGCCCTTGAGGTGGTAGAGGTGGGATCCCTCACTGAATACTAGGGGAAAAGCAATCTTGGATTGTAAACTGATTAAGAAAGAAAGAAAGAAAGAAAGAAAGAAAGAAAGAAAGAAAGAAAGAAAGGAAGGAGGAAAGAAAGAAAGAAAATATTATTGCTCAAAATAATGCAAAGAATGTATTTCTGACGAAAATACTGATTTTGATGACTTCAGACTACTGTATGTTCTTAAATTTTCAGTCAGCACTGACCACAAAAAATGTAAATATGATCTTTTGGTAAATAATTCTGTAAATATTTTACATTTAAAGATACAACAATTACTGGGGAAATAGGTTTTGTTGTTAAAACTTTCAATATAATTTATTCTCGTACCGTCTAAACTTATGTTGAAAGAACAAAAATGCGTATCGTTTTAGGCTTAGTGAACATTAAATAAACATCGTTTATTTTAAATAGCAATATTTGAACACTAATTTTGTTTTTCATTTAAGTAGTTGGTGACCTTTGACCACGTGAGTGATAATCACCAGGAAAATACGTTACCTTTCCTCTCTATTTTCATAATGTAATGTTATCTCATTCTATCTGGATTTACAAATTTAACTGGCTGCAACTCGTTGCAAATAATCTAGGAGTTGATCTCTGTATAGCCCGCTAACTGAATTGCAGTTTACCTCTGTATTCCTGGGGAAACTTCCAACTGCAAATGTTCTAATGAACACAACAAAACTTTAGGCCAAGTTTATACTAGACTTAACTAAAGTTGGCGTCTGACAGGTAAGGTTGGAGGGAGGAGCACTGCGCGTGCCATTTCACGATGTTGCCACATTCCAGCATTCCTTTCTACATGGTCTTACCCCTCGCTTCCGGCTCACTTGTTCCCTCCTTCATTCCGACCGCTGTGATCTGTTGTAGACTACCTGGCCAGGCGGTGTCGTCCCATTTGCGATCACTCTTATACAAACAATCAGGTTCTTATCAGTAACAGTGACAGGTTTGGCAACTCCCAGCAAGACGAGCTGCCCTGAAGTTTTATCTCCATGGCAACCGCAGTCGCCCCACCCTCGTTTCCATGGCAACCACACAGCCACTCCCTTTATCCCGACCCGGCAGGCAGTAAACGCAAATCCCTCTAAGAAATGTCAGACGCCAACTCTTATTATTAGCAGTATAGTTAATTGAATTGAAACTGTTCGTATAAAAATCAGAGAGGATAAGTTTGGCGAGCGAATATCTGGTATTGAAGTATCAGGTTAGTGGGGAATTACGTAGTATGACAGTGCTTCTTGCCAGCCCCTTTCCATTCTGCCAGGAAGGGACTAGAGCAGCCCCGAGTCGGCCTGCAGAGTGTTGAATAGCAATTACAGGGACTCTTTTATAAACCCAGACCGAGCGCACGGTGTTTGTTCTCTGCGCTACAGCAGCTGCCTCAGCCCAACTTACGTCGCGCGCGGCCGCCCTGCTTTAAGCGTGTATGCAAAATATGAAATCTTACCTTATAAAAGGTGCTGGAAGTGTCATCCTTCATAATGAGGGACTTCATAAGCACGATTAGGATTTTCTGCACAACAATAGCGAGAATTATAACTGTTCACACGACCATTAAGATGAAACCAAGCCTCATCCAGAAAGAACACAAACTGTGGGTCGAATAAGCGATCATTCAGTGATGCAAGATACCACTCACAGTACCTCATTCTTGTGGCTGAATCATCAGGTTTTACACAATGAGCCCGTGTAAATCCGTACGGTTTGATTTGTATCAGTTTGTAGCTCTGTGTAGAGAAGAAACCGTAACCCCTACGTTTTTGGCTAATTTTGTGAGAGATTTATTCGGTGACCATCCAAGACTCGCACCGGTGTCATCTAGAGTTTCCTCTGTTAAAACTGTTCACGTGTACGCGTGTTTGTTATTGAGCACTGAGCCAGTAGTTTCACATTTATTTACAATTACGTGACTCTGTGCTCGTGAAGGTGGCACTTCACTAGGGAACTGCTGAACTAATGCATCGCATCACTGTCGAGCTGACTCCTACCTAAAATAACTTTTACATACTGAAAATACGGTGTTGCAATGATAAACGTCTCACCATGTTAACAACTGAGATTCAGGTTGGCGACTGATGCTTGCAAGGTCGAACACGTGCACGCTCCTTGCAAGGTCAAGCACTATGTCCGCGCCTCCCGTACAGCTGCTTAGGTCTCGGAGAGTAGAAACGCCGCTGGACAGACGGAATTTATAAGAGAGACCCAGCAGAAGTGGAATTCGTCGGTGAAGATTGTGGGTTGCCGTTCATCCCTCCAGATCTGACGATTCAAGCACCATTGCGGTACACATAGACGGTGACGAAGCGTGCGTGTGGACACAGCTGATGTGCCATATGCCTGACATCCTCAGTGAGGGTGATTGTTGTGGTTGTATGTTACTCTAAACCCCATGCGTACCAAATGTATGTCCTCGCACTCGTTGGTACGACGAGGCCTTTGGCATCCTGCAAGTGACTCAGCAGTCCCTCCTCAACGCACTTATTCCATGTCAGGTTCACTGCGGCTGCATTTCTTCCAATACGGGTTCCAATTTTGGGGTGGTGTAATCCAAAATCCAGATAGGGCACGATTCATGCGAGGTCAAAGGCAGAAACTTGTTTAACAGTTGTTGTGTTCTGTGATGCGGCATTCTAGCTCTCTGTATAGAAGAACGGGACGGAGAAACGCAATTTTACTGCCTTAGAGTGGTTTATTGTACAACATCAGCCAGAAATACGGCTATACGTTAGATTATAACTCTTGCAGATGGCACCGTCCGAGGCTCAAAGCTCCTTACTATCGAAATGCAACAATTCAAGTCAAAATCAGTTACATCGTTAATCAAATTGGCGCTGACTATGCAACAGGAAGTTACCGTAGCTGCATGGGCGATTGCTTTCCGGAATGATCGTGACGTTGTGCAAGTCGTGATTTTAACAACATATTGCTATTGTCGACTGTGGGAAAGTGAAGATAACGAATGGTGACAACGATGAACTTTCAGAAGAGAAAACCTCCGCAAAGGCGTCGCAGCTGAACTGATTCAGCAACAATGGAAAGGATCGTGGAACTATTCGCAAATAGCTCCCGGCAATCAACATGCTAAGGTGCTCGTGAGCTTGGCATCAGTCAGCTCAGTGTGTCTCGTGTTCTGAGACGTGAGAAGTACAGAACTTCCAAGCCAATTCGTGTTCAAAATCTTAATGAAGATAACCAGTTGTAACTGTGTGAGTATGTGTTAGGATCATGTAAAATTAACGCATCTTGGTACTTACGTCAGATTTTACTTAAACGCAGTGCCCCCTTTAATCCCGCTACATAGTTTTCATACATCTGCATTCTTCAGATGAAGCTCTGTTCCAGATGAATGGGAATGTTAATCAACACAAACTGCCATTAGTACGCGAGAGAAAATTCTAAAATTATTGAAGAGAAATACACTGACTGACAGAGCAAATGCAACACCAAGAAGGAGTGGTCAGAACTTTATGCCAATTGCAGGGTAGACTGACGTCACTGAGGTATGCTCATGATGTGAAATGCGCCGCTGTGCTGCGCACGTAGCGAACGATAAATGGGACACGGCGTTGGCGAATGGCCCACTTCGTACCGTGATTTCTCAGCCGACAGTCATTGTAGAACGTGTTGTCGTGTGCCACAGGACACGTGTATAGCTAGGAATGCCAGGCCGCCGTCAACGGAGGCATTTCCAGCAGACAGACGACTTTACGAGGGTTATGGTGATCGGGCTGAGAAGGGCAGGTTGGTCGCTTCGTCAAATCGCAGCTGATACCCATAGGGATGTGTCCACGGTGCAGCGCCTGTGGCGAAGATGGTTGGCGCAGGGACATGTGGCACGTGCGAGGGGTCCAGGCGCAGCCCGAGTGACGTCAGCACGCGAGGATCGGCGCATCCGCCGCCAAGCGGTGGCAGCCCCGCACGCCACGTCAACCGCCATTCTTCAGCATGTGCAAGACACTCTGGCTGTTCCAATATCGACCAGAACAATTTCCCGTCGATTGGGTGAAGGAGGCCTGCACTCCCGGCGTCCGCTCAGAAGACTACCATTGACTCCACAGCATAGACGTGCACGCCTGGCATGGTGCCGGGCTAGAGCGACTTGGATGAGGGAATGGCGGAACGTCGTGTTCTCCGATGAGTCACGCTTCTGTTCTGTCAGTGATAGTCACCGCAGACGAGTGTGGCGTCGGCGTGGAGAAAGGTCAAATCCGGCAGTAACTGTGGAGCGCCCTACCGCTAGACAACGCGGCATCATGGTTTGGGGCGCTATTGCGTATGATTCCACGTCACCTCTACTGCGTATTCAAGGCACGTTAAATGCCCACCGCTACGTGCAGCATGTGCTGCGGCCGGTGGCACTCCCGTACCTTCAGGGGCTGCTCAATGCTCTGTTTCAGCAGGATAATGCCCGCCCACACACTGCTCGCATCTCCCAACAGGCTCTACGAGGTGTACAGATGCTTCCGTGGCCAGCGTACTCTCCGGATCTCTCACCAATCGAACACGTGTGGGATCTCATTGGACGCCGTTTGCAAACTCTGCCCCAGCCTCGTACGGACGACCAACTGTGGCAAATGGTTGACAGAGAATGGAGAACCATCCCTCAGGACACCATCCGCACTCTTATTGACTCTGTACCTCGACGTGTTTCTGCGTGCATCGCCGCTCGCGGTGGTCCTACATCCTACTGAGTCGATGCCGTGCGCATTGTGTAACCTGCATATCGGTTTGAAATAAACATCAATTATTCGTCCGTGCCGTCTCTGTTTTTTCCCCAACTTTCATCCCTTTCGAACCACTCCTTCTTGGTGTTGCATTTGCTCTGTCAGTCAGTGTATTTGAAATGCGGATCAGTGACAGCTTGGACAATGGATAGATGCGAATGATTGCTAGGCATGCGAAGTTGAGAGAGACAGTTACGTTGAATGATATTGTGAAATCCTCAATGAAGTTGCAGTGCCAGTGATGCAAGGTGTTCAGCACCAACAATGCGTATTCCAGCAGGATGGTGCACCCCCCCTTACTACGCTACTGCGGTGAGGCAAGTTTTCATTCGCGAATTGGCAAAATAGATGGGTGGGAAGGAGCGGGCTGTAATTTTTGGTTGCGGAGGCCTTTGAAAGATAAAGTTTACGCTTAAAACCACGAGACATTAAAATGCTGAAAACACTAACTGAGTGAGAAATTCGTGCTACCCAACTGTTCATCTATCATAAAGTAATGAGTATTTCTTTCAATGCGCTGTCGACTGTGCTGTGATGTTCACGGCGAACAGTTTGAGGCAATTATGTGACTCGGTATCGATGGTTTTGACTTCAATGTTGAGTGTGGATAGTGTTAGGTGTTTACTTTTTAACGGGATCATTCTTTTACCTGTAGGAGTTA
Organism: Anabrus simplex; assembly: GCF_040414725.1. NCBI lineage: Eukaryota > Metazoa > Arthropoda > Insecta > Orthoptera > Tettigoniidae > Anabrus > Anabrus simplex. The sequence continues at coordinate 1,760,980,111 of NC_090265.1, forward strand.
AAATAAAACATAAACAATCGATAAAACGTACAGCCGTACTGATTTCTTGCTGTAGACGGCGCTCGTATACCGTACGGGCGTGATTTTCGCACGTGTTTATAGGCAGTTGTACGTATCCCATACGGTTCCCGTCCCTTACTTGGATGTAGTAGTTTATGTGGTGTCCGCTAGAGTGCAGCAATTATCGGGAAGTTTAAACAGAAACGGTTAAAAGGGTAGTTACTCCTTGCCGTGTTTTATACCGTAGCACTCGACGTGTCGGATACAGAGCGCGCCAAATCTGTAGCGCTGTCAGCTGTTTTACTGTTACGCCCGGCTCACTGATATCTTCAATAATTTATCCAGAGTAAGGAGGTCAGAAATAGATGAGAGTGATGAAGACTCTGCTTACGAACATAAGTCGGTGGAAGCCAAGTGGGCTTCGGCTTACACGTGGCCACGGCTGGTCCGTAGTGCGACAAATCTGCACACCGACAGACCGACCAACCAAGCAGAGGAGGGGTGGCCGCGTCTGTGCCGGGGCTCTAAGCGTCTGAATTCGGGAGACGGAGAGGGACTGGTCCCCACCGTCTTGAGAATGGTTTCCGATGGTTTTCCATTCTCCTGCAGTCAGGCGAATGGCGGGACAGTTCCTAGTATAGGCCACGGCCGCCTACACCCTAACTTTCTCCGACCATCTCCATCACTGTGTCACGTCTCCTTGGCCTGAGAGACGGTTTTTATTAGTAGTAGACAACGTATCAAGTGATAGTTTGGGCTAGATTTTTATTTGTTATATCAGTTTTGGATGCAATATTTTAGCTGTATTATTTTACACCGAATAAAAACGATAGAAATACTTCGCCTCTCCGGAAATTTCGTATTATTTTTTCGTTTGGAGGAAGAGACACAGGCAAATGATTCACCTGTACTGCTGAAAGAAAGTATATGGTTGTGTAAGTTTGGACTGTGTATAGCCCAATGTTTTCGGTCCTACCATACTAGAACAATCTATTCCTAAATATGTTAATTCTGTATTTCAAATGTAATTGTTTATAATTGTTCCTTATGTATCACATTAAATGATTCATTTTTATTGTTTGATCAGACTTACTGGTGTAACATGAATGTAAAATTTTTCCGTAAATGAGTTTATGTTCTTCATAAGACTAGTACAATTGAATTTCATTTTGTATCATTGAAACCTTCATATGATAACAAAAGGTATGTACGATGTTTCGCTGTTTTGTGTAATAATGTATTAAAATCCAGGGAGAAAAGCCCTGTTCACTGCCAGGGTCTATGTTAAAATAGGTAGTGTTGAAAGTGTTACACAGAATAGTTGGGCAGTATCAAAGACGGACATGTCACATTTCGAAATTTTTGCAGGAGAGGTGAAAAACCGGTTGAGGGGTTTCTGGGTGAGAAACAGTATTGAAAATTTTTGTTGAGGTGTGTTAGGTTTTTAGAATTGGATTAGAGTATCTGATTTTAATTGTAGATTTGATACTTGGGTCAGAACCACTTTTGAAAAGTGTACTTGTCTGGGTTTGACACCAATATTTGGACTTGGCCGGTTTCGAAATCAAGTGCCTTCTATATTGATTTTCATACTGACCGTTTCTGAACAAAATCTGTTACCAACTCAGCTTCAGAAACAGACTATTGAGGAAAAGATGGAGGGAATTACGGAAAGCAAATAAAATCTATGAAACATTCTTTATTTAAATATGAATACACTCTATAATACTCGAAAATTCTCAATGCAAAACATTTCACCACTAAAATAAATTGATTTTCCTAAAAATAACACAATAAACTGTGAATACGTCATCTCTGCAGTTACTTATCTTAAGAATGGTAATAATTTTAAAGTACAAAATTAAACAGGGACAGACTTTAAAACAAACTGTTGGAAAACCTCTAGCATTCTATGATCGTGAGGGGCTACAACGCAAACAGCACTTTCCATTATAAAAATGATTTATTTTGCAAAAACATGAAAATATCACAGATAACAGTTGAAATGGTGTCACCAATAAAAGTGCCACCACGTTATAATCTGTTAGTGTGTGCGTTGCACCATGGGTAGGTTGTACGAATACTCCTCTCTGATTCGCTCCTGACGGACTTACCCGTTTTGATTCACACACACACTAGACTTGGCCGTGTTTTGATACCAATGTCCAACTATAACCACAATTTTAAGTTACTTCACATTCGGAAAAGTTAGTAGACACGTCCGACTTTGATACTACCCTACTCAGATTATAAGTGTTGACATTGGTGCACGTGCTGTCACTTGGCTGAACAAGTAATCACGTATTGTCTGATCATGCTGTATGTTTCAAATTAAAATTAAAATATAGGAACTTTATCCACCTTATTCAATGCACAAAGTTGTTAACTCTAAAAAATGAATAGTTTAAGACATATACATGTTTCGATCATCATCAGTGCATAAAAAATGTTATAAAACAACTAAAATATCAAGATATTTGCGTAGAATTTATTTTAAGAGTTATGTCTTCTCACTGGGATCCTACTGTGTGGAGTTCTTGTATATTTCTGGTCATTATTGTAGATAATGTTACCAAGTTCTTAGTTCTTGTAAGTATATAATGGAATTTTGTTGATTTTAATGTGTCTTTTGCTGTTATTTTAGTTCAATCGAACCAAGTTTGATGTTGTGGATGTTAATGTTCTAAGAGCTAAAATCGTGCTTCCGTGGAATGGAATCTACAAGAAGGGAAAAACATTTATATTAGAAGTTGTTTTTAATATAAATACTGGCTTCAAATTAGATCCCAATGAGAGGACACAACCCTTTAAAGGAACTTTACACAAATATCTCGATATTTTAATTGTTTATAACTTTTTACTTTTTTTGGCTGATGATGAGCCAAAAGATCGAAACATGTCCATGCTTTAAAATACTCATGTGTTAATTTTATATCTAACAACATCGTGTATTGGATAAGGTGGATAAAATTCCTTCATTTTAATTGTTATTTGTCAATACGAAACAAAGATGATTTTTATCATATGTATCAATTGCTCTATGTTTTCCAAACTTCACGATCCATCAGGTATGTTCGTCTTAATGTCTTAGTTTTAATGTGCAGCAGTATAACAACAATCATACGGCCTCAAACACCTTGTGCATGTATTTATATTTTAAGCAATTTGAACAGCCTGTGTTGCAAATTGTATGTTCTAATTTACTCCACCAGATGGGAAAGAAACTAGAACTCTGGTTGAACAACAGAGGAAGCTGACGGAGGTAATCGCTGGTTTTAATATCCCTAAAATAATTTTCTTATCAAGTGAATGAATCATAACAAGCTGTAAATCTTTGTTTTTCAGATCAATAGTTAAAAGGGGAATTCCTTGCGGCATTAAATTACTACAGCGCGAGTAAGAAAAAATTATGATCCCAAGTTTAGAACTTTTAGTTTCTCGGCAGAACCATTCAGCGCATTCCCCAGCAATTTGTACGTCACGACATTCTCTCATTTGCGTCGTACATTCTACACAACTAGAAAATAGGCGTGGCAGAGAAAGCCATTACATGTAATGGCAAGTTCATTTCCTTGAGACGTTCTACAGCCGTCTGATGTATGAATTTGAAAGTGTGTACTCAGAATGTTCATAAACTACGAAATATAGCTTAATTAATATCGCACACGATACATGGCATAGGTAGGAATTAGGGTGGTATTTCTTGCTGGTAGACTCATTCTATCCAAGGAAGGTGGTTTCTACAAATAAGAAATGATTTAGCAGTGATGAGTTGTATATGCAATGGATTATTTTTGTGAACTTCATAAAAGTTATTCAACTCCCTTATTGGATATTAGCTATTCAAAAGAGGTTCTTTAAAAGTAATTCGATATCTAGAAAGAAATTTCTAGATACACAATATTCTAAGGTTACAATCACCACCCCACACTCTGACACACCGCGGTGCAAAAACCACGAAAGCTCTCGGCTTGCCAAGCGACTGTTGTTGAGCCTGAAGGTCTGCAGATTGCGGGGTGACATGCGGTCAACACGAGGGAATCTTTAGGCCATTATTCTTGGCTTTCTAGACCGGAGCGGCTATCTCATCGTCAAAAACCTCTCAATTGTAATATGTAGGAAAAAATTCCTGGCCTGGCCGGGATTGGTTGATCTACGTTTGATTGGAAAAATGGGACATTGGAAAAAAACGACATTTGGTGGGCATTTAAGTACACCGGGAGTGAAAAGGCTTCAATGAAAGTAACGATTAAATGGCGTATGATTTCATATTTGAATAATAACTCCGAAATCAAAAGACACACACACAATAACCTCCAAGTAACTCTCGGTCTCATTTAATTCCATACCTCTTATCCCTAAGTCATTATAAACTGGAGCAGACTTCAATAACGATATGTAATCGGATGAAGGAACACAATAGGTGCATCAGACTCAAGTAACCTGATAAATCAGCTGTATTACTGCTATTAAAGTATTTTCATTCCTCCCCTGAAGGTGGAGGCGGGCCTCTTACTGGGTGATGCCATCTCTCAGACCGGGTTATACGTTACGGTGAAGAAGATGCACGGAGAATTTGGGGGGAGGGGTGGTTGGAGGCCGTGGCCTACACTAGGAACTGTCCCGGCATTCGCCTTAGTGCAGGAGAATGGAAAACCACGGAAATCTATTCTCAGTACAGTCCACGGTTGGGGCCAGCCGTGAGGTGCAACACTGTCCCGTCTCCCGAATGCAGAGGCGTAGAGCCACGGTGGAGCCGTAGCCACCCTTCCTCTGCTCGCTTGGCCGGTCGGAGTGCAGAGCTGATTGACCACGACTTGCCGTGGCCACTTGTGGGCCCAGACCCACTCTGCATCCACCGACCCAATAAGGTGGTGGTGATCATGCTTTAGCGACTGGTCATGAAATCATGATCAAAGGAGTGGATGGTCAATAACGCTCCAGAATCATCAGGGAGGTGGTTGAAGTACGTAAACACCCAGATAATATGAACCGCGATACAGGCTACAACCTCAGTGAATCATGCCTACCTATTATCAGAACCATCGGAAGATGGTGATGCCTTTGCTACTGCCATTCGTTGTCCCTAGCATGGGGCTAAAATTGCTTCCCTGTTATCTCTTAGATATTCTTTATTTCTCTTGGCAACCACTGATGCGTCGTCTTTCCGTTTTCTTTTTTCTCCTGATAAAGAAAGGCAAGGGACCAAACGTGCGTTATGTGAATTGATGTAGTTTATTACACGGCTTAATCCCAAAAGTAATACACCATGAATAGTTATACTACCGAGCTCGACAGCTGTAGTCGCTTAAGTGCGGCCAGTATCCAGTATTCGGGAGAGAGTGGATTCGAACCCCACTATCGGCAGCCTTGCAGATGGTTTTCCGTGGTTTCCCATTTTCACACCAGGCAAATGCTGGGGTTGTACCCTAATTAAGACCACGGCCGCTTCCTTCCCAGTCCTAGCCCATTCCTGTCCCATCTACGTTTGATTGGAAATATGGGACATTGGAAAAAGTGACATTTGGTGGGCTTTTAAGTACACCGGGAGTGAAAAGGCCTCAAAGGAAGTAACGATTAAATGGCGTACGATTTGATATTTGAATAATAACTCCGAAACCAAAAGACACACACACAATAACCTGTCTGTGTCGCTGCGACGTAAAGCCAATAGAAAAAAAATAGTTACACGGGCTGAAAGTCAAAATGATATTATTATTATTATTATTATTATTATTATTATTATTATTATTATTATTATTATTATTATTATTATTATTATTATTATTATTATTATTATTTCTTGCGAACCGACAGAACTTAGGACCAAGCCAATACCACTTCGCATCCTTCTTATCATTCCTTGTTCCTTCCTCTTTCTCCGCAGTACCTTCATTCTTTCAGAATGTTGGGCTCTTCTCTCTTTAGTCCATCTCCCCCCTCTGCGCTCTTACTTCACTTCCACAATATTTTTTTGTCTATCAGGACGTTCTTCATCTGCAATTCCTAACCTATTGATTTATTTCTTCATCTGCTTGGCATATCTCCCCTGGCTCTTCAAGTAGTATATTTTATTAAAAGTTTGTTTATTTAACCTTGCTGGACCCGTTCTGACCATGTGTCCATAGATCGCAGCCGTCTTTTCCTAATTGTTCTTTTGTATATCTCCTTATTTCATCGTAATCTGTAGTTTCCCTCTACCACCCTTGGGCCCTAAATCCTCCTTAATATTCTCCTTTCAATCTTTTGTAGTTTGTACAGGATCGTTACTGTTGCTGTTTTCACCCGATACAAAATCACTGGTTTTACCAGTGCATCATAATGTCGTAGTTTGGCATTAATGGAGAGATTCTTAGTGTTGTAAATGGCTTTGGCTATTTTCCATAGCCTCTTCACCCATGTGTTGCTGCTGATAATTTCTCCCAGGTATTTAAAATGCTTTGTGACCTTCACTTCGCCATATTTTGACTTCATTGTTCTCTTCACCTAATTCCTGTCCGTGCTCATCATCTCTGCTTTTGTGCAGGATATTTTAAGCCTGTATTTTCGGCCATCTCCTGTAGTTCATTTAGCTGTGTTATTGCTTCCTGTTCTGTCTCAACGAGGATGCCAAATCATCAGCCAAGGACAAACACTTGGGTTTGACATGTTTATTTTTACTATCTATTATAGCACCTGAGTCATTATGTTTCAAAATTGTTTTCATGATCTTATCTTGAACCACGATGAACAGTGTTGGTGATAACCTGTCACCCTGTCTCAGACCTGCTTTTATCTGAAAAGGTTTTCTGATCTCTTTGTTATTATTATTATTATTATTATTATTATTATTATTATTATTATTATTATTATTATTATTATTTGTATCAATTTAGGAAGGCTCGGCTTGTGCCGGTAACATAATGGGCTGACTCGGCCTAAGCAAGGAGTCACCCTCTTGATTATGAAACTACAGGTACATATACGTACAAATATTTACAACAGAAATAATTACAACATATACATTTATACAATAAATACAAACAACTTCAGACTTCTTATGTCCCCGTTTTGGGAATCTGTTCTTCAGTATTACTGGAACTGCGACCTGGAACTTCATGCTGTTTGGCGTGAGTCAGAGGAAAAGTCGTTCCTAGGAACTTTCTCACAATGTGGCAGGTGCTCAGGAGGGTGGCTTTCTGTAGTTCTACGTATGTGTGATGATGCAGGTTTAATGCGGCCAGAGAGCTGTGCAAGCAGTTTGGAATAACACCGGTACATTATATTACTATTGGAACTGTGGTGACTGATTCTAGTTTCCACAGGCGTTGTATTTCTATTGCCAGTTCTGTGTATTTTGATATCTTTGTGGCTATTGTTGTTTGCAGATTGGAGGTATTTGGACAAGCAATTTCTATAAGGGATGCGGATCTTTTTGATTTATCGATTAGAATAATATCTGGCCTATTGTTGCTGAGCGTGACATCGGTTATGACTTCTCGGTCCCATAGTAGTTTATATGAAGAGTTTTCGAGAATGGGTGGATGTGTATATTTCCAATATGCAGTTGATGACTGAAGAAATCCACATTTTACAGAAAGTTTCAGGTGAATGATTTTTGCTACCTGATCATGTCGGTGCTTATAATCGGTGTTGGCCAAGTGTGGGCAACCAGAGATGACGTGCTGTATGCTCTCTGTAGTTCTGGAACAGCGGCGGCAGTTGTCTGAGACAACTGTTGGATCCTTCATGATAAATCTACGGTAGTTCCGTGTAGCAATTACTTGATCTTGGATGGCCAGAACAAATCCTTCTGTTTCTGGGAAAAGACCGGAGTAGGTCAACCAAGCGTGCGACGCAGATTTGTCGATATGAGGTTGATCCAGTTCATGGGGGTATTTCCCGTGAAGAGGTTTTTGCTTCCACATGGCCATATTCATCTCTTTTGTAGGTGGGGTAGAAACAGGCATTTCTGGCGACGACAGATTGAGAGGTGCATAGTTTATATCGGCTCTGCAAACAGCATGATGAAGACACGATGTATCAGATCTCGAGTGGAAATATTCTCTTAGACTTGATATCAGATTGCTATGTAAATTGACAATGGATAAGAAGCCCCTACCACCTTCTGATCTCGGGAGTGTAAGACGTTCGGTTGCAGATTTAGGATGGTGCATATGGTACCGGTGAGTGAAACTGCTGTTTTCGTTTGTAACTGCTGAAGTTCTGTTTGGGTCAATTTTATGATACCAAAGGAGTATGTGAGCAGTGGTACGGCGTACGTATTGACTGCTTTGGTAAGATGTTTAGCTGTCAGTTTTGATGATAGTACCTTGTTGAGACGCGTTATATATTGCTGCGTGACATTTCTCTTGATGTCGGGGTGTTTCATACGAGTGCTCTGATGAAAACCGAGGTATTTGTACATTTCTTCTTCCTCCAGCTGTTGTATGGATTCGTCGCTTAAACTCAAAGGTGTCCCTTGTGCTGAGTAGGATCCTCTGATGACAGTTTGGGTTCTGCATTTGTCCAATCCAATTATTATTATTATTATTATTATTATTATTATTATTATTATTATTATTGGTATTGTTATTAACAACACAGGGTCATTCATCATGCAAAATATGCTTAATTTATGCTACTTTAGCCTCACACATCGTAAAAAGAACGAAGTTCTCATAGCTTGTGCATCCTAATTATGACAGGTAATGTGTTCGCTAAATTACGGACGACCGAGCTCGATAGCTGCAGTCGCTTAAGTGCGGCCAGTGTCCAGTATTCGGGAGATAGTAGGTTCGAACCACACTGTCGGCAGCCCTGAAAATGGTTTCCCGTGGTTTCCCATTTTCACACCAGGCAAATGCTGGGACTGTACCTTAATTAAGGCCACGGCCGCTTCGTTCCCACTCCCTGCCCTTCCCTGTCCCACCGTAGCCCTAAGACCTATCTATGTCGGCGCGACGTAAAGCAACTAGCAAAAAAAAAAAAAAATTACGGACCATTTTAATGAGAAAGGAAAATTAAAATGTATTACCGTAGTGTATTTGCTGGTTGTAGAAATTGCTGCATTAATGAGTCACCATTTAATTATCTTGTAACGAATGTCACGTTGACACGTGATTCAAAGCCACCTTAATCTGCAATTATTTTCGAGGCATCTAGACAGCTACTGTGTGTTAAGTTAGTTAAACATTTGCTCGCAGTCGCAGGTTTTGTTTAATCTGAAGCTAATTTGTAACTAACCGTGTGATTAAGCAACTGTATAAACTCTGTACCACTTCACCACAACAAATATCAATTACAGTAACTCCCATTCAACATATTTACATGTTAACTGAAATGCACATTCCAAACAGCCGAGACTGTACTGCGTACAGTTGTTACGTTTATATTTAGAGATCTAGCTTCGCTCGTTTGGATCTTGTAATATGATCAAAATAATCGTTCCTAGGTACTGCACTAAGTTACTCTCCGAAAATTTCTAATGTATAAAAACTCACCGTACAATTCAGTTTCATTTCCCCAGTACCTGTTTGTAAACCACGTTTTTGGTATTGACTTTTGGGGCTAACATGACCACGTTACTGGAACATGTGACATAGAACTGTTCATGTGAGAAACAGTCCTCTCTCAAGTTGAAAACAATACTCATTTTGAAAATCCTCCTGCTTTTTCAATTGCTTTCACCCCGTTGAGTGGACTTTCGGAAAATCAATAGGAAAGTTCTTCCTTGTTTTCAAGGAACATTCCAAATACCAGTTCTTACGTCTGTAACACGTAAACTTTTTGAGATATACTCATTTGAAAGATTCATCCACTTTTTCACTTCCTTTCTCCTCCATTAAGTGGATTTTCTGACCACAAATTTACGTTAATTTTATTTTCTAGGGAGATTCCTAGTACGAACTTTCAATTCTGTAAACTGTTAGGTTTTCTGGATATGGATATAGTTATTTAAAAGTTTCATCCCCATTTCCCCCTCTTAGCGATGGAATATCCAAGGATCCTTCCTTAATTAAATCCTAAACCGTTTATCTTCAATTTCTTTATGTCCGGTCTCAGCGGTGATGAATAAGTCAGTCAGTCAGTCAGTCAGTCAGTCAGTCAGTCAGTCAGTCAGTCAGTCAGTCAGTCAGTCAGTCAGTCAGTCAGTCAGTCAGTCAGTCAGTCAGTCAGTCAGTCAGTCAGTCAGTCAGTCAGGACACGTTACTTTAGGGTGTATATATCATCCCTCAAGCGGCTTTAATATTCTTGATTATTATACTATTACCGTTTATTTTACGTCGCAACCACACAGATAGGTTTTATGGCGACGATGGAAACGGAAAGGCCTAGCAGTGGGAAGGAAGCAGGCGTGGCTTTAATTAAGACACAGCCCTAGCATTTTCCTTGTGTGGAAATGGGAAACCACGGAAAATATCTGCAGGGCTTCCGACAGTGGGGTTCGAACCCACTATCTCCCGAATACTTGATACCGGCCACACTTAAGCGACTGCAACTATCGAGCTCGGTAATATTCTTGATTCAACGTCACAGTAATCATTTACTTACGATTCTTGAAGATGTCAAGGTGTGGGAATTTTGCCCCATAGGAATTTTGTACGTAAATTTATCGACAGGATGTTGGTGTATTTCAGTAGCTTCAGATACCACCGCACCGTTTCGGGAACAACCCGCCAACTTAGGCTTAGAAATCCAGTGCTATACTGACTGAGTCACTCATTATTACTTTTCAAAAGATACCTGACCAATATATAAATTATTCACAACGAAGACAAGAACGATACTATATATCGTAACCTTGAGAAACACGGGCCTAAACCTTGGCTCTTAGGGTTAAATTGAGAGTAACCAAAAATTATTGATTTTGAAACATTCGATTTTGTGTACATTATCGATGGCTTCTGCCGTTTTATGATGAACTCGAATCAGAGGTGACTTATCAATTCCAAACATTTCTATGCATACAAAGGGATTCAAATCGCGGTTATCACAGTCAGCGACCAGATATATTATGGTGATCATTGATCAGGTGGAAAATTCAGTAGCATATCATCACATCTTAAGACTAATCCACGGCGAAAAACGAGTTGTTCGACGCTGCCAAGTGTGAATATATTTGCGTGAGGAAGAAAGTGTTCAGGAAAGGTATGAAACTGATGCTCAGTAGGTCTTAAAACTTTTCGATTTCAGGAGGAAACAGGAATTGACTGACAAGTGAAAATCAGGTAGGGAAGGAGAAAGCAATGAATCTGGTACAAAGAGGTGGAAACAATGGCAGTCTCAACTCTGGCTGTCACTCCTTGCTCTCAGTTTATTTCCTTGTGTCATTTTCCATATTTTGAATTAAATCAGGACAATAATATAAAACCAAAAACCAAACCCCGTGGCACTACATCCCTTGAAGGGCCTTGTCCTACCAAGCGACCACTGATCAGCCCGAAGGCCTGCAGATTACGAGGTGTCGTGTGGTCAGCACGACGAATCCCCTCGGCCGTTATTCTTGGCTTTCTAGACCGGGGCCGCTATCTCACCGTCAGATAGTTCCTCAATTCTAATCACGTAGGCTGAGTGGACCTCGTACCAGCCCTCAGGTCCAGGTAAATTCCCTGACCTGGCCGGGAATCGAACAGGGGGCCTCCGGGTAAGAGGCAGGCACGCTACCCCTACACCACGGGGCCGGCTCAGGACATTAATATACAGTGCAATTATTTCAATATATCATGACTTTCAGATTTACAGTGTTGCCACATAGTTGTTTTCTTTCTTTCTTCGTTCTTGCTTTCTTTCTTTCTTTCTTTCTTTCTTTCCTAAACTGTTTACCCTCCAGGGTTCCTTTTTCTCCCTCGGATTCAGCGAGGAATCCCACATCTACCGCCTCAAAGGCAATATCCTGTTGCTTGAGTCTTTCGGCCGGAGAGATACAACTGGGAAGGTGGACCAGTACCTCGCCGAGGTGGCCTCTCCTGCTATGCTGAACAGAGGCCTTGTGGTGTGGCGAATGGGAAGATTTGAAGCGATAGACGGAAGAAGAAAGGAAGCGGCCGTGGCCTTATATTTGGTACCATTCCGGCATTTGCCTGGAGGAGTTGGGAATCTAGTTCGAGAATGGCCAAGGTGGGAATCGAACTCCTCCCTATTCTGATGACCTCCAGAGCCTGAGTGGACCTCGTTCCAACCCTCATGCCACTTTTCAAATTTAGTGGCAGAGCCGGGAATCGAACCCGAGCCTCCAGGGCTGGCAGCTAACCACACTAACTACTACACCACAGAGGTGTGCCCTACTCTAGTTCTGACTTCTGTAACTCCTTGAGAAGGCAACAGCTGTGTGATGACGTGGGAACATACTGACGTGCAGCACATGAAGAACAACAATTATACGTTTTAACTCGCACAATATTCAACATAAGATGACAGAACCTCGCTGGTGCAAGTTTTAAGCTGAAATATTTCACATGCCGACTTTTGAAGGTACAGAAACGATATTTTTTATACGAACATGACTTTTATTTTCCAAGTAAAACACATTGTAATTCGCTTGTTCGCATCTTTCTCTCCACTCTGCATATGCTAATTAGACAAACCAGAATAAGTACATGACCATTATAACCCACTGTCCATAACTTACAAGGTTTATGCATAATTTTTTCCGACTTTTGTGGTAAAAAAAATCCACGTAATTTTCAAGATAAATTATGTATTTTTTATTTAAAATGTTGGCCATCGCCTTTTACATACTTCGCCCATCTTTCGGGTAAGTTAGGATTACCATGCCAGAAACCTGCTTGTCTTTTGCTGCAAACGACTCGTCCAGCAATCTCCCAACTTCCTCGAAATTGCCGAAGTGCTCCTCTGCGAGCGCGCGCCCCATTGATGCGAAGAGGTGTAGTCAGATGGCGCCAAGTCGGGAGAGCACGGCGGGTGCGGAACGATGTCCCATCCAAGCTATTTCAAGTTTCTTTCAATGGTTTTGCTGTGTGAAACGGCACATTGTCGTGTAACAAAATCATTTTGCCATGTCTTCTGGCCCATTCCAGTCGTTGTGCATTAACAGTTTCGCCGACCTTCACGAGTTCATAATACACAATACCGCTCTGGTCCCACCAGACGCAAAGCATGGTCTTCCTGCCGAAGCGATTTATCAAAACTATGTATCACATATTCTAATCGATGGAGCGTGTTCACCATATGTTTTTACCCGAAAACGATGATTTTCTACAGACTTTCCCTTTTTACTAAATAAGAAAAGCAATGCGTGTCGCAAATATATTTTTTCAGACACAGTCGTCGACATGATCATTGAAGGATACAACACAACGCTAGAGTTTGTAGGACTCAACTTGTGTGTAGTGGTAGGTTAATGCCAAACGAACAAACTGACGTATGTGACAAATGCATACGCTGCGTACTGTTCGCTGGCGCCATCTCTTAGCGAAATAGGAAAAGACTTATGCATACACCTGGTAGGCGAAGAAATACCAAACTAGAGTTAAAAAAATTTAATGGCGCATGGCTTTCAGTGCCGGGAGTGTCCAAGGACAAGTTAGGCTCGCCATAAGCAGGTCTTTTGATTTGACTCCCATAGGCGAACTACGCGTCGTGATGAGGATGAAATTATGATGAAGACGACACAGACACCCAGCCCCCGTGCCAGCTAAATTAACCAATCATGGTTAAAATTCCCGAACCTGGCGGGAATCGAACCCGGGACCCCTGTGACCAAAGGCCAGCACGCTAACCATTTAGCCATGGAGCCGGACAAACTCGAGTATATGAAGTGGAATCACTGGCTTCCTCACTCAGGAGACTTTCGTGAGTTTCTCGGTACGAAATGTTCGACTTATTCTTGTTTAAACTAATACACTTTTGCTTGCAATATGTACTTGTCAGTACTGGGCTAGAAATATTACTACGCACTCAAACAACGTAGAGACTGTTCTGCTGGCGTAATACGTCAAGCTCGTGCCGGTCCTGCTTACTTTTCAGTCACTTTCTCCTCTTTTGTGAGACTCTTTTCCCGTAATAAATTATCTTCGTACGCTCTAGTATATCATTAAACATTTGTTTCTTGTTTATATATTAAACTTTATCGGTAAAACTTAACTAATGAGGATAGAAAACGGAGTTTAAGTTTCGAACACGGCGTGGCTAGCGCGACGTCATGACGAGGACCACAAGGCTACCAACTGAGGTGCGGATAGTGCCAACACCATGGGTGTGGTTTTGGTTAGATTATTGGTCGGCTAGTGACAAGACCTTGGTCGGGATAGATTAGATCATTGGTCTGAAGGCAAGCAAAGGGACCCACAGGTGTCCCCTGCGACAGTATTTGCTATACTAGGGCCGACGAGAGTTAGAGTCTGACATTTAGCGCTAGCAGCGAGGAAGCCTTGAATAACGCTATTTGAAGGTGGTCCGTTTCCATGGCAACAGTATCATAGATACCACATGTTAAGGTTGATATCACCACGTAGCTTGTCTTTGCTTGCTCACGGTCACTTTTGTGTTATAATTTGGAATGAAGCTTTGTTACTTTTATTGTTTACATGTTTGATTTCCGATTATTATTCTTGAGTCCGCCTCTGTGGTTTAGTGGTTTGTGTGATTAGGTGCCAGCTCAGCAGGTCCTGGTTCAAATTGCCGCTCTGTAACGAAATTTGAAATGTGGTACGAGGATAGGAACAGCTTCGGGTGGTCAAGTGAGGAAAGGGTGATCGATTCCATCTCAGTCATCCTCGAAGTGGCTTTCCGTGGATTTTCCACTTCTTCTCCAGGCAAATACCGGGATAGTCCCTAACGTAAAGCTATGGTCGGTTCCTTTCCTCTTCCTTGCCTATCATTTTCAATCATCTCATCGCTCACAAGCACCTGTTCAGCATACCAGGTCAGGCCGCCCTGGCAAGGCACTAGTCCTGCTCGCCGACCGAAAGTCTCACGCTGCAGGACACTGCCCCTAGGGCAGAAGAAGCGTGATTGATACCTTGCTGTGTCTGGAGGAAAATTCATGGGACCTAGTACAGCTAACACTGTCACAGGGGGTACTTAAACACCTTTTTCTTTTTTTGCTAAGGGCTTTACGTCGCACCGACACAGATAGGTCTTATGGCGACGATGGGATAGGAAAGGCCTAGGAGTTGGAAGGAAGCGGCCGTGGCCTTAATTAAGGTACAGCCCCAGCATTTGCCTGGTGTGAAAATGGGAAACCACGGAAAACCATCTTCAGGGCTGCCGATAGTGGGATTCGAACCTACTATCTCCCGGATGCAAGCTCACAGCCGCGCGCCTCTACGCGCACGGCCAACTCGCCCGGTACTTAAACACCTGTTGGACCTTTTGCGTGCCTTCATTACAACGGTAAAACTGAGTAAATAATGTTTTAACAATAAAATAAAAGATGTGTTGTTCGTTTATTTTTGCTAATCAGTGGCTATTTAAGAATGTAGCTGTTTATTAATCGACGGTAATACAAATATCGATGTGGACAGTGTTGTATTCTCTGTTCGAAAATACGTTTCTTACGAGTAGTTCATAGATATAAGATATACCCAGATTGCAGTTTTTGTATTTTGTGCATTTGTTGATGTTAATTGTACCGGAAGGTACACCCCCCCCCCCCCACTTTCTTTTAAATCAAGCGCCTGGAAGAACGCTATCCGCCATCCTGAAGTTGCAACAACTAATGCAAGAAGTTTGGACCTTTCTCTACAGATGTCTCTAACTTATGTCATGCCCTCTGGTGTGAAAAGGGACTGTTAAGATTGGAAAGTAATTTGTTCGTTTAAAGTTCACTACACTGAGTTGATTATTCTTTGCTTTTGGTGCGTCATAGTTTGCAACACTTCTATATTTTGGCGCCAACTTTGGATGTTGGTCAATAGAAAATTTTGTATATTTATTTTTCTGCCAATTAGATCTGTCTTGTATTTATTTAATTACCCAATAAGAATTGGGGCCTTAGCCCAGATTTCTCTATAACCCTACTCTCGTGTATGAAAGCTGGCAGAGTTTTGACCAGGTGGTCTTATTCATTCCTCCAGTCTAGTGTGTGTGTTTACAAAGGAAGCTGGTGCCTCGTCCATTTTCCAGCAGTCCATCAGTTCAAGGTAATGATAGCCCGGATTTTATTAAGTTCTAGTCTTCGAAAGCTAGCTCGAGAGGAATGTTTCCATTCTTTCCTAATGTAACTTTAATTTTCTAGAATATAACTTTCAGACAAGTCAAAAAACTTGGCCGAAATCTCGCGTTCCCTATAAACTTGATTTTGAGGTGACTATGATTTTGTAAATTTTTTCAGTTTGAAATCCTTGTAATTTAAATATTCTCTCCATCTAGTCACCTCGGTAGCAAAGACTTAGCCTCTGTAACTTTGGGCCATGAGCCCAAATAGGGTTTCAATCTTGTAATTGCAAATTTCAAGGTGTGCAAGTGTCAGCGTCCGTATCATTTTGATTTTTGGGCCAGTAAGTTTAACCTGTTGTTTTCCACATAGGCTCGGTAGATTGGGTACTAGATATCCCTCTAAAACACTTGCAGAAAGTTAAAGATGTTAGCTGTTGAGCAGTTAATACTGCGAATACTGTTGGAATTTTTAAAATGTAGGCTGACCCTTTGACAGGCCTGGAAATTTCTGAAAACAGATTCCTAAGTGTAAATTTTATAGAGCATTGATGCTCCTCCTATTCAGGTAGAAGTGTTAGCGTAAATATTGAATCAGGCCTTTGGACGGCTGTGACGTTATAATGTTTGGAGAGTTGTCTCCTAGACAATGTTGTGGAGCAAAAAGTACTCTTGAAAGAGGGTGTATTTTGGAATACTCTGTCTCCTGGTGATGTAAAGAAATTGGGAGGTTCATCTCCTGGACTGTTCTGAGGAGTCGCAGCGCTCTTGGAGAATGTATAATTACTGAGCTGCAAGCTCAGGTTTGCTAATGTTTTTGTTTGTTGATCGTTCTGATTTTATAAACGTCTTCACCTAACTTTTAAGAAAATTTTGGTACCTGAAATTGTAAAGGCTAACTTTAACAAGAAACAAAAAGGAGAGGGAAGTATAAATGTAACATTAAAGTTTTAGAATAATCCTCTGATTGCCCTAGTTTGACCCATTCATGCCCTCTGTCCACCACGGTATCACCAGAACATTAATTATCAGAGATTGATAATTTATTTATTGATTATCAGATCTCATATTTGTCAGCAATGATGTGTTCTGTCTTAAATGCTGAAGTTATTACCACGAACGTAGGAACGGTTCTTGGCCTGTTGCCATTTCTTGATGGATGCAGTACTTTTGTATCCGTCTCTTGGCACAGGCCAGAGCAAAGTGTAGCTTCCACCGAAGTCCCAGTCTCATCCATGGCTGTGACAATATGGAAGCTGCTGGGGTATGGGTGGTGCTGAGTAATGACATTCAGAGCACGACTAGTGCATGAATGTTATGAAAGGTGTTGCTCATAGGGTCAGTCGTGCTGTAGTAGCACCTTCTGGTCCAGTGAGGAAAGCAATGGCAAACTACCTCACTCCTCATCTTGCCTAGTACGCCTCATTTGGGCTCTGCCATTGATTTTTGCAGTTTCCCTATAACTGCATAGCCTTTGGAGGTGCTATTTGAGGATCCAACCAGCCTCTGGGCTGATGACCTAACAGACAGACAGGAACGGCTCAAAGTTCATTGTTGAATTCCATTAATACTAGATATTAAACCTATATAAAAGGATGACATACCGCACGCGGAGTTAACTGTGGTAATTCATTGCACCTCGCATTTATAGCTTTCACCGCCCATGTCAGACTTCATCTCTCACGTGCCCAAATATAATAATAACACTATTGTTTTGATCATTCGCTAGTGATAAATCCATTGGTCTAGCTAAAGATTCTGTATATCTCGTTCTTTTCGTACTTGATATAATATTCAGGTCGCGAATACATTCAATAGGCGCCGTGACACTTTCAAACCGTGGTTTCGTTATTTTCACAGTGTTTGGCTATCCTCTGCCCACAGGTGATACGAGGAACTCTCTTGGACGCAACAGCAATCTGCTCCGGCCAATAGCAACACAGAGAGTTGTCGTATTTCCCAGATTTACATAGAGTTTGTTTTCATTTCTGTGTGTAAGTGAGAATACTTTTAGGGGAGGTTCTCTGGCAATCATAAAGGCTCTGCTAATTCAGGTATCACTTTATGTTATTTTTGCACGATTTTCTCATTTCTATAAATCAACCCCGTTTTAGTAAAATCTTGTCTTTGTCTTACGGCAGTTTAAAATCGGAAATGTCAATATAATATAGAGGTTCTCCTTCCACCTTGTGGATGCCTGGATCCTGGTGCTTCCCTACAAGATAGCACATCTCGGTGGTCAAGCTTAGTCGGCGTAGTTACCCCTGGCATTGGTAGAATAAGTATTCAAGCTGCTTGGAATATTCTTCTTATCAGTCATCTCCACACTCTTCTGCAGTAGCCAACTAGTAACATTTAAGAAAATCCGGCCTCCTCACTGTATATTCTCCTGAATGTTGTGCATGGCTCCAAGCATTACCTTCGCCTTCTCTTGGTCTTCTTATTTCCAATGGGGTGTCCGTATCGCTGTTGCTTTACGTTTGGGAGCAGTCGTCTGCGAGCCTTACCGATGCTCAGCTTATGGTTCCTATGGTGATTCACGTGGCCTCCGTGGCATTTCTGTTTTAAAAGTGAAGGCGGACACATACGCCACTACACTATAAGCGATGTCTTCTTTCGGGCTCTGTTTTCAGCAGAAGTCCCTTCCATACGAGAGCCCACTGGCTGCTGCCGTTTAGACTGTGAAAGGCCAGGTGGAATGGCACTTGTGGCATGGAAAAGGGTTAAATCTCTCTCTCTGTGCTGACGTGCTCGCCCAGTCCAATCTTCCCCTTTCATCACGGAGTGCTGCAGGAAAAATGCTAAAATAGAAGAATACAGCGATTTGCTGGACAAATTCCTCTCCGTGCCAGTGGCCACTGAATTGAGAGGTACCTGCGGTAATGAGGGCCTCAATTTATCAAAGTGGTTGGCCAGCGGATTTCTCGGATTTCCGGAGCTACATTACTTTGTATTTTATGATATTCTGAATATATTCGATTACTAGTTTAATAAATATTTGTGTAGGCCCCTATATCTAAGAATATTTCGAAAATTACCACTGATCTCGTCGAAGGATATAAGATAATTTCTCTCACCCAGTTCTCTGGGTAAATATCACTCTGTAATTCTACTTTTTTCATTTCCTATGTAAATTTTTTTTTTTGCTAGGGGCTTTACGTCGCACCGACACAGATAGGTCTTATGGCGACGATGGGATAGGAAAGGCCTAGGAGTTGGAAGGAAGCGGCCGTGGCCTTAATTAAGGTACAGCCCCAGCATTTGCCTGGTGTGAAAATGGGAAACCACGGAAAACCATCTTCAGGGCTGCCGATAGTGGGATTCGAACCTACTATCTCCCGGATGCAAGCTCACAGCCACGCGCCTCTACGCGCACGGCCAACTCGCCCGGTTGTAAAAATATATATATATATATATATATATATATATATATATATATATATAGCTAGCCCTAACTACTCTCGTAAAAATTTCTTTGGCTACCAAATCTTCTTCTTCTTCTTCTTCTTCTTCTTCTTCTTCTTCTTCTTCTTCTTCTTCTTCTTCTGCCAGTGCCATCTCTTTTCAGAAGGTCGGCTACCATCATAGAGATTCTTGCTTTAGATCATGCAGCGCGAAACAGCTTAATAGCGGCACAGTTGAACGAAGTTTTCAGATTATCAGTACAAGAAATGTGTCTTCTTCCTGGTCTTCTTTTGCCTGATATTTTCCCTTGAATGGCCAGCTGCACTTCTCTCTTCGCATCGCATGGCCTAGAAACGGAAGTTTTCTAATTTACAGCTGTGACATTGTCTCTCAGAAATCTTTCAGAGAAACTCCTCCACGTGTGTTTTGGTCATCGTTTTCTTGAGGTGGATCTTCGATACCTTGGACTTTCTGAATAAGGCGATTTCCGATCTGCATTGCACGTGCCCAAACCATGACATGGAAAAGAAAATAAGCCATAAACAGGATATTTTGCAAGAGAAGAAATGAAACAGTCTTGCCAACTCTGTGAGGCAGATTTTGTTGAACAAATATAATGTAAATTCAAGGAGTTATCCGTTTGTCAGTTTTACACACGAATGTACACAAATTATGTTTCAGGCAAACATTATGTGATAAAACCCATTGTGAAAAATCACTGTTTGATAAGTCTGTTAGTTGACGTGTATGATTCAAGTACAAAGTACGCGTAAAACGCATGATATTTTCAATCCAAAAATCCAGCGTGGCCAGTAAGTTCCTTTCTTCCGGTGCTCTGATGGTTGGTTCCTTCCAAGTGGTTGTAAGTACTTATTGTTGCTGATCGCGTGATAGGATCGTCCACTTTTGAGGATGTTGTGCTCCATCCACTGTAATAACTCAATGAATGATTTGATAATTCAGGTCTGGAAATCCTTATATAGCTCACAGTGCTAATCTTTAAATCTCTCTCTCTTTCTATGGTGAAGTCACAAAATGCCCGCGCGTCATCATGATTCCATAAAATGGTTGAAAGTGGTTAGCCTCTCTGATCACTTCCGCAACTTTTTGCGGGGCCATTGCGGAATACACGTAACAGCGATTTATAAGAACAAAGAACTAGTATGAACGTTATGTCAAGATGCTGACAATAACGACTTACCATTTTGAATGGAATAAGTTTCGGAGGTATTCTGGCAACTTAAATATATCTATAGCGAACTATAATAGCTATAAATAAGTTTTACACGCAGATGACTGTCTACAAATGCCAAAGTTTATACCTAATACCACCAGAGACTTACTAGCACCTCCTTGCCAAACCCCGTGGACTTAACACAGGTTCCATCTTGCGTCAATATTAGAAGCATATCTACTCTACCAGGACTTACTACTATTTCCATGTCATTGTCATGAGCGTTTAATAGTTGCTCCATGAATAAACGTAATTTCAATACTATTTTAGTCACTATCTTTCCCAAGTCAACGCCTCAACTGTTCTTCGTGCAATTTTTTATCAGTTATCACTTTAAATTATTTACTTCTCGCTTATTCCATACCAGTTATGTTGAAATACGCGGATTGGGGAAAAAGTCATGGCAACTATTTTGTTCTTGAAGATACCAATCCGGTTGGAAAATGTGACATATACAGACAAAAGAACGAGGTGTTAACTTCATGTGTGGACAATGAATAGCACCGAAATATCGTAAAACACTAATTTATTACGGTAGTGTACAGGTCAATATGGCCTTCCCGGTGCAAAAGAATGACAACACAGTACACATAAAGTTCACATGACCAACCTGGGCCTAAAGACCCTCATAGTAGTCCGCTGCTACTGACACCACACGCTGCCAAATATGTGGGAGGCACTGAATTCAATCTGCCACAGCATTTGCCGCACCATGTGTGAATCGGGTCACCTGTTGGCGCACGGCATTAGCAATGTCCTCTCGTGTTTCAAATCGCCTATCACGTGGTGGTTCCTTAATCTTTCGAGTGAGATCAAAGTCACAGTTCGAAATGTCGGGAGAGTACGGTGGGTGCTCCAATTCTTCCCATCCCCAACGTCACAGTAACTGCCCTACACGCTCTGCTTTATGTGGTTTTGCATTATCTTTCAGGGTTGTTGCACTTCCCACTGTCCACTGCTCGATGACAGCACGTGCCACGTCGGCCCGCACACTGACAGGTCGTCCCGAACGTTGCTCATCACTGATTGACACACGTAATTGCTGAAACTTTTCTACTCATGTGCTACTGTGCTACTGTACGGTATGGTAGGGCATTATTCCCAAGGGCTTCCACTAATCCAGTGTGACATTCTATCACATTTCTCTCTCTGAGAACGGATATTTTGATGTAAGCGCGCTGCTCAACACGGGTTACGTCTATCTCGCAAGACACGCACCAACTGACTGATTTCACAGCCCTCGTTGCGCTACTACCAGCTGTCACAGTGCCATCTGTTGTTATGCGTACACACTATGCCTGCAGAACTTCCATACGACACATATACGTCCGTGATCCGTTCACATATCTACAAGAAAAAATAGTTGCCCTGACTTTTGCCCCAATCCTCGTACGTACGTCCTGAAAGAGTGCCACCATATCATATTCATTCAGATGTATAATATATATAATACGTAATACACACAGCATGTCATGCTGCTGAGGAAAAAAGTAATGTGCGTAGAAGAGTTAGTTGCATGACGTCACGCTATAAACAGCAGAGTTAATTAATGATATACTTAAAATATTCCAAAAAGAATTCAATTTCATGTTTGTAAATATTGTACGAATATTTTCTAAAATGTAAATTCCCAAGGAGGTAACTCAAAAGAATATGGAAATATGAACGCTTGCTATATATTTTATTTGTAGCGCATATTTAAAAGAACATGTTCCCAGGAAAATGCAGCTCAAATGAAGTATGGAAATATTCATTCATAACGAATGCAAATCGACTTTATGAATATTGAAATATGTTCCTTTCGTCTTAGCCACTACCTACGGCATGCGATCCAACGATGCCTTTGTAAATCAAGATAGGATTAGGCTACTCTCTATGCATGAAAATATATCCGTTTTAATATGTTGTCGACCCTGGCTTTGAGGCACTTGGATGAACTTCCTTAGCTTTCCATACTATTATAGGTGGGATATTTACATTCCAATTGAGCTGCAATTACTCCCAAAATCTTATGAAATTAAAGGGTGTGAAGTAAAAGCAAGAACAAGTAAATGTAAAAAGTTATCACGTTACTTTGTTATAAAAAAGTATCCCGTACTTTTCAGTGTCAACTCAGTTAATGTAAGCTTTTCACCTTGTCGAACACTAAATATAACACATAAACATACCTGTAAAGAAATACAGTCTTAAAGAAAGAATGACATGTTTCGTTCTTCGTAGATCATGACAATATTCCACCAAATCACATATTTTTTCATAATTGATGAAGATTGTTCAGAAATGTATAAACATGTATGTTTAAAATCTTTTCATAACCATTAATGGAAGTCATGACTGTAGCTTTCAATTTTCAAATTCTAAAATTTACTACTTATAAAAACTGCTGAAGTCCCCTGCAATTATACTTGGATTCTGCAGATTTGTAATTGACGGAAATATATACGGAGTTCAAGGAGGTTTATATACGTTGACTGCTGTCAAATCACAGTAAATATTTCATTTTCTAAGGAGGATGGCAAGTCTTGATTGTGTGTGATATCGCTTCTCAGACAGGTGGCAATTCGAATGATTAATTGCGGGCACTAATTTAAATCTTGTATTTTCCCTCTGGATTGTAGTTGGAGATCATTTTTCCGTCTGGGTTCCTTGAAGCAGGATGATATGAGTCTGGTGTTCTTTGAGAACTTCTGCTAGGTGCTCACACTTTGCTTTGCTTATGCCCTCGATATTAATCTGACATATTTTCATTGAAGGGCGAATGTTACGAACTTCAGGACCCTGAAACAGGCCTCTGGGTGTGTTTCCCCTCCGTTTTCCTTGACCGAGAGGTCGTATAAGGCAGTTCTGTCTCATCTTAGTGAAATGGTGCTCACTTTACACCACTCGGAGGACATGTGTGTGTAGGGTATTTTTAAGTTAAACCTACGGACGTAAGCAACATGCTTATGAAGGCTCCATAGAGGACATACACTGTGTATCAAGCGAAGCACTTTTCTGGCTCTCAAGTTCTGATATGGAACTTCTGTTATGAACTTGAGATGGTTGTTGTACATATTGTATATAATATTATATTCATCATAAGCAAAATAAATAAATAAATTATCAAAACAATGTTTAAAACACAAGTACCGGGCGAGTTGGCCGTGCGGCTAAGGGCACGTAGCTGTGAGCTTGCATCCGGGAGGGCCCCACTGTAGGCAGCACTGAAGATGGTTTTCCGTGGTTTCCCATTTCTGCACCAGTGAAATGCTGGGGCTGTAACTTAATTACGGCCACGGACACTTCCGTCCCAATCCTAGCCCTTTGAAATTCTTACGTCGCAGAAAATCGTGGATATGTTCGTGAAATCTTAGACCACTGTCCAAAAACAGTAAAAAATTGCGTGCTATTCAGGGTTCGACAGACAGAAAAGCTTTAAAATTGCAGTATCAGGTAACATTGAATTATTCAGGATCGTCAATTGAAGGACAGATGGTGCTGGCAGTGGTGATTGTTTTAAGAGGAAGTACACTACCGGTCAAAAGTATAGGACCAATTTAAATATTTGTGAAGTTCCAGTCAAACTCAAAATTGTGCTACTAGATCTCTGTATTTTCTTACCTGGGCTATCGCATCTAATATGATATACGGCAATTGATTTCAGTGATTTACGCCAGGTATTGTATATGTTCACTACTACATGAAGACATAGAGCTAAAATATGCACCGCGCGCCAAGCGAGCAGCCGGTTACAGCGCACAAGTGGCGAGTGACGTAGGAGCTCCTACATTTTTAACCATTGAAAGGTGACATCAGAAAGTCAAAATTTTATGAAATATTGTGTACTATATACTCTAATTGGTTTCAAGTATCACCACCAAGTTTATTTTATAGTCTTAGTAATAGTTGGGCGTAATTTTAGTATAAATATAAAAATTCGGAAAAAATGTGGCATGGATTTTTGGTGCGTTTACTTTTTTTTAAACCAGCGGTAAAATGGTCAGTTTTTTGCCTTGTCATAAGTCTCAGTGTAAGCTATCGGAATCAGAAATCGGTTTTTGAATGCAATCCGCAGGGTGTAATTGAAACTATCAGGGCAGATTAATTTGACGCCGATAACTCGTCCTGAGATCATTGGCCATACGTGACAAAGGCAAAGAAAAATCAACCAGTTTGGCCCTGGTTGGAAAAATAAAACACGCAAGAATACGGTGCTGCATATTTTCGGAATCTTTATATTTATACTAATATGGCCCCCACCTATCGCTAAGTCTACAAAAAAATCTTGGTGGTGATTCTTGCAACCAATTAGAGTGTACAGTACATTATATTACCAAAATTGTTGATTTTTTGGTGTGACCTTCCAAGATTTAAAATTTCATATCTTCTAAAGAATTTAGACTAACTCAGTTAAATCAGACTACATATATACTATTAGATGTGACAGTTCGCAAAGAAAATTACAGAGGTCTAGAAGCACAATTTTAGCTTCTAGATGACATTTCGCGATTTCTTTAGGTGGTCATAAACTATTGTCTACAACAGGTCGACCATCCTGTATTAACACTAGTCAGAAGGAAAAATGGAAGAGGAACAGCACTTAAAAACATGGAGATAAGGCCACGAAAAAGGAGAAGGGAAACGAAATTCGCTCAAGTTCTCGCAATCTTAATAGCAAGTGTTAACGAAGGGAGGTTAGATTGGAACATGAAAGTGAGGAATCTATCACAAGAACATTGAAGAAGTACAAGACACAGCTCAAGGCCCCGTAGTCCCTACACCACGCTCCCAGTTTGACAGCCCTTGAGTTCCCCTCTCAGTCACCTCTTGCAACGGTCAGGAGACAATATGAATATATTCTAACGTACCCACCCTCAAGTGGTTACGGTGAGTTCCCTCCAAGTAACTATAATATGAATTCTCTTTTCATAGTTATTCAGGTGTCCATCGATGAAAAACACTTGCATAACAGTGTTTCTCGGCCTTCGACAGACTATTTCCTGATATTTCTCTTTCTTTATTAATTCGTGTACCCTCCAGGGTTCGTTTTTCCCTCGGACTCAGCCATGAATCCTACCTCTATCGCCTCAAGGGCAGTGTCCTGGAGCGTGAGACTTTGGATCGTAGGTTTACAACTGGTGACGAGGACCAATACATCGCCCTACTGGCCTCACCTGCTATTTCTGCGGGGGGGGGGGGGGAATTGATGGAAAGATCGGAAAGTATATACAAGAAAGAAGGAAGGAAGTGGCCTTGGCCCGAAGTTACCTACCATCCCGGCATTTCCCCGGGGAAGGGGTGGAAAACCACGGAAAACCGCTTCGAGAATAGCATGGGTGGGAATCGAAACCCTCTAGTCCGTTGACCTATCGAGGCTGAGTGGACTCCGTTCCAGTCCTCGTACCACTTTTCAAATTTCGTGGCAGATCTGGGAATCTAACCCTTGCCTCCGGGATTGGCAGCTAATCCCGCTAACCACTACACCACCGTGGCGGACCAGGTATTTCACCGTTTACTAAATTGATAATCAGGCCACCACGTCGCAGTCTGTATCACATCCATGCCGACATTGTTCTCTGGATCTGGTTGATCTCGCGTCGTTCCTCACTAACTCAGTCTAGCACATGTTTATTGGTCATTTTCTCCGAGCAATGTCAGCACCACATCTCAAAGACTTTTGATGTTATCTGTGTTCAGAGACCAGCTCTCATCACAGTATACTGGTCACACGTAAGTCTTAACACGTTGCCTTCTTAAGCTGACGTATCGGAGATTGTTTATCGCTAAATACCATTTTATCCATAGACATATAGTTCCAGATTTCAGCTTCTTTGTTTCAATTCATATCAAAGTCTTCGTCAATATTTGTCAGAGATACATGACTGTTCCAACGCAGCCCAGGTTAGAATCTTTTTTTGATATAACCAAACATTCTTTATTGTAATCTCTAATATATAAATTTGGGGAATGTAAATATTGATTTCTTTAAAATGAAATGTTAGAACAGAACTATAATAATCTGCATATCCTAGACTTAGATTACTAATTGTGTGTCCATGGAAAGCGTTGTTCATACGACCTGTGCCGCGAGGACCCAGCTGCAATAGTAAATAATTTCCGCTGTTTCAGAGCACGTAAGGAACCATTCTGCCATTCGTGCGGCCGACACATATTCACTCCTTCCTTGAGCTCAGGTGTGCGAGGAAACTCAAGGAAGACGTTACGAGCCAAACCTGCAATAACCACAGGAAGATTACACTGTTCAACATGATCTGATCTTTTACCTTTTATCGTCCTGTTAACTCCTGTACCAAGTTACTGTAAACTTATAAAGCACCACATCCTTGCGTATTTTCAAGTTACACATTAACAGGCCGTTGTTGATTTCCGAGGAACGCACACAAAATTGTTATAACCCTAATCTAGTATTTCCTTATATAAATTGTTGTATTACTGTGTCATTATCTTATTTCCTTAAGTCAGTCATTAAGTGCAATTGAATTGAATCAGAACATCCCTTCATTCATTCATTCATTCATTCATTCATTCATTCATTCATTCATTCATTCATTCATTCATTCATTAAACTCTCTCTACAGTTGGTGGTTATCCGTGATTGGGAGAAAGGACTTGGAATCCAGTACATTCGTTCATGCACTCAGCCAAACATCAACTAAATCGTCTATTTAGGCAGTCAGTATTTCATTCCTCCGCAGTGAAGTGTTCAAGTTATTTCATCAATTCACATTCTAGCACTCATCCTCTGAACTGAATGCTCACTCCGCAGTTGGTGGCTATCTTTGACTCGGAGGGAATAATATCTATCCATTCATTCTGGGGTGAATAAAATTCAATCTTGGAAGCATCCATGCAAAATTCATAACGCATGAAACTCTCTCCACAGCTCTCTCCATCGATTCATGCACACAGTAATCCATCCATACATTCTTTTAGGCAGTCCGGATTTCATTAAAAAAGGAATGCTGAATTCAGTCCATCAAGGCATTCACACACCCAATCAATCACTCATTTATCAATAATGGTCTCTCCCCAGTTAGAGACTATGCATGATACGGTGAGGAGAATATTATTCATTAATTCATGCACGACCAGAATTCAACCATGAAACCATCCATTTACCAATTCATGCAGTCATCCACTCATTCAATTCACTGAAAATTTAGGACCACATAAAGTAATAACGAAATGTCATCTGGAACCTAAAATTGTGCCACTAGATCTCTGTAATTTTCTTTCTGAGCTCTAACGTCTAATAGTATACATAGGTCGCCTGTTTTCATTGAGTTAGTCTAAGTACTGCAGAAGTTACGAATTTTTAATTCTTGGAAGGTCATACCAGAAAATCCAAAATTTTGGTAATATAATGCAGGGCCCCTCAAACGCCCAAAATCTCAAGCGTGCAAACTGAGGCGCAGAGGACCTAGGCATAGTGCATCGGTCCCACTCGGCTCGGTTCAGACCAGCTCGTCGTCTAGTCGCGATTCGACTAAGCTCGGCTCATCTCGGCTCGGATTTGGAGCGCTACGGAGCAAGTGAGGAAGAGGGAGACAGCGGAGGGAGCGAGACAGGCGTGGGCAGAAAGAGAGACAGCGCTATTGCTCCAAATCGAAGAGTGGGGGTCTGCACTCTGGTCAACCAAGCGAAGTCGTCTTTTGCACCGTGCACAGCGCAATGCAGTGGTGCATGCACCCTCAGAGTCCCTTAATTATTGTACTGTATACTCTAATTGGTATCACAAGATTCCGGTCCCTCGGCGACTTCGAAAACAGTAAAAGTTTTCAATGGGACGTTGAACCATTATCATGAATTAATTAGAATGATTACTGTATAGGGAGGCACTAGAATAGAAATACTCCCATCTCCTAGTTCCGCATCACCTGAATCGGGATTATGGAGTTATCCTACCATTACAACATACATTACCGGTCAAAAGTTTAGGACCACATTAAGAAACATCATAAAATATCATCAAGAACATAAAATTGTGCTACTAGACCTTTAAATTTTTTCCTGATCCTCCGCATCTAATCGCTTGATTTCACTGAGTTAAGCCAAGTATTGTAGAAGTTACACAATTTTAACTGTTGGAATGTCACACCAGAAAGTCTTTTTTTTTTTTGGAAATGTTATGCACTATATACTCTAATTGATTTCAAGTACCACCACCAAGAATTTTTTGTAGACTTTGCAATAGGTGGGGGCCATTTTAATATAAATATAAAAATTCCGAAAATATAAGACACCTGTTTCTTTGCGTGTTAATTTTTTTTAGAAGAAGCACCAAGACGGTTGACTTTTCTTTGCCTTTGTCATGTGGGTCCCAAGGACTCTGTGTGAGCTACTGGCATCAGACTTCTCTGCCCTCATAGTTTCATTTGCACTCTGCAGATGGCATCCAAGAACACATTTCTGATAACGATAGCTTACGCTGAGACCTACGACAAGAACAAGGAAAAGTTGACCGTCTTATCGCTGGTTTAAAAAATAATAAACGCACAAAAATCGGTGCCGCATTGTTTGTAATTTTGATATTCATACTAAAAATACCCCCTTTTATTGCTAACTCTACAATAGAATCTTGTTGGTGGTACCTGAAATCAATTAGACTATATAGTACATAACAGTTCCCCAAAAAAAAAAAAAAAATTGACTTTCAGGTGTGACATTTCAACAGTTAAAAATGTGTAACTTCTACAATACTTGGCTTAACTCAATGAAATCAAGCGATTAGATGCGAGAGCTGAGGATAAAAATACAGAGGTCTAGTACCACAATTTTATGTTCTAGATGACATTTTACTGTTTTAGCGGTCCTAAAATTTTGACCGGTAATGTAGGCTATGTTGTAAACGTAGGATAACTCCATAAGACTTGTGACACAAAAATAAGCATTAAATAAGTTAAGGAAGGGGAACATACATGTTGTCATAGACTATATGTTATTGTTCACGTCTGGGAAAAATTAAATTATATTTGGTGTAGTAATAGTCAAATAGTTGTATGAAGGGGAATGTAAGGCATGTTCGTTCGTTCGTAATCGGTTTACCCTCCAGGGTTGGCTTTTCCCTCGGACTCAGTGAGGGATCCCACCTCTACCGCCTCTAGGGCAGTGTCCTGGAGCTTCAGACTCTGGGTCTGGGGATACAACTGGGGAAGATGACCAGTACCTCACCCATGTGGCCTAATCTGCTATGCTGAACAGGGTCCATGTGGGGGGATGGAAAGTTTGTAATGGATAGACAAGGAAGAGGGCCTTGGCCTTGAGTTAGGTACAATACCGGCATTTTCCTGGAGGAGAAGTGGGAAACCACGGAAAACCACTTCCAGGATGGCTGAGGTAGGAATCGAACCCACCTCTACTCAGTTGACCTCCCGAGGCTGAGTGGGCCCCGTTCCATCCCTCGTACCACTTTTCAAATTTCGTGGCAGAGCCGGGAATCGAACCCAGGCCCCCGGGGTTGGCAGGAAATCACGCTAACCACTACACCACAGAGGCGGACATGTAAGGCATGTATCGAGTTTAATGACTTGCAATAAAATAATTACCCCCCGTTTCAGGCGATGCGGAACTAGGAGATTGCAGTATTCTATTCTAGTGCCTCCCTTTACAGTAGAATAATCATCTTCATGATATTGTTTTAACGCCCCACTAACAACTTTTACTGTTTTCGGAGTCACAGAGGGACCGGAATCTTGTCCCGTAAGAGTTAGTCAATATGCCAGTAATTCTACCAAAGTAATCGTCCTCAAACTTAGGTTCTATTCTCGTGCACATTTAGAATTTTGTACTAGTGTATGTTAGCTTAAATCCTCGTAGAATTTAACAAGAATTATGTTGATATTCTACGAGTACCGGTACTGCAACTCCGTCACATTTATTCAGCTTAATAATTCTTTGCTTCCTCCACACTAAATAATTCACCAGTTTAAACATAGGGCGAGGAAAATTGTATAGAATGTTCCACTCATGAGGGTATTTTAGCTGTACGGAGAAGTGGTGAAATTTTGTGACATATATTTTTTTTAAATGGAAATTAGATAGACGACTTCTTAGTCTACTAATTATTTACATTGTTCAAAACAAACAACTTATATTAATAGGATTGCCGTCACTTAAATTGGTCATAAGTATACTAATGCATATACCTGATGGCATTACGGATAATCGTCTCCTGGGCATTTGTTTCCAACCAGACACTGCACAAAATTTCTGTCTTGTTTGAAATACTGAATTTGATTGTTGTTACAAGTTCCAAAT
Source organism: Anabrus simplex (assembly GCF_040414725.1). Classification (NCBI taxonomy): domain Eukaryota; kingdom Metazoa; phylum Arthropoda; class Insecta; order Orthoptera; family Tettigoniidae; genus Anabrus; species Anabrus simplex. The sequence goes on from NC_090265.1 coordinate 1,761,011,105, forward strand.
AAAAACTGAAAGTCTCTTAAGTCAATAACAAGCATGATATAACATCCATTCTTGGCTCTCTTAAACGGTTACTTCAAAACACTCGAGAAAGAAAATTTCCGCCAAGTTTGCGACATGTTCCATTATCTGAATACATAGCTCATGTATGGATACCATTCAGCAATTTCTGCTCATCTGCAGACTCAAGAAAATTGCAATATCATCGGTAAGTCTGAGAACTTTGAATTCCTCTCCTTAGATTGTGATTCCCTTTCCAAATTCACACATCCCAAGGAAAAGACATATGTCATTTTCTTTTCCCTTTTTGAAAATTTGTACAGTAACCTATTCAGGTCAATGCTCTATACCCTTTGACACAAACAAGATAAATCATTTGGTCATAATATTTAAGAAGTAGAAAAATAAATTTTACTTCCAGATTATTGAAGAACTGAAAACAGTCTGCGGTAAGAACCAAATAACTTGAGTAGATTTTATTTTTTATTTTAATTCATTTATTGAAAAATACATGGCATTTACAATTTACTTTTCCACATACGTTCCTGTTTTGGAAATGCATTTGTCCCAGAGTATGAACAGCTTTTGATGCCCTCATCTTAAAAAGAACAGAGTCGTGTCATCAGCTAGTTGCGCACGAAATCTTCCACAGTCTCGTCATCTTCAAATGGTTGCCCTTCTAGAGCTTATTTAAGCGGTCCGGAGAATAAATCGCAGGGTGATATGTCCGGGCTGTAAGGAGGATGATTAAGTGTAGTCCAGTGGATTTCCTGTAGCTTTGAGACAGTTACAGCTGCAGTGTAGGTTGTCGTCGAGGATGATGACCTGTCGAATCGGTTGGTCTTGTATTTTGCTGCGATATGCCACCCTCGCCTTGTTCAGTAGCTCGCAGTAGTAAGCAGCTTTGATTGTACGTCACTCATGCAATAAATCAATCAGCATTAATGTCTTTAACCGCACCAATATTTTCGTCTGTTATGCTAGTCCGACAACGGTGATCGTGTTGCTAATTTTCCACACGTTCTCGTCTTACCTTGAACTTTTTATGCCAGTCAAACACACGCGTCCTTGACAATGTTTGATCACTGAACTTCGCAGTGAATCCGTGGCAAGTTTCCGCAGCTGTAACTCCTTCAGGAGAAAGAAATTTTAAAATGATACGTTGCGCAGAGGAAGGGTGTACCTGTTGCTCCGACATCGTGAGCATTACTGACGAAACGGCGGCAAATCTCTAACAGCACGCTCTCCCCACTCCTAATGGTCCCACCTAAGCATAGCAGAAGTGCGGGGCCAGTCCTACCAACTGTTGATGTTCAGTAACAAAACTCCCGTTTATATTTGATCGACCTTCGTATTTGTTGATTTTCTGAATATTGTTAATAAAGGTGGCTTCGACCAGATAAGTCCGTTTGTCTTGTGTGTATTACATTTCCTGTTATTATGGACCTGACATGATTACCTTTTAAAGGAGTAATTATTAGCTGTCCTTGTTAACGGAAGTGTTAAAATCGTACTAGCTAACAATACGCAAATGTGACTTACACCATTTTGGTTTTTACTGGTCTACATAAAAAAATAATATCTGGTCAATATAGGACAAATCAGTTTCATTCACGCCTCCGTGGCTCAGGCTTCAGCGCGTCGACCTCTCACCGCTGGATACCGTGGTTCAAATCCCGGCACTCCATGTGAGATTTATGCTGGACAACGAAGGGGCGGGACAGGTTTTCCTCCGCTTACTCCGGTTTTCCCTATCAATTTGAATCCAGCAACTCTCTCCATTAACATTTCATCTGTCAGTCATTTATCACTTCCCCAGAGGAGTGCGACAGGCTTCGGTAGCCGGCACATTCCTTATCCTCGCCACTAGATGGGGGCTTTATTCATTCTATTCCTGGCCCAGTCGAATGACTGGAAACAGTCTGTGGATTCCCACTTCAGTTTCATTCACAATCCAATGCAGATACTTATTCTTCATTCATTTTTAGAATTAAACAAAATCTATCCAAAACGCTGTTTCATATACCGCAGAACGTTTTGACAACTTTTGGTGAATCGGTGATTTCGTATTGTTTAAGAACAAAAATTGCTTCCACTTCCACTTTCATTGGACATTGGACATTCGGCCGCTCAGCCTAGCGCTCGTACGGAGCACATCAAGGAGAGCCAAGCACCGTCAGCGAAGAGACTAGCACCCAGATCGCTAGCCACTACTCCGACAACTAGCAGACCTTCGCTGAGCCCCTAGCTCGCCAGACACCGGCCACCCGCCAAGCATTCGATCGGCCGCTTGCGAGCCCCTGCACTATGGCGTTGGGCTTCGGCCACAGTGCAGGCGGCGAGCGGAGCGTTGCCGCTATCGAAAAGTTGAAGAGTGGGGAGGAGAGAGCTTCTGTGTGGACATCTTGCGAGAGTCAGTAAGCGGCGCGGTGTCTCCCCTGCACGAGGTGATTCGATAATGGCAGTTTCAAAGGTTTCTCGTTTGTCTCTGCTTTTAGAATTATTTTATCTAAACTTGAGAATTCGACGCACGACTAGGAGATAATTTCGTAATCATCCAGTAAATAAATAACGTGAAGTGCATGGGGAATTTCATCATTTATATGGAGAACTGAATTGATTTCCTGCTAAGATTTTTCAAATATACTTCTATGTCCATTCAAACTTTTTGACTTCTTTCTAAAACTTAACGTGCGACTGCAGAAGCAAGTCACCAACTTCCAGAGACTCATAAAAGTCAGATGTATCGACGAACACAAGTTTTCATATCGGCAATGTATTACAAAGGATAATAATATCAATTAAACAATAATAATAATAATAATAATAATAATAATAATAATAATAATAGAGCGTAAAATAATAATAATCATAATAATAATATGATGCACTAAAGACAATATTGTTTATGTCCATAACCATGATTGATTTTTAACTGAATTTATCTGGTATATTTAGGATCGTTCCAATCTCTTTCCAGGCTTCCCTTGTCACTATTAGGTTTTCGAAGTTCTACTCTCTGTCGTTCCATAGGAAAGTTCAGGTTTGAACTTCAGAAATTATCACTTTCTTCTCCTCTCTTGTTAATTCACTGACAGTCATTGCGAGCGGCGCAGCTGAAATATCAAACAGGAGTGAGCGGCTGGCGGCAGGCAGCGTTGTCCTTGAGCCAACTTCCCCTCCAAAATGACGCTCCGCTGGCACTATGGCCACATACATTTGCTGACGCAGGTTTGAGTCTCATCTTTGCCGCCACACATCGAAACGCTCCGCTCGCTGCCTGTACTGTGGCCGTAAACTCAACAATTAACAACTCCCTGCCAAGAATCCAGGCAGAATCAACAGCCGCCTGTTAATCCAGATTATACAGGCACCAGGCAATTTGTCAGAGCCATCAGTGTGGTCATTGGTTCGGAACTTGTCCCGTTGCGACACGGTATGAAGAATGAAATCGGATGGCTTTTAGTGCCGGGAGTGAACGAGGACAAGTTCGGCTGGCCAGATGCAGGTCTTTTCATTTGACTCCCGTGGACAACCTGCGCGTCGTGATGAGGATGAAGTTATGATGAAGGCGACACATACACCCACACTCCGTGCCAGCGAAATTAACCAATTATGGTTATAAAACCCGACCCTGCCTGGAATCGAACTCGGGACACCGGTGACCAATGGCCAGCACGATAACCATTTAGCCATGGAGCCGGACTGCTACACGGAAAAACTACACCCGTTCCGAGCGTGCCCACTGAGTGAGCGCCAAGCAACGCCGGTCCCCGTAAGAGTTTGACCAGACCAAACCAGTGCTTCACCTTACCTGTACCTCTACAATCACACACAATGAGCCAACCACAGGCCTGGCAATCAGATATAGCGTCTTCAATTGAAACATCATTCAGCCCTTTAACTCAACTCACACCACCATCACAAACGCCTCAATCCACCTCCAGCCCACTTTGCCACCACTCGCCACCCTACTCCCCCGCTTCCCCTTACTCCTCCCGCACCAACCCCGCATCCAATCAACCCCACAAGAAGAAGACGACAGCGGTAGCTCCGACGATGAAGACGAAGCAGAAGACAACACTGAAGAAGTCGACTATACAGCTCCACTATTCTGTGTTCGTGGTAACGCCACCTTCCCAGTCTCTCCGAAGTGTAAGGTGCTAATATTCAACCTCCGAAATCAAGACCCGGTGCCTATGACCAGAAAATCTATCATCAGCACCCTTATGCCTATCTTCTCCGAGCACATTGCAGTCATTGAAGAGTCTTATAACAAGCTACTACTGGTTACCCCTCACTGCAATAACTCTGTCTACAATATCTTAGAAGCACTTGAACATACAAATATCCCTCCCCTTTCATCATCAACTCCCTCAAAAACGATGTCAATCAACAAATCATTCCACCACATGAAACCATAAACAAACCAATCCAAACCCACTCCACCTTTACATTTCTAATCAATCCCCCATCAGTGGAAGCAGCAACTCACACAACTATAACCAACGCTATCAAGAACAACAAGCACGCCAATAAAACACAGGACGCCAGTTTTCAAGCCACTACTGACAGAAGAAAACTGAATTCGAAAGAAACCCAAACCAATCCTCCCCACCCCACCACAAATACTACTACACAAACTACTCCGTCCACTCAACAGCAAGAATCCCAAACAACCCCAGATACCCAAGATAAATTTCAACAAATCTACTCCATAGTCTCCGATATCCATTCCCATCCCTCCCTCACTCCTACGCCCTGTGTCAATCAATAAATCAAATCAGTCAATCTACACCAGTACCCAATCACAACTCACACAAACAACAGCCAAAAATAACCCACCCTCGAATCAAAAACAACCTAAACAGATCAAAATACCAAAACTCCCCTTCTTCCCACACCACATTTCTAAACCACATCTCAGCTTCGTCCACCACACCCCTCATTAAGTATACTCTGCTACGATTGCCTCAATGTAAATCAACATGCTGCCACGTGTAAAAATAAGACCCGGCGCAACAGGTGTGGTGGTCCTCACCACCACACCGAATGCAAGGTGCCACGGGACCAGGCGACCTGTGCAAATTGCCACGGCAATCACGCAGCATCGTTACCCAGTTGCCCATATTTAAGGAGGCAATCAATAAAAACTTCATAAAAACACCTGTCCAAAACCGACAGTAACCCAAACACAACCAAACCCACCCCCGCCTCTTCTCACCACCCCCACTCATCTCATCAACACGTCCAACAACATCCTTTTACTTCTTATCCTCAGCCCACGCCAACAACAAATTCAGTCAAATTCAGGGCCTCCTCGGTGAATCGAGTAGCCGAGACCCTGACGAACATAACCCGACACCCCCCCCCCCCCGCCACTTCAATCCCCGCTTAAAATCAAGACCTACCAAGTTATCACTTCCTTAACTGATGCCTCCTTAAACAATAATAACAGCTGTAAGATGAAGCACTGGTACTCGGAGACGAGGCGATGCACGCGTAAATGCTGCCAATTAACGATGCTACGTACTTCGAAATACCTCACACTCACACTAAAGCTAACAATTAGTTACTAAGTGTCAGTCACTGCACAACGAAGTCGGTTTAGTCCCTGCAAATATCCAAACGCAAACGGGCGTGGTCAGTTCCTGGAAGGGTGACCACCCAGTTCTACAGCAAATGACACACACGTTACCGCTGTATCAGTCAACTCTAAACGAAACTCGACCCCGTGGTCACTTATACTGTACACTAATTACATAACACATTTACACTCAAGACACACACATACTGAAAAACACAACCAGAGTTAGGCAACATTGGACCCATCCGGTGGGTACCAAACATTCGCACATACACTGTTCACAAAACTCAAGCTGAATACTTAACCAATGACTGACTTTTAAAAACATATAACGCACACAACAGTTGCAAACACACTACAGACCGACAGAGCGCACTAGTATCGGCAAGAGATAGCTGGACCATATGGACACCCAGGGACTGAGAACTTTCATTTTTGTCTTATCTGGGATGAGTGAATTCCCCTTTGATTTTCTTTACCGCCTTTTCTATATAACATGGGAAAGGAGAGAAGGAAAGCTGTAGACTCAACTCAATTATTTATGGATTGCTGCTACTTCGATAATTTTTCCATTACAAAAGTGACATACTTGAGAATATATATCAACACTCTGCTTCCTCTTACTTGTCCCAGTTCCCTCCCTTTTATCTTTCCTATCTGTCTTCCCTTGGTCGAAGTTCTTCCTTTCCGACTACGAAGGTGTTATATTTGGGAGTCCATAGAAAATTGTATTTTTTGCTCTTTATGTCCCTTCGCTTTCTTTTTTTCCTTTTGCTTCATTCTCCTTCGAAGGATTGAACCTCTCACTTTCTACTTTCAATCAATGTTTATAGAGGTTGGCTTCTCAGTTGAACTTCCTCTTAGAACAACGATCACTATTATCACCGCCGAAGTTTTGATTAACAATAGTAATTGTGGCTAAGACAGAGCACAGGCTTGTGCAATACGGCTGCTTAAAACGCTGATTGTGAGTTGGTTTTGACAAAACATATTCTCCGAAAATTTGCACTACGTTAAAAAATAAAATTCACTATTGAATTTAAAAGTAAATATTTCTCGAAATTTTGGGTGAAATGTTTATTATTCATACCAGTTCGAGTTTATTGTAGATTTCCCTTGCATTATGCTATTGAGTTACAATTTACAGCAAATCGCTGAATTTAATTTATGCAGTGCTGTACTTAACTAATCGCAGTATATCCCCACTCTAGAGGCATGGGATTATATTTTATAAAGTAATTATGCAACACGAGAGCTGGCTGGTCTTATGATCAGGACAACTTGTTTAGAAATACATGTGATTAGCGGGGCTTGTATAATTTAACATGCATCATTAACCCTGAATGTAATCTGAATTTGTAATTTAGCAGTTGATATATCAACTGATCAATTCAATGCATTGTTAGAGAGGTATTGGCAGCCAGTAGTGGGACACTCTGGAGCCACAGTTTCGATGTTCACCTGCTTTGAAGTTACACTGCAGTAAATTTTAGGTCAACTTTAATGCTTGGATTTATGAAGAAACTTTACTAACATGTAACTCAATCATTGAAAATAAGACACACTTATACTCTATATGAATATATTGATTAAAGTATTTGATTATATATTTTACGAACCAAACCAAACCCCATTGATAAAACAGCCCCGAAGGAGTGTGGCCTACCAAGCGATCGCTGTTGAGCACGAAGGCCAGCAGATTACGAGGTGTCGTATGGCCAGCACGATGAATTCTATCGGCCATTATTATTGGCTATCGCACCGTCAGATAGCTCATTAACTGTAATCGCTTGGGCTGAGTGGACCTCAAACCAGATCGATGTAAAATCCCTAATTTCGCAGGGAATCAAACTGGGGACCTCCTGGTAAGAGACAGTCACGCTGCAGCTTCACCGCGGGGTATATTTTACGATGCCTGGAAGAAGTAGCGACAACAAGCAAATGGAAGCCCTAGGGCTCATATCAGGTGAATACGGAGGATGATTCAGGACCTCCCACCTCCAATGTGTCAACAATTCCATCACAGGGGCATTGTCGTGCATAAAACGGGGTGGATGAGTTTGAAAAGCTGCCGTTACCTGCACAGTGTAGGACGAACATGATGTTTCAGAAACATGCGGTAGTATGCAGCACTCACTGTTTGGTTCGGGAGAAGTGCATGGCGCAATATGATACCGTTCACATCGTACGCCACCTTCCCTCTTCCTGGCACAATTTTAGGGCTGGCGTTATGATGGATGATGCCATTCATTGAATACGCACTTCAGTTCTGGCTCGTACGATCACGCCCATGTTTCATCTATGCTCATTATTCGGTATACCAAACACGACTTCAGAGGGATCCATTTTGACACCAAAAATTGATTGTTCGCAGTTGTTCGTCTGCAGAACCTGCACTAGAACACGTAAGTATGTACCATAGCTCCGCCTCCCCTCCACATGTTCCGCCAACAGCCTACAGTTGTTCCTGTGCGAAGTGACAACAGTGTTGTCATTACTTTCTGTCCAGCTTTCGTATTCCTTAGTTACGAAAACAAGGCAGTTTTGATACCATTCTATGCCATATTGTTAAAGGGCGATATACGATCATCACTACGAGGATTTCCTCGCACCATGTTTCAACGAAATGCTGATTGTATTACAGTATCAAGTACACATTCTAATCGCACGGTGATACCATTTGTTTTATATTAGTTTTTGATTTGTAGGCCCCTACTTCGCTCGATGTTAATAGATCTGTCTTTGATTTCCTGTACAGTATTTCTACATTCAAAATAAACTCACACGTTATAATTTTTGTGTTACAATGAACAAACATTCCGAATTTAAGAGTGTAAACTACGATTTACAATTTCTTGGATGGAAGTGACAGAATTTTCTCTATGAAATTTCATGTTTTTTGTTGAGTAAAAGATTGTCCGGCCTCTGAAGTGCGGGATTAGTGTGATTAGCTGCCACCTACAGAACTCCGGGTTCGATTCCCGACTCTGCCACAAAATTTGAAAAGTGGTACCGGGACTGAAACAGGATTCCACTCAGCCTCAGGAGGTGAACTGAGTAGAGGAAATTCTAAGTTCTGTTAATATTGTTATTATGTGAATGTATTATATCATGTGTAATTATTGGAGAATCAATAACTCTGTTGATGATAAATGAACAAATCAAATAAAGGTCGGCATTATATGTACTGTAACAGTCCTGGCCTAATCAAGTTTTAAAAATGAATTCAAATTGAAGTTTAAAACCATAACTCTCAAAACTTTTGCAGTTGACAAATGGAAGCGACTTTCTGTTATACTACGAAGCTGTTTTCAGAGCAATAATGTCCTTTTTTCTGTGTAAAACAAAGACCTTACATTGTGGAGTACTTAATGTTTTAGTAACTTCGCACGCGGTTTGGAGTATGAAGCGTCTATTAACGAGTGTCGACTCATCTTCAGGACGATGTCACGCGAAGTGTTTCTAGTGAAGCTAAATTGTTTCAAAATGTTGCTGTTTCGAAGCATCGATTTTGCTGGTATGTACAGAACGATATGAGTTCCTCTGCACACGACGCGACACACGAGGCAATCTCACTGGTTCGTGGTTCTCACGTTTCTAGGTATCGAGAGAGCTGACTGCGCCGCCTCAGTGTTTGGAAGCAAGCACATACCATCCAGTTCGATTGATGATGGCACATTTTTGTGTATTTCTAATCCACACGTGAACACTATTCACATAAATTACAACGTACTTGTAACCACGTTCGCAACTTGCGCTAACTCCCTCGTAAGTAGCATATCCAATGAAGTTACATTATACTTCGGGTATTCATTTAATTAAACGACTGGAAAAGAATGTTTTCTCGCTTCTTTTCGGAAAGAGGGAATCCATCAGTAAAGGAATGGAAGATTTCATTCGCTTCCTTTGGCTGTTACGGATTAATCTATTTATTGGATTTCGTATCAACGAGAGAAAGTGGTTGGTTCAGGAGAGACGGTAAATCATTCAGCTGAATGGTGAGAGCTCCAGATGTAGAAAGTAGTATTCAATTTCAGGGGAACGAAGATTAATAGCTTTACAGACGAAGAACATTTATTCAGGAATGCACAACAGTCTGATTTAATGTCTTAATACGTTCCATTTAGCGTAGCCAGGCACAGCTGAATGTCCTTAAATCGTTTTTTCTTATTTCGTAGAGCTTCTTTTTCATATATCATACAGTTTGTAAGTTCCTGCAGTTTCATTTTATAACATCGCTAGACGATGTTTGAAGGGGGCAAAAACGGATGAGGGGATAATGAAGTGTACAATGTTTATTTTCATGAAGACTTTACTTTCTCATTCATCTGAAAGGGATAGATAACGCTCAGTGATATAAAACCATGAAAGAGCTGTATTGAAATTCTATAGAGAACTGAGAATATAATGAAAACTTAAAAGAAATGTATTTTCTGAGTGAAAATCTTAATTCAAACTGTAACGCTGAGATCCTTTATCACTGAGTTGAAGAATGGAGATTTTGCTACATGCACCCCTTTGAGGTATGGTGTTACCGTCGTTGATTTGAATATCATCTATGAATTTTATGTGGAATAAAATGATGTTTTGTAATATGAATAAGAAGTTGGAGTCCTTACGAAGGGTTATTATAAACGATTGAAATAGTTTCACAGATTTGTTGCAGCTATATTTGTGACATTTAGTTACAAAACTTTCCAGGCATATAGGAAAACTCCAAACGATTTTGGCATAATAAAAGTATTTCATATATGTCACCTCCTCCGTCTGATTCTGGAGGTATAAATTTGAAAATCAACTTCTTCCCACTGTAGGTGCAGCATGTCTCTATCAATCTGTTCAAGAGAATGGTGATATGAGCTCACAGTTCTGGTAGGTTTGTTGATAGAAGTGGCTGAAGTTCTGAACTGTCTTTGTATTGTTACGACGTACTGATTCAATTAAACTCAAGCACAACGTAAGCTTTCTCGGAGCCTGTCAACATCATGACTAATTGTTAACTGCTGCGCTCTCGTGGCAGAAATCTGAATCATGGTTGCATCAAACAAAAACTTTTTGAGTTTCTCTGTATGGATATTGAGTTTTGTGTCAATATGTAAAATAATATAGCTAGAGTGAATTTACTAAATCGCTTCGATAATTTATAATAACTCTGTAATTTGGTTAGGCAGTAGAAACTCGATTACCGTCAGTAATGGTATCCGAAGCAATAACGAATATAAAACGAGACGGATAATGGAAATCGAAGACAATTACAGAACTGCACTATGTTTTTAATGACTACCTGGCCGAGGCGGTAAAGGCGTTCTCGGTTCACCTGAAAGGACGTGGGTTCGATACCCCGTCAGGAAGTCAAAAAATTAGAAAAGAGATATCGACTTCCGGAGATGCACATGGACCTGAGGTTCACTCAGCCTACACTAGAAATGAGTACGAGGTTATTTCCTGAGGGTAAAGGCGGCCGAGTGTAGAACTAACCCGTCCACCTTACCAAGTACCGAGGTTACGGATAGTGGAAGTTTTTACCTTCCACACTTCCAAGGACCATCGTGGCCTGTACGGAAATGACTGACTGATCTTGAAAAGGGGCGAACCGCCGATAGTTAAAGAGCCTAACTGATCGCCTTTCGCCAGTTTCATCGTTAGTGAACTTTCACATTACGACCGTTCGAAACATGACTTACAGTACAGTTTTCCACGCATCACGTCTAATATCACTGACCATTGTTCACCCGATAAAACAAATTGGCGCTATGGGCTCTTTGTAGCACTTCTTCTTCTTTTCCTTCTTCGTCTTATTCTTGTTTCGTTTGAGGCCTTCTTTTCCTCCTTATTCTTCTTATCTTTGTTTCGTTTGAGGCCCCTTGGACTACGTGGTTCCTAACATGGTATGCCTTCTCTGAATCCTCTTCACTCCCACTCCAGGACGCAGTGTTTTAGCTGTCACTTTCTGTTTCTTGCAGGATGGGTGACGCCTTTCGAAAGTCTTCCTTCAGGCCACTAAGAAAGCTGGTCAACGTGGAAGACGCTTAACAGGTTGCGTTTAGGAGTTGAAAGAACAAAGACCAACATGAGAAAGCGGGGTTTTGTCTTTGACTCCACTCTATGCGAATGTGGTGAAGAACAATGAGCCATCTCCTTGTTTGTAACTTTTGTCCAACTACTTGCTCTCTCCATAATGTGATCAACGTTACCAAGGAAGCATATGAATTAGCCGCATATCGGTCACACAACATTTAACTAAATTTGTAGTTACCTGCCATCATCAGAAATGATTAATGATTATAGTACCAGATTTGTTATTCTCCTGATATTATTGATATTTCTGACACGATTAAATAAATAAAGCTGTCAGTGACGGTGCGTCAGAGAAGATAGAACCTCCACTTCTGTAAATGCTATATTAATGATATAAATGGTATGTAGTTTATTGTCTATAGGCTTCCTCCTTCAAGTTAAAAATAAATTACCGAGCAACTGGTCGTGATGTTATGGTATGAGCTTGTATTAGGAAGATAGTGTGTTCGAACCCCACTGTCGGCAGCCCCGAAGATGATTTTCAGTGGTTTCTCATTTTCGCACTGATAAATGCTGGGGCTGTACCGTAATTAAGGCCACGACCGCTTCTTTCCAACTCCTAGCCCTCCCCTGTCCCATCGTCGCCATAAAAGCTATCTGTGCTGGTGCAACGTAAAGCAAATTGTGAATTGTAAAAATATCATATATTAACACTTCATTCAGAAAGGAAGTAAACAAAGTAATATGTTATGAAAATTGTCGCGGAACTTCCATCAAACAAACAATACAGTGACAAAATTGTTCATCAAAATATTCGATGTTATTAACTGGCTGCATGCAAACCAGTACACCGTTATTAGATGCATAATCCTCAGTTTTACTCAAATGCATCTAGTATATTTTCAGAACTGAACATAACTGGTCGCTCTTGTAAGTGGAACAAAGGAAACATGACAGTGTGAAGCAACTAATGTACATAGGGCTTACATTTTTCACTCGACCATCCATAAAATCTGTATGATTTGTGGTAAATAAGTAATAATAGTAACAGTTTTTTAACCAATGGATCGTGGGTTTTCCACAACCGAGGACAAACCATAGAATTTCCACCCGTATATTTAAATCTTGTGGTCGTGGTTCTCTCCTTACCGTTCCCACCACTCACACACCACTTAGTAGACTTCCTTCCTTACAACCGGTATGTTTTTCGATTTCCATGGCAGATAAGCCAAAGCTCATAGGCTATTGCGGCTTACATGGGCTGCACAAGATTATAATAGCTACAAAAAAGGAATGTAATCCACAAACAGGCCAGGAAGGTCCATTAAGAAGCTGAAGGTAAGGCCTTCGCCAATCCGTAAACTAGGCGCTAGATTGAACTGAGTAGATACGTCTGTGTTCGGCCGCTTCTTTCCCAGAAATTTATCAATACTCGTATTTGGTTCTGACAGAATGAACTTTACAGCCATGTGCCTGTCCAGAAATTGAAATTTCGTTTCTAGATGTCTCTAATAAAGTCTAACCTATGTTTTTCCACATGAACCGAGCATGCTTTTAAAGCTTCGAGTGCACGAAATGAACAGGTCAGCGAAACTACAAATCTGTTCTAAGGCATATTGCAAATCAAAAATGTACAGGTAGTGTATTCCTAAGAGAGTGCAAGTCTAAACCCAGCAGTGCGCAATTCCCAATGTTACACTGTCCACAGCACACCAATTTGCTGGGGATACAGGGTCTATCTGTACACCAATCCCACACCTTAGAATAAAGTACATGAAATACAGGGAGACAGAAATGTAGTAGTTCTAAGCTAGAACGAAAGACGGATGAGGGAAATTGACAAAATGGCAATGAGACCTGCCCTTGTAGGGTCTAAGCACTTATATGGCTCAGAATGCTGGCGAAGCACGATCGGTGAATGAAAATGCATGCCACAGAGTAGTGAACGCTGCGATGGTCTGCAAGCACTAGTCTAACCAACCGAGTGCGCAATGAGCACTTGAGATGACCCTTCGGGATCTCGACAATTGGTGGGAAAATGGAAGAGAGATAACTTCGTTGGTACGAGACCGTCAAACGGCGTGATGAAGAAATACCATCTACAGAAAACTCTTGCCATCACAGAGCCAAAGAGAGACCGAGAACCCAACACCAAAATTGACGAATATGGCAAGGCCTGGAAAATTCGCCTCTCTTTGGAAACGATGAAAGAACGGTGCATAGATAGTTTTGTTTCTGAAGAACATCTGGCATATAATGTATCTGATTTCATTCGTAATGTTCGATACACTTTTTCAGTTTATCCAGCAGCAATGCAGTTGCAATAAACTGAAACCATCGTGACAAAGACAGGCATCCCGCGGCCCGGATGTAGAAGCGGAGGGAATACTCTCTTCGCTCTAGAAGAGTGGTGGTCATAGCGGTGGTGGTTGTGATTGTTGTTTTATGAGGAAGTATATCTGTGGAAGTATCCTCTATTAACTCTAATCAGAGGGAAGAAGGAAGAGGTCCGTACCTCCGAAGAATGAGGACATCGGCAAAAGAAATTGAAAGACCACGAAGTGTATGGAAATGAAAGGCTTGCTAGGCCTTGCAAACCTTAAAGTGTTGGTGTCGTAAAGAAACAAGAGTTGATCAAGAGAGGTCAGATAGGAAAAATTAAATTGAGAAGTCTGACACAAGTGGAAACTGTGGGGACCATTGCCACCAATCCACGCGCGCAAGTTCAGAGCCCATGAGACCACATATAGTCACCTCTTGCGACAGGCAGGATATAGAGTGTATGCATTCCACTGGCCCTGAATGGTTCTCGGGATTGTCCCTGCTGCGGGCAAACATACGCCCATGGAGAAGAAGAAGAAATGCCGAAGGGAACAACGATTAACCTAACGATACAGAACAGAAAAGTTTATAAAAGTAGTGAGAATCAATGCCAGTCTCAGGTGGAGTGTTTTATTTGTCACGTTGCGGTCTTGTGCGAGATAATGCAAGGAACGCTGATAATAGTTACATCACATCAACCACTTCGTAAGATAAATCTGGGCATGAGATGAAGTTAAACTCTTTGTACCCAGGCAAAAGTGAGCGCGAAATAAAGTATCATCAATCATCGCGGTGGGTTATTTGTCTGCGGCACGCTATCAAATGAAGAAACTCGCCTCCCACCTAACATCTGCTGCCCGGTACTCTGAACTAGCATTCATAAATTCCAATGTGGTTAGATGTAAAGATCGATTGAGCTCCGTTTCATCTCCACCAACCCACATTTCTGCTTTAGAATGAACTGGAGGTATCTTGAGAAATATTTCGTTCCGATCCTTGCATAGTCACGGGATTTCAAACAAGAGTTGGAAAGAGCCCTCCTCTTGTTCTTCGATCAGATGACACTGAACAGTAGTTTGGATGAACTCAGTTTTTAAAAAGAAGTTACCGAGCTGGATAACTGCAGTCGCTTAAGTGCGGCCAGTATCCATCATTCA
The DNA here is from genome assembly GCF_040414725.1 of Anabrus simplex. NCBI lineage: Eukaryota > Metazoa > Arthropoda > Insecta > Orthoptera > Tettigoniidae > Anabrus > Anabrus simplex. The sequence goes on from NC_090265.1 coordinate 1,761,026,186, forward strand.
GGAGATAGTGGGTTCGAATCGCACTGTCTGCTGCCCTGAAGATGGTTTCCCGTGCTTTCCCATTTTCTCACCAGGCAATTGATGGGGCTGTACCTTAATTAAGGCCACGGCTGCTTCCTTCCCTCTCCTAGCCCTTTCCTGTCCCATCGTCGCCATAAGACCGATCTGTGTCGGTGTGACGTAAAGCAAATAGCAAAAAAATTAACTTAGTATACAGGTTCACGATTTCACTACTCAAGCATAATTATCATAGTAAAAGAATCATCTTTAACACCTAGGAGAGTTATGGCAAATCTTTACTCTCTAGCGTGCCATCGAAAATTTTCCTTTAACGTAGTCATAAGCCAACGGCCGTAGCCGTGTTGAAACACCGGATCCCGTGAGATCTCCGAGGTTAAGCAACGTTGGGCATGGTCAGGAGTTGGATGGGTTGCCACGCGCTGTTGTTGGGGGTAAGGGAATGGAGGAGCGGAAAGGAACTGGCCACCCTACCGCACGTAAACTTCGGCTCAGGAACACCTCTGCGGAGGTTCGGACCTGCCTTCGGGCAGAATAACCCTTACACTTACCTAGTCATAAAATCCCTCATTTGACTTTATTTAGGTATTAGATTGCAGTACATATAAATCCATTCGCGATTTTTAATTTAGTAAACGTCACTGAATATATAAATTAATTCAGTTGAATGTTTCATGATTTTTTTTTGCAAACATTACTGAACATATAAATTCATTCGACTGAAGGTTGTAACCGTCCAGGCTTCTTCATTTGATATCAAGTTTATCCGCCATCGGCAATTATTCGTAATAACATATTTATTCTACGTCAAGCAATTGTAAATTAGGTTTTTGCAATCATATTGTATATATTATAATATCACTTATTATTTATTATTATATTATGAAAGAAAGGAATTTATTATGTATTGGACTTGGTTAGTATGTTGATATATAGTTGTTGTCATTTCATCTCATACTTGTGTATACGGAAAAGGTTATTCTTGAGCGTGGAAATTTGCATGACTCATTGGGTTTAACTCATGAGCCAAGGCTAGTAAACAGCGACCCGCGTGCGAGGCTTGCAAGCTGGTCAGCTACATCTTCGCCACGCCTACTGGACTTGTCAAGAAAGAAGAGAAGGGGAGTTGATAATTCGATCTACGAATCAGATAGTTCGTTGTATATGAGTTTTGAGATTGAACTGTTACCAAGAGTAGGGGTGAGCCCCGATATATAGGGATTCTCACCACGAGAACGGGATCCTAACTACCACTTCTGCTGTGATCCGGACTACTATTAGAACTTCCACTGTGAACATCCACTGTGAACGACGTTATTGATTTTGAGAAGGTATGTGCTCGCTTCGATACAGTACTTAGTTGCGGTTATATTATCGGATCTACGTGAGACGAAACAAGCTTACGGCTTGTGTTATATTCAGTAAATCTTCTGGACGAAGAACTATGTTTAGTTGAAGTCCACGGAATTTGGTACAAGTCTGTACCGTATAAATAGTATAGCTCAGTTGGATTGAGATTTCTACTAATATGGAAAAATTCATATCTCTGAATTTTCTCCTCATACGATCGACGCTGATCAGCTGTTACAAGTATAGGGCCAATGTCTAATTCAAAGACTAGGCAATTAGGGAGTGCTAGTCCAGATAGCCCGTACCACATCAGAGAAGGAAGAAAGGATGTCCATGGAGCCAATTCTACATCGAGAAGAAGAGAACGAGTAACCACGGAAACCCGATGACTTCAACGAAAGCTGCAATTGGTGAGCTTCAATTAGATAAAGCTAGCAATTAGTAAATTCAGTAAAGTGAATTCTAAATCCCTCCACGCTTTAAGGAACTTTTCCGATTCATCTCATTTTTTTGTATAATAAATTCATTTGTATTTTATATTGCGTTAATTTTCTTTCTTAAGCGATACTTAATGGTTAATTATATTTAAAATCCTACCCCTGTGATTTAGTATAAGTCTCTATGCTAGTAAATATAAATTTTGGTTTACAGTTTTGTTTAAAACTGTAACCCTGGCGCCCAAACATCACATAGAGAAATGGAAAAGCATGGAATGTTACTTGTTTCTATTTGCGTGGCAATTTACGGGCAAGCCACAAATAGTTTATTTGATATTCATGTGTCCCAAGGTAACAACTTTCATCTCCCCAAGTGTCTTGATGAGGAGAGATAACAGTTACAAGGTTTCATGAATCTATTTTGCAAACGTCACTGAACACATAAATCCTTTCTACGGAAGGTTTCATGATTTTAGTTTGCAAACGTCACTAAACACATAAATTCATTCGACTGAAGGTTTCATGATTTTATTTTGCAAACGTTACTGAACACATAAATTCATTCGACTGAAGGTTTCATGATTTTATTTTGCAAACGTCACTGAACATATAAATTCATTCGACTGAAAGTTTCATGATTTTATTTTGCAAACGTCACTAAACACATAAATTCATTCGACTGAAGGTTTCATGATTTTAGTTTGCAAACGTCACTAAACACATAAATTCATTCGACTGAAGATTTCATGATTTTAGTTTGCAAACGTCACTAAACACATAAATTCATTCGACTGAAGGTTTCATGATTTTAGTTTGCAAACGTCACTAAACACATAAATTCATTCGACTGAAGGTTTCATGATTTTATTTTGCAAACATCACTGAACATATAAATTCATTCGACTGAAGGTTTCATGACTTTATTTTGCAAACATTACTGAACATATAAATTCATTCGACTGAAGGTTTCATGACTTTATTTTGCACACATCACCTAAAATTACATTTTTTTAAAACAGGTGAGTTTTGAGAATAAGGTACCGTTAAACGGGGTAACTCTGGACACCTTTGAAATTAAACTGCCAACAAATCCTACAGTTTGAATGATAAAATAAAATTATTGACACCAGACTCTTAATTAGAGAGTGCATTAAATATATGTAATGTTTAATTTGAGTTGGACTTCTTTTCATGCCTGAAATGTTAAAAAGAAAGGGTATCCAAATTTAAACCTTTGAGTGGGGTAACTTTGGACACGCCTTTGCTTTACACTGCTAACCATAGGTGTACTTGCTAAATCAAATAATAACCAACTTGATTTTCCTGGCTCTACATGAGTTCACAGCCGAGATTTGGGCCTGAACTACTTGTGGATATCAATAAAACCAACAATTGTCCCTTGTCTTACAAAAAATCTGATTTCAGCCATCTACCGAATGGGATTTATAAAATACTAAACGAGGTCTGTCTTTCGTACCAACTTCAGTGGGGGCAGATATAACATCCTCAACCAAAATTTCACAGGTGCCTGTCATTTTTAACAACAGTGCCCTTTGCTGCTGATATTGTTTTGAGGCCTATATGTCTACTGTATATACGTTATCCTTTCTCGGAAAGAGAGTCATGATAAAGTTCTTTCCTTTATAGCTTTCCCATACGATGATATGGTGCCAATAACGTTATTACTGTCTCCGTTGTTTCTTCATAGAATAAGATAATGATGCCTGAGTGGTTTGGAAGGGTGCGTAGGAAACACAAATATTAAGTCGGTTACTCTGATAAAGAAAAATGCACAGTTGTGGGGCATTCAGTTCTCTGTACCGATGTCCAAAAGTTACCCATACGTCCAAAGTAACGGTATATTTTTTCTTCAACTGAATAGAATTTGCAAAATAACGTGTCCATAAAATTAATTGAAACACCTCTATTAAATCTTAACGTTGAAATATGCTATGTTGCTATAATTTTGACCTATTTATTGAAGGTTAAAAATATTAAAATATATTTGTATGTTGTCTGACGTCTCTCACAATACGATCTTAGAGTGAACAAACAGAAGATCGAATACCTGGTAACCAACATAAGCAACTGCTCAATTCAAGGTGATGGAGAGACCTTAACGAAGACCGTAAGCTTCAACTTTCTAGGATCTCGCCTACAGACTGATGGTGGGATACGTCATAAAGTGCGAAGTAGGATAAAGGCAGCATGGACGAGGTTGAGGGAAGTCACATGCGTACTCTGCGACAGAAGAGTGCCACTACATCTGAATTCTTAAATATGCCGAATTGCTTTATACGGTGTTGAATATCGACCAGCTGACAAAGCTACAGGGCGCCTGTTACACACCATGGAAATGATTGGCATCACACTCCTGCATCATGTCATAAACGACACTGTCCACCATGAAATAGGTATTGCACCCATCGGTGAAGAGGCACAAGGAAAACGTCCCCAATGGTATGGTCCCATCCTGCGTGCTGCACTTGGAGCAGTTTCCACTGTCACCCATAGCTTTGAAACTAATGGGAAATAGAGACGCGGATTAGAACGACGGACCCTGAACCAACGGGAAAACGCTAGGAAGTAGTGTTCCCTGACGTACCACAAAAATCATGTTCGCTTGTTATACCTTAGCCATCCCTGATCTAGGATATGTTTTAGCCCTTTTGTGCCCATCTCCAACTAGAATTGGAAGATGACCATAAAAGGACCGATTTTAATACAATAATTATGCTTAAGTACTGCATAAGTGCAACTGTCTAATAAAACTCTTTAAGAACTGAGTTCTTCAACGATATACGTCAATTTTAAATCTGAAAATTACTTTGCAATGTAACTCTATCGGTGTATACTCTTAATTTACTGAGTGTCGTACCGCTGTGCATTTCTCTACAGTCGGTGGATTATCCAAGCTCACTGTTAGGACTTCGTAGGAGATCACATGCCCCATACTCTTCCTAACCTCATACGCCAATCTTATAGAATATCCCAGCGTAATTCGAATCATTTCATTTGCAAATTAATGTGAACTTCATAAACGAAATTTTCCATATAAGATTTTGAAACATTCGCTCGATATGCTTAAAATACATTCGGAGAATAAAATCCATGGGAGGGACCGTGATGGGGGGCAGAGTGACTGTTACACACCGTTCGACGGTTGGTGAATGCACTCAAGTGTATCATAACAATACAATGAACATGCTATTAGTTTTAGACTGACTCCTTGGCTGGATCGCAATAGCGTCAGTAAGGGCATCCGACCATAAAACAGGCCCAAATTCATATGTGGGTGAGGGTGCGCACCTGTGGCCCCACAGATGTGGGAAAAATTAGAGAGTAATAATAATAATGTTATTAGTTTTACGTCCTACTAATTACTATTTTGTTTTTCGGAGATGTCGACGTCCTGAAATTGTGTCCCTCAGGAGATCCTTTACGAGGCTGACTTATTTTGACACTTTGGAACACCACCGGACTGACCTAGGATTGAATTCACCAACTTGACTGAGAAGGCTTGGGATGTACGGTCCGTATTTATTTATTTATTTATTTATTTATTTATTTATTTATTTATTTATTTATTTATTTATTTATTTACTTATTTATTTATTTATTTGTTTGTTTATTTACTTATTTATTTATTTATTATACATATGCATTTATTTAGGAACCACCTACCGTATTTACAGGCTGCCATTAAGGATAAGGTAAAACATATCAAATTTCTATACAGATCAATTAATTGAAAAAACTCTAAATTATAAAGGAATAGTATAATTAGTGTGGCATTTCAGAACTGTAGCTGTAGAGGTGGTGTCTCAGGATCTTGATGGAGCCTCGGAGGACAAGGGTCGCAATTTCGGGGATGAGATTCATTGGGAGTTGGAAGCGCTTCCATGTGGCGACGAAGTGACGAGGTACGGTACCGCGAGCTCCGACCATTATCCCTATTATTTCTATTTCCTGAAAATGGTATATAGATTTTTAGTAAGGGATAGTGGGTTTGTATTGGTTAATCTTTTCTAGATTAACCTCCTCTGGCTGACCGCTATGGTGCTCGAACCTGAAAGTCGGATCTAAGATGAATCCTTGAGAGCTGCTGTCTTTAAAGGCCATGATGTCAATTCTCTGCAAACTACCGTTTATAGGCCAGTCCATGTACCTCCTCATGCACATTGAATCCCTTCTTTCTCATTCCTTATTTACTCATTATTTATTTATTTACTTGCTATGTATATAGGTATTTATTTAGGTATTTATTTATTTATTTAGCCATTTATTTATTTATTTAGGTATTTATGTATTTATTTGTGTAGTTAGTTATTTATACTCATTTCATATCATTCAGCAACTTCTCAAGGTTTTCTGTGAGCTCATAATAAATAATAAAAAATTCAATTAGTTTAAAAATCCTGTTCTTCCTTTCCCAAATTTATTTCAGTTTTCCTTTGTAACTTATGAACGCAACGCGAGGAAGTGGTAACACGCTGAAATTTTGCCGTGAATTTTCTTTCATATCTCTCGACTCCTATCACTGTAGATCCTAAGAGAGCATAATTTATAAATTGTTTAATTAATATAGGCTTGGAGGAAGATGGGCTAGCAATGGAGTACGGTGGGCCTGAAGTCGCTTTTAATCCAATTAGAGGTTCTTTCAGGGAGTCCTCCTATAATAAATTATCTCACAAGGATATATTTAATCAGAGCCACAGCGTAGAGCAGCCGCGAATAGGCTTTGAGCTCTTTTAAACTTTCCCAGAGCGGGTAGTGCCGGCCGCTTTATCCACGAGTCGAGTTTTCAACTCACAGGACAGACTTTTAGAAACCATCTGGAGCTAAGACTTGCTCATATCACTCTCCACTTCTCCGTTAATCCAGCCTCTTTTAATTCTCGTAAGAAAATTCTCACAAAGTTAAGGAAACTGAAGAGTTTCGTATACTTCTACTTTGGAATAGTTCTGTGTGATTTTACAAATTTCAGTTATTGTATGGATTAGAATTTCTATTACATTTGTTTTACTATTGAGAAAGAAGAGGTGATTAAGAACTAGTGTTAGGTTTAAAGGTCCACCCAATCAATGCACTTCACTTTACAAGTGAAAACGCATTCAGTGTTAACATATATCAAACATTCTTTGGTTCATGTTTCGTGTAATTTAAGACTTCTTCAGATACTGCGTCTCGTAACATATTACGATACATCGTTGTTGCTGTCTAATAATTTTGAAAATGGAAGAACCCGTGTCCTTTATGAACTGTTTGAGAATGCACTAAAGAAAATAAGCATTATTTTTCATGAAATTGTCCATCAATTCTTATACAAATTCTTCACATATTAAAATTTGAAGTATATTTCTTTAAAATATGGCATGCAGTGCTGATAGCCGGTAGCTTCAATGTACCGACTGAGGGAGATTTGAACTCTGGTCTCGGAATAGGAAAATGGGAGCATATTCACATCCACTGTGAAGTCGTTAATCAGTGGGTAGGATAATAAAGATCAAGTGTCACACTATTGGGAGTGTTAATGTATAAATTCCTCGGTGTTCGAATCTGGAGCATGCTACATACAATTGACCATGAAAGAAACACAGAGTTTACGTATTAATCACTGATGTGACTTTCCATAATAATGGACAAAGCATACTTTCCAATTGCTGCAAGGCACGGCTTTCCCTTCATAGTTTATTCCAATCCCTATCTCCTCGTCCTATAAATTAATATCTGTCCCAAATCTCTCCTCTTGATTTCCAACTTTACCTTCATATTATAATCTCTCTTACTTTCAAATGCTCTACTCAAGCCTTTTCGTCTACTTATGTCATTCAACCCCAACTCTCCAATGACAGCTCAAAACACGCCACATAGTCAAGCATCTCGTCTTTTTACTCCCAAGTCTTCCCAGCCCAAAGTTTGCAATATTTCCGTAACACTTTGTTGGAAATCACCCAGATCAAATCGTGCTGCTTTCCTTTCAACTTGTTCCAGCTCTCGTATCGAGTAGTCCTAGTGAGGGTCCCATACACTGGAACCATACCCTAAACTGCGGGCTTTCCAGAGACTTATACGCCCTCTCATTTACGTCCTTACTACAACCCCTGAATACTTTCATAACCATTTACATTGATTTGCTGTCCATCTCACTACATTGTTCAAGTCCCCTTGCAGTCGCTCTAAATCTTGCAACTCATTTACTACTCTATACAGTGTAACATCATCCGCAAATATCCCTATCTGTTATTCCAGATTTTTACTCATATCATTGATATATATAAAAAATCATAAATGTCGTATAATACTGCCCTTGGGGATCCCCATCTTAATCACCACACGTTCAGATAACGCTTTACCTACTGTAATTCTCTGAGTTCCATATCTCCTGTTGTAAAATATCTCTATCACGCATGAGATTCCATGTCTTAAATTACATATTATTCTCCTAAGTTCTTCCAGAAGCTCATATTTCATTCTACTCGCGTTTGACCAGATCTCCGTTAATAACTTGAGCCACAGATTACGATTACTTCAAATCCTTGCTCCACAATCAGCCTTTTTGCTATAACAGGAGAACTGTCCATCACAGGAAATGCTGAAAACCACGATTTCTATGCACAAATCAGTTGCTTTCACATGTCTGTGCATCTCCCGGTCCCTAGTTCGTACTTATGCCATCACGTGTGAGGGAGTGAGAGGACCAGACGTGTTTAGTGACCAGTTGAATGCAACAAGAATAGTGCTCACGATAAAACAGCGCGTGTTCATTGTCGAGTGTTATGCGAAACTCGATTCGTGGAAAATCTGTGCGGAACTCCTTGCGCAAGTATTTAAGGCTACAAGTGTTTCGGCAAAGGGCTGGAATGACAAATTTATTGGCTAAAATGGCGTGAAACAGGCTCTGTAGCAAACAACATCTGTAATTATCCGAAAAGAGTTCGAACGCCAGAAAACATTACTCGAGCGAAGGAGAGCCCGGTACGAGGTCCGACGAAATCTCAACACCATTTAGTGGGAGTTAAGAGACCGTCGTGTGGAAACATTATCAGAAGGGACCTACTTCCGCATCCTTGCGAATTTAAACGCAAAGTCATCTCTGTGCGGGCCACGAAGGTCCTTGGAGGGGTAGAAGATAAAGGATTCCACCATTCGTAACCTCGTCACTTGATGGGGTAGAATGGTTAGCTCTACGTCCGGCCGCCTTTGACTCCAGGAAATGAAATGAAATGGCATAAGGCTTTTAGTGCCAGGATTGTCCAAAGACATGTTCGGCTCGCCAGGTGCAGGTCTTTTGATCTGACGCCAGTAGGCGTGTCGTGTATCGTGATGAGGTTGAAATAATGATGAAGACGACAAATACATCCAGCCCTCGTGCGAGCGAAATAACCAATGTTGGTTAAAATTCCCAACCTTGCTGGTAATCGAACCCGGGATTCCAGTAACAAGGGGCCAGCACGCCAACCATTTAGCCATGGGGCCGGACTGCCTTCAGGAATTAACCTGGTACTCATTTTTGGTGTATGCTGAGTAAACCTCATGGCCTTGTGCACCTCAGGGAGTGGAAATCTCGTTTCTTAAATTTTCTACTTTCTGACGGGGATTCGAACTCACATCCTTTCGGGTGAACCGAGCACACCTTTACCGCCTGCAATTTACCACTGTCCATGCATTAAAGCGTTTATTTGACCCTTCGCTTGTTAAGTTCTCCCGGGGATCTCTGAGTGAAGTGGAGGTAGGGCTGTTGGATCCTCAGTTTTTCATTTCTTCAGAAGAGGCCAGTGCCAGCATCTTCTGTGGTGTTCATTAACAATGGTAAATCCCAATTCAATCTTATTGTAAATATTTTCTGAGGAAGTTTTATTTTTTCAGCACGGCATAATGAGTTACGGTGTAATTACTGTGATTCGTTTAACATATGACCAATGAACGTGGGCACCCATTATCACTTACAGCATTTACGTGCCATGACACACCAACACGCAGACTAACAGGCACATATCAACAATTGAAACAAGTTTAATTTTTATGTACCAATATTTAACTTCGTGATAGCAATATGTTTTCAGTTCATAAAATTTATGCTATTTGCGATGTCCTTATCTTGTGCATTTCGAGAGCACGATACTATGTAAATATAGTTCATTCTCCTCGTTTGTATTTCATACTCAATACAACGTGCATTGGTATTCTGAGCAAATATAAGGTTACCTTGTGTGGTGCGAAAATATATTGTGACAGGGAATAAATAACTAGTGGGCAAAAAACCAAACTGAGAAAGTGTTCAAACGTTATGGGAGCGTATAGTAATGATAATACCGGTAGTAATTATCATAATGATAAGGAGGTGCAAAATAGGATTAACCAGAAGAACAACTACAGAGGCATGTCTCTGAATTCAGTCAGCTGTAAAATCCTGTTAAGAGCACTTCGAATTCTCATTGAACCTGTACTGTTGTTCGATGTTGATAAAAAGATAAAATGACGATTTAATATATAGATAAGGTTAATTCATTCCATTCCTGATCCCGCGGAATGACTGGGAAAAGTTGCGAATTTTAATTTTCAATTGAGTTGAAGCAAACCAGGATTGCTGGCCCTTCGATTCCCGGTTAGGTCGGTGATTTTTAGTTGTATCTGAGGGCAGGTTCGAGGTCCAGTCAACCTACGTGATTACAATTTTGGAGCTAGCTGACCGTGAGATAGTGAGCCGGGTCTAGAAAGCCAAGAATATCGACAGAGAGTATTGGTCGTGCCGACAGCACGACACCTCGTAACGTACAGCCCTTTTGGGCTGTTGCGCCATAAGGTTCGAGGTAATTGAACCACAATTACCAAATAAAGAGGAGCGGATGGATGCAAGTTCACCGGTATGCGAAGACCTTGCGAACCGTCTCCCGTCTAATGAAGTTCTAGGGGAACGGTGTGCTGACCCACAAGTAAGTTCACTGAAGTTCATTTCGAGACAATGGAACTGTGCATGGATCTATGAATAATGATCATTTCCCTCTCAGACCTTATCCATATGAGAGATTAGGAATGCTGTCGTTAGAACTAAGAAAGCGATAAGCCAGGTTAGTATGTAACGACTCCACCATACGGGCCACATCTGAAATAGACAGTAACCATCTGGCAATAATTTAAGTGGCTTAAATATGCTAGTACAGTGTCGATAAATTTATCGGAACGTTACTTCTGCAGGACTAAGTTCTGACACCTTGATGTTTCTGAAGACCATAAAAGTTGTCACTGGAGCATTTCTTATTATTCCTCTTTCGCCAAGAGCTGGTGACGGGCTGTGGGAGTAATCACTATAGCCAATTCACTAATCTCAGTGCCTCTAGATTCCGAACAATGTTCGCAACATGCTTCCGTTATTTTCGGTTGGTCGCTAAGCAGATAGCGCTACTGGTTTTCAGACGATTGCTCTCCGTATCTTCTCCGATGCTACTAATCCAGAATTTCCTTGGGACAGTTCGTTGGATGTCCTATTGGGTTGGTCGTTGTCGCCAAAAGTGTTGATGCAGTTGCAAAGTGTTCATTCTACAAAAAGGACAGAATCGTTGCAGTCGTCTCCTTTATGCCAGGTGGCCAGCGAGAGTTGTACTTTCTACTTATAAGTATCCCGCATGCACTAGTGATGAATGTTATATCTGATCACTGATTTTCACTGCCTGCATGTACGTTGCGTCAGAATACGAAGAGATAACAACATGATGGCCGCTCTCTGCACATTCCTCAGCGGTATACATCTTATGAGGCCCCTTGCGAACGCAGAGTAGTAGGCTAGTATATGGTACATTAGCACTACAATTGCTGTCAGCGTATCAACAATGGCTGTTGAGTTCAGAAATGACGAATACACAGACAAAAATCTATGACCTTAGATGTTAATAATAATAATGTTATTTGCTTTACGTCCCACTAACTACTCTTTTAAGGTGTTCGGAGACGCCGAGGTGCCGGAATTTAGTCCCGCAGGAGTTCTTTTTACGTGCCAGTAAATCTACCGACACGAGGCTGACGTATTTGAGCACCTTCAAATACCACCGGACTGAGCCAGGATCGAACCTGCCAAGTTGGGGTCAGAAGGCCAGCACCTTAACCGTCTGAGCCACTCAGCCCGGCGCCTTAGATGTTAGGTCCCTTTAAAACAACAAGCATAATCATCATAAGCTATGGAGAATCTGGTCGGAGTGCAGCCGAAGCTCGCAGACGGTTTGCGCAGGAGCCGCCAGTCATCTATACATGTACTTCGCCATACAGAGTTACAATTACAAGCTTATGGATCGTTGAAGGCAACTACATGCAACTCTTTGGTTGCGTGGAATGTCTGTATATGTATAAATTAATAAGTTATTAAACTCTACTTTCTGCTCCTTTGACGTGTTTACAAATGCACCCTGTTACAGAACGTCTATAGTAAAATGACTGCTATTTGTTTCACATCCGAAATACAGCACGTTGTAGCGCCCCTTTGTAAACCAGCGACTAGGCATCCCATTCATCATTACTGCAAGCGGGACACCAAGCTTATCAGTAGAGAGTAGGGGGCTAGAGGGCCAACTAGTATATTCAGTGATAGCTGTCTGGTGGTCGAACCTTTCATGAATTACTTCTTCATTCTGAACACAATCTCATGTACAAATCCCCATTTTCTGACCTAGGCACCACATTTGGAGTATTTAGAGCTTGTATAAGTAAATCTCGATGATTACCCACATTTCATATCCATATGGGAGCATTGTGTGGATATTCTTAATATTATTTAAATTTTTTAACACATTTTCACCTAACTTGTCATGCATTAATACTTTTTACGTACAAAGAGCCATAGACGTGGTAATTGATTAAATCTAGAACAGCTCCTTTCATTGCATGAGGAATACTTTCAAAGAAAGAACTTCGCCGGAACGTGTGTTTGCCGGAGAGGTCAAACACTTACATTTCTTTGTTCAATTATTTCTTTTATCATCATAAATTTAAGTGGAAAATTCTTTAATATGCTGAATAGATTAATATACATTATCTGAAATAGAAGGGTTCATTTTGAAAGCTTCTCTCGTATATACTTTAACATGAATTTAAAGACGACGTCTACATTTGTTGGAGGCAGAACCAAGAAGAGATGTGAATCGAGCAACTTGGTTACTTGATAGGGGTCATGAAATTGCAAGCATGCATTAAGGAGATAGAACATTCAAGGCTCACCACTCGTGGCCCTCACTGACGAACATTTTCCGCAGTAGTTCTGTTTTACAACAAAAAATGCTAGAACTGGATTTAAACGCCGTGAAAGTAATATCAGTTACGCTAATTTTCAGGTGAATTCTAATGGACGTTGAATGCAGATATTTTCCGAAATTTTCTTTACAAGTGGGATATTAATTCCTTGCTGGTACTGTATTTTAAGGTACCCCTTATTCAGATACGTTTTCCGGCGACGATGGAATAGAGGCCTGCTGCTCAAAAGGAAAGCTTCGTGGCCTTAATATTTCTTTTACAATTCGTTTTATATCGCGCCGACACAAATAGATCTTATGGCGACGACGGGATAAAGAAGGGCTAGGAGTGGGAAAGAAGCGGCCGTGGCCTTAATTGACGTACCCCCCCACCATGGCACTACAGTACTTAAAGGGCCTTGGCCTACCAAGCGCCCGCTGGTCAGCCCGAATGCCTGCAGATTACGAGGTGTCGTGTGATTAGCACGACGTTTGATTGAGGTACAGCTCCACCATTTTCTTTGTTTTAAAACGGGAAACAACGGAAATCCATTTACAGGGCTGCCGATGGTGGGGTTCGAACCCACTGTATACCGAATGCAAGCTTACAGTCACGGCGCCTGTACCACGCAACCAACTCGCTCATTTGAATACGCTACACTCTACTGTTTAAAGTACTTGTGAGTTGTATAGTTTGTATAAAACACCCAAGAGACATTAACCAAATCTTTGCGCAGAACAATTTACTAAAATGTGTGAGGAAGACTCTTAGAATATTTAAGTGATAAGGTGTCATGACAATTGACTGTCAACCGTGACAAAATTAACTGTCCTTCATATCAGACAAATTCTCAGCAGTATTCATGAGGTTGAGTATACGCCGTTCCAACTGTCAGGTGGGAATAAAATTCTTCGATGATCAGAGAATCCAACCCAGAATCTTGGGAATCTGACAAGTACACTGACTGAGCCGCTACCTATGAAGCTATCATACATCTGCGGAAATCAGTAACATTAACTACTAATAATAATTTCGTGTGGCTATTCTAGCCCTTGTAAGGCAGACTCTCCGATGAGGGTTGGCGACATCTGACATGTGTAGGTAAATGCCTGTTATTGTGGTGGAGGATACTGCTATGCACAGTGCTAGTACAGTGTGTGAGTTGCAGGGATGTTGGGGACAGCACACACACACACCCAGTCCTTGAGCCAAGGGAATTTAAGGTTAAAATATCCGGCCTGGCCGGGAATCGAACCCAGGACCCCTGTGACCAATGGCTAGTACGTTAACCATTTAGCCATGGAGCCGAAAACATTAACTACTTATCCTCATAAAATACCGCCTTGCCGGATCTCCACACCCTCATCCCTCACACTATATCTGCTTTCCTGTCCAAGTTGTTATCACTCCAAGGAGATATTCTTTTCTAATGACCGTATGGTAATGTCTTAGATTTGTGAGCTTGCACATGTATTATTTGTTGCAGATATCTTAGGAGAGTCGGTGTGCTGTTCACATTAATAATTGGCACCTAATTTAGTTGTCTTTTATTTCGATTCCATTTTTATTGTTTTCGGGAATTGTTTACATTGGGGAGATTGCTCGATTTTGTCGTATAGTTCGGTGCCTGTTTTCTGATGACAATGCATTATTTTCTCTTTCTTTCTCTCTTCCTTCGTTAGTCCGTTTACCTTCCAGGGTTGGTTTTACCCTCGGACTCACCGATGGATCCCACCTTTACCACCTCAAGGGCAATTTCATCAAGAGTGAGATTTTGGGTCGGGGATACAACTGGGAGGAAGGACCAGTACCCCACGCAGGCGGCATCAACTGCTATGCTGAACAGGGAACTAATGGGGGGGGGGAATATTGGAAGGGAAACAAGGAGAAGGGAAGGAAGCGCCCGTGGCCTTAAGTTAGGAACCATCCTGGCATTGGCCTGGTAGTGAAGTGGGTATACACGGACATCTTCTTCGAGGATGGCTGAGGGTTGGAATGGACGACTCTCCCCCCCCCCCCCGCCCCACGGCCTACACCAAAACTACCAATACTCAATAGACTTCCCGAGGCTGAGTGGATCCCGTTCCGGCCCTAATACCACTTGTCAAATTTCGTGGCAGAGTCGGACATCGAATCCGGCCTCCAGAGATGGTAGCTGTTCATACTAACCACTAAACCGAAGAGGCGGACGTATTATTTTTTGAATTATTATTATTATTATTATTATTATTATTATTATTATTATTATTATTATTATTATTATTATTATGTCTTTCTCTTTTAATCCGTCTACCCTCCAGGGTTGGTTTTTCCCTCGGACGCAGGGAGGGATCCCACTTCTACCGCCTCAAAGGCAGTGTTCTGGTGCGTGAGACATTTGGGACGGCGGATGAAGCTGGGGGAAGGACTAGTACTTCACCCGGGGAGCTTACCTGGTATGCTGAACAGGAACGTTATGGGGGATGGGAAGAAAACTGCCGTGGCCTTAAGTTAGGTACCATCCCGGCATTTGTCTGGAGGAGAAGTGGGAATCGACGGATATCCACTTCAAGGATGGCTGAGGTGCGATTAGACACCCCAACACCTCTACTCAGTTGACCTTGCAAGGTTGAGTGGATCCTGTTCGAGCCATCGTACTGCTTTTTAAATTTTTGGCAGAGCCGGGAATCGAATCCGGGCCGCCATAGATGGCAGGTAATTACGCTAACCCCTACACCACAGAGACGGACGAATTATTTGCTTTGAATTATCATGATAAGGAGCACGTTTGAAATTATTTTGTACAATTTTTATTTTTTCTTCCCAATTTCTTCTCATCCGTTCGCTGAGTTCGTTTCTGCGTTCTTCTGTCCATTCTGTATATTTTTTCAGGTACCTCTGAGAACTTACGTTTACTTACTAATCTTCTAAATGTTGTTCTTTCATGAATGGTTTCCTCCGTAAAACTAATCTCTTTAGATTTTACCGGGAGAGTTGGCCGTGCGTATAGAGCGCGAAGCTGTGGGCTCGCATCCGGGAGATAGTGGGTTCGAACCACACTGTCGGCAGCCCTGAAGATGGTTTTCCATGGTTTCCCATTTTCACACCAGACTTTAGGGCCTACCTTATTTAAGGCCACAGCCGCTTCCTTCCCATTCCTTGTCCCGTCTCCCGTCGGCGCTATAAGACCTATGTGCGTCGGTGAGGCGTAAAGGAAATATCAAAAAAATATCTTTAGATGGTCGTTTACTTCTACTAATCGATTATTTACCTTTTCAGCGATGGTGCTAGGTTTAAAGTTTCCTTGTACAGAAAAAGTGCCCGCGCGGTTTGAGTCACGTGGCTAAAAGCTTTGATTCGGAAGGTAATATGTTCGAACCACACTGTCGGCAGCCACAAGTTGGTTATTCCACGTTTTCCCATGTTTACACCTTCCCAATCACAGCCCTTTCCTATCCCGTTTAGTAATAAGAATGTTATTTGCTTTACGTCCCACTAACTACTTTCACGGTTGTCGGAGACGCCGAGGTGCCGGAATTTAGTCCCGCAGGAGTTCCTTTACGTACCGCTAATTCTACCGACACGAGGTTGACGTATTTGAGCACCTTCAAATACCACCGGACTGAGCCAGGATCGAACCTGTCAAGTTCGGGTCAGAAAGCCAGCGCCTCAACCGTCTGAGCCACTCAGCCCGGAAAACAAATTTACTTATGAGCTCGTTGTTATCCACTCTATGTGGGTGTCCCTAGAATATGCATCGCCATTTTCTAATTTTAAAGGTGATGTTTTCTGTCGTTTTATAAATTTCCTTTGGTTTCATTTCATCCAAATTCTATTGTTGTATTTTTATCGTAGGTGTTTTCTGAGCATTTTACTCGTTTGTTTGTCGATGAATTTTATTTAGACCTGCCAAAGTTATCAGGGTTTTGGATACATAAAGTGCATCTGGTTTTATGACTGTGTTGTAGTGTCGGAATTTTGCATTCGTTTATTTAGTATTTAATGTCGAAGACATAACTTAGCGGGAAAGTAACGATCCGCATAGTACGAAAAATTAAACAATATCCTCAATTTAGCTGAACGTTGAAGTGTTAAAGGTTCCGGATTTTTTGAAATTGTGAGTCATGGATAGATCTATCAAACTAAAAAATAAGTTTCAAAAATAATTTCCGGCGTATATGCAGTTCCAGAAAAAGAGTCTAAAATCGCTTGTTCATTAATGGTTCCTTTCTGATTCAGATCCTAGCCAAATTAACTTATCTACATAATCCTTTTTGTAATGTGTTCTTTGGTTCAAAACCCTCAGGTGTATTCAGATTTTTTGAAAAATGTCCACACCAAATGTAGCTATAAGGGCTTATGTGAAACTCTGCATTGACTTACATTAGCGCTCGTAGTGGTGCTTAAGTGAAACAATGCATTCACTTACATTAGCGCTCGTAGTGGCAGAAAAAGGCAAGCTGCTAATCTATCGATCGGATAACGATGATTAAGAAAATGTTTGCAACTTTTAGGAATAATTAAAGAATGCATTCCCATACTTCATTATGTTTTATTTACCCAAAATTCGTAGCTCATATCCTAACGATGTTTCCAACATTGAGTTGCTTGCCTGAAGGGCTAGAACTGTGGTTTTTTCTTGTATCTGTTCCACATGATTTTGTAAGCTCTTTCCAGTTTAACAGTTTTTTCTTTGTTTGCTTCTATATTTAACCCTGCTGGTTAAAGAATTTTGTCTAGACACCTATATACTTGAATTCTTCAACTTCGAAGGTTTTTCCGAATTTAATGATCAATAGTTGGTTGTCGAATATTTATTTACTTCCTTTCATATATCGCGACTTTTCAGATGAAATTTGACTTTTCTGCCGTTATTTCTTGAAGTTTTCAAAATAATTCATTGCTTCTTTTCAGTTGTTGGAAAGGATTGTGATGTCACCTGCAAAAGTTAATCAATAAAGATAAAATTTGTTTTTTAAGTAGTCTGCCAGTATTTCCTTTTCATGTACACGGAAGTATATATATCCCTTTACTTTATTTTTAAATTCACGAATGACTTTCTGCGAAACTAGATTGAATAGTAGCTTGGATATTCCATCTCCTTATCGGACACCAGTCCTGATTTAGAATGGTTCATAAATTTACCCCCCCCCCAAAAAAAAACTTTTGATACTATATTGGTTAGAGAGCATCATCAATTCCATTGTTTTTCCGTCTACTTATAATTCCTCTCATGTACTGAACAGTTCCTGTCTATCTATGGAGTCATGCGTGTTATTTTTATTATTAATATTATTATATCATGATTCGTTATGCCCAACTAAGGATCCCATTTGGACTTACTAGCACTTTGTTCTTGGTTTTTCGTCTTCTCTTCCTAATATATATTCATCTCGCTGTATTCCTTTCTATGTTGTTCAGTCCAACGCATAGTTAGTCGGGTAGGCTTTACAGAAAATATGTGGTTTTGAATTTTATTCTATCTTAAATTGTTCCATCAACAATTGCAATTTCGTTTAGGTCTTGACTGATTTCTTTTAGGCAATGATTGTGATTTTTCATGGATTAGGCTAAGTTCCTTGTGAGACTAATTATATCAATTCTATGATCATAAACTCGTAATCGCCGTTTCCTGACTACAACTGTGATTTCTCTTTCATCAAAATTCTGTTTTTGCATTTTTGTCTTAATGTTTTTCCTAAAGATTTTACTTTCTGTTTTTCGATTTTCTTTATTCGAGATTTTCCACCAAATCCAATAGTTTCAGATGCATAAAGTGCTTATGTTTAACTTCTGTGTTGTAATGTAGTAATTTTGGCTCTTTTGATATAGTTTCTTTTTTGTATTTGTTTCAAATAATTTTGTATGCTCATTGAAGTTTTGCGATTATTTCTTTGTTAGCTCGCTGATTTAACACTGTTGGTTCAATAATTTCACCTACATACTTTAATTTGTCTACCTGAGCGACATTTCCGTACTTGGTGATTGACATTTTACTCTTCAAACCTGATCTAGTCCCTGCCATATACTTAGTCCTACAAAAAACTTTCGAGATCGACTACGGTTGATCTCGCCAGAACCTTCAAGTGATTAGCATCATTCTCCTTATTATTATTATTATTATTATTATTATTATTATTATTATTATTATTATTATTATTATTATTATTATTATTATTATTATTATTATTTTACAGTGTTATACCAATCTGTGGAGCACGATAGATCTTATTTAGCTGATGCTGAATTTTCCTTCTCCCAAATTCTCTTCATTTGGACACTAGAAATGTTACTCCATTCTTCAGTCCATGATTTATTGGTCCTGGTATTCACTTTCCCAGCAAAATGATAATTGTTGACTGCTTTTTTGAACTGGATTCGATCTTTAATAATTTCCTGTGGGAGGTCAATTTCCTGAAGGTCTTTTTATATTTCAGTAAGCCAGTGTTCTGGACCTGCATTGAGAGAGCAAGTTTGAGAATCCTTTTGACGAGCCTGTCATTGTTCATTCTGAGAATGTGGCCATCGAACTTCAATCGCCTTTTTCTGATGGTGTCGGTAATCTTTACAGAATGGGGATAAAGCTATCGTAATATCCATTTCATCCAGATTCCCTCTGAGTAGACTGGACCGAAGATTTTTCTTTTTCTCCTATTTCTCTAGGTCTTCAATAAGTGATCTGCCTCCAATGATCAAAGTTTTTGAGAAGTACGAGGTACAGTGCTTCAGGTTTGATAACTGAGTTTGCAATGTCCTAAGTTTGCGTTCCTGGATATTGATCTTTTGTTATACCTATTCTAAATAATAATAACAATAATAATAATAATAATAATAATGTTATTTGCTTTACGTCCCACTAACTACTTTTTAAGGTCTTCGGAGACGCCGAGGTGCCGGAATTTAGTCCCGCAGGAGTTCTTTTACGTGCTAGTAAATCTACTGACACGGGGCTGTCGTATTTGAGCAGCTTCAAATACCACCGGACTGAGCCAGGATCGAACCTGCCAATTTGGGGTTAGAAGGACAGCGCCTTAACCGTCTGAGCCACTCAGCCCGGCTATACCTATTCTAGGTGAGTCTATAAGCCTCCTATGATTTTGAAATATCTCCTTATTTGCTTCACGATTCAAGTCTGATGGCTGAAATACTTCTCCTAAATTCTTGAACATATTATTATTATTATTGTTATTATTTCCAACTTTATTGTGTGTTGTGAATTAACCCGAATAGATTTACATTATATATCTGAAATTTATTCACAGTATTAATCAAATTAAAAATAGTTTATCTCGTGCGCCAACTGTTCTCTTCCCACTACAACATTGATTGGCACTGGAACAGATGCCGTGAATGCATGCACGTGGGGTTACTCCGATAGCAAGCGCGACAGGCCCCGGTAAATATTTACCGTCACAATATTTACACGAAAGCATCAGATCAAATACTACAAGGGTGTTTTACGTAACGAACAGGCAAAAATAGGGATCGACCTGTGTTTGAGTCACAGCGTGATAAGAGTGTATTTCAAACAAATATTCCCGTTTACCCTAAAAGTGCTGCTATGCCTAGTTATGCCATTAAGTTAATAGAAATTCTTCTTCGTAGAATATATACATATATTTGCATTCTTGATCCACATACAGATTTTGAAACATTAAATGGATTGGCAAAACCGAGAGATTATCCACGAGCAAGTAGGCCGTGCGGTTAGAGGCGCGCATCTGTGAGATTACAATCGGGAGATAACGGGTTCGAACATCACTGTCGACAGCCGTGAAGATGGTTTCCCGCGTTTTCCTATTTTCGCCCCAGGCAAATATTGGGTCTGTACCTTAATTAAGACCAGGTCTGCTTCCTTCCTACTGCTGGCTGTTTCCTATATCATCGTCGCCATAAGACCTATCTCAGTCGGTGGGACGTAAAAATAATAATTGTATATCAGTCCCTTGTTATAAAAGAAATAAAAATGAGAAAAGAAACTCCAGCCGAGTGAATAGGCCATGGACAAAATCTTGGGATATTGGAGACGGTGAGTTTGTACCATAACGTCGGGAGCCATGAAGATATTTTCCCTCTATTTTATATTTTCATACCCGGCAAACGTCGGAGCTCTATATTAATTTCAGTCACGCCTGCTACCTTCTCAGTCCTATCTCTTTCCCATCCCACCGTTGCCGAGAACGTGAACTTTCAATGCAACGTTAAAGGACCTAAACAGAAATATACAGATAACACTATAAATGAAATTAGTAAGGAGTTGGTAGATAAACTGAACAAACACATAATCGCCACATTGTAATGTTTAAATCCTAGGTGAAAATTTGTGTTTTGGTTTAAATGGTGAAGAGCAGGGGGCTGAGCACAACATCCTGAGGCAATATTTGTGAGAATTTGCTTATCCAAGTAGTTTATGTTGATAACTTATATCGTCGGTGAATAAATATTATACTGCGTGTCTGAAGAGAAACTTCAGGTATTAGATAATGAAGGTCTTCGAAATCACTAAAGAAATCACAAGGTCAGCGCCGTGATGAGGATAAAATGATCATGAAGAGGACACATACACCCAGCCCCGTACCAGGGTAGTAACTCATTAAGGTTAAAATTTCCGTCCTGCCGGGAATCGAGCCCGGGACCCCTGTGACCAAACGCCAACACGATAACCATTTAGTCACAGAGCTGGGCCCTGTAAATAAGGACGTGCACGAAAATCTTCAAAACTCTTGAAAATGTATTAGCTTAAATAGCTAGCTTATTACTTTTTCAGCCTAAATAGGTAAGTGGACCTGTGCAGTGTTGGTGCAGCAAATCTCCATTTGCAGGAAGAAACTGTGCTTCGTCTATGATTCCCTGGCAGTGTTTGTGACACTATAACGTGTATGGAGTACCTGGTAGTGCTGTTTAATGGATCTGAGATCGTTTAATGTGGATTTTTGGCACAAATATTTTGTACCTTTTGTGGCCAAAGTGTCATCCATTTCGTTTTTCTTACAGTTCAGTCCATAGAAAACACTATGTAGATAGACACTCGGTTATATGTTTACCATCTTTTCCCGTAGTGTAAGCCATCTTGTTATGTTTACCATCAATGCCATGGAAACCATGAAAAAGACGGGCACTCTATACGTTCTCATCGGCGTTGCCTAGGACAAGGATTTTATACTTCTGTGTGCCATTGTTATGGACGTAATGGTTTTGTATTGTCTTTAGCTGTGTCCTGTTATCCAGAACTTTCTTTCTACACACTACCACAATATTTCTTGTGCAAACCTCTACGTCAGTGAAGGCGAAGATGGTGATCATCAGTAGGGCGGAACTGTCGGATGAGTCAGCCCATTACGTTATGTTTTTAACCTCTGGCAACACGATTACGTGTTTTTTCTAACTCAGCCATGATGAACACTCTTATATATTTTCACCTTGTTTTTATGTTTGAACATTATGATTGACTGACTGGTATCAATAATATCCTAATGATTTAATTATTTCACTACCAGCTCTGTATTGTACTTTCTGTTCTTATCCTCTGTCTCAACTCGAATGCGTTTTTTTCTCTTAGCCATGTTGTAACATTCTATGTTTTTTCACACTAGTTTTAAGCCTATTTTCATTTTCTAAATATAAATGTTGATTCTTAGGGTGCCATATATGTTAAGGACACTAGGTTTGGGGCCCTGACCTAACTTTAGGCTAAGATTTATTTTCGGCTGATGATGCTTACGACTGTTAAGCGAAACATATCCCACCTTACAACGCCTGTTGTAATGTTTATTTCCTAAATACAAGGAAAGATAAGTATTGGAAAAGTGGTGTTAATCATTATTCTTGTTTTAATGTTCATGTAGATTTCTATTAAGTTTGGTTGTGTATATTTTGTGGGAGTGCAAAATCACGGTTTCGGTTTCGTATAAACCCCCAGTCATTTCATGGATTTAGAAAAAATATTTGCCCTGAAACCTATCCAAGGACATGTGAATTTTGGTGGAAATATATCCATTAGTTTCCAAGTTATAGAAAAACAGACAAACAGACAAACAGAAAAACAGACACCATAGCTAAAAATATGCAGATGGTCATTATTACACCTGAAACGGATAACTGTACAGAAATGTCGCCAAAATAGTCAATGTACAGACACACTGTAGAAGTGCAGACATTTATTTCGAGAGTTACTGCTTTGAAACTCTGCGACATATCTGCAAACGGACCTCACCATCAGACGCCTCTTTCAGTGTTCTACATGGTTGCTCCCATGACATCTTCTCGTATCTCCTATATTTATGTGTTAGATTGAGTTAGAATCATTGGGTGTGAAATTTTGTACAGTTTTCGCATACTACTTTATATTTGTGATACTCATGTGACAGATAGAATCATAAAATTTGGCTATCACATTGCCAGTGGTCATGCCAATGTGCGTGCCGAATGTCATGATTCTATCTTTCCTATAAGTGTGTCAAATTAATGTTAACATATACGTGTGAAAGTATAAAATTGACTTGAAATCGAGAAATACAGCTCTATTTAACGTATAAGGAATAGAAATACGATAAAAAGTCATAGGACCAAATTTGTAGATCTCTTCAAAATGAAAGGCGATTGTGCTTTCTGATTTGTGATAAGACTTACAGATTAGCCACCAATTATCCCGAAACGAAGGTGTGCACCGTCGTTAAAATTGCATCCATATTTCGATATTTTCCGGGGCCGAAAGTTATACATTTGCATACCTTAGAATATTTCCTCAAAGGAAAGAGTGTCAAGCTTTCGGGATTAGCACTCGCATACATACGGTGTAATTAAGGAAGAAAATAATTCATTAAAGAAAGTTGAAATTAATAGAAAATGGATTAAAACCGAATATGTAATTACCAAGTGAATATATTGGAAAATCAAATGCCCTTCAATAAATTATGCTGGTGTGAGTTATGGATATAAGTAAAAGGTAACAGAGGAGAAATTTAGGCATTCTTAGGTCAACAGATAGGATGACTAATGGTGTTATTACTTAAGCTATTCGAGGGCGGTTATAAACTCCAACGATATTCCGGCAATATCCCGCAGAATGGCCTATTGACGCCCTCTCTTGCCGTCTACCCAACGAACAACCATGAATTTAAAAGTATGATGAGGAAAATGGCAATACGGTACTTCCCTGCTGGCAAGCAGTGAGAGACGTTGCCATGGTAACCTGTAGGTTCGTTGTCTTTCTGTCGGTCACACACGCAGACCATGATACCCGCAGAAAATAGTAAATTTCTCCGTCATTTGAATAGTATGGTAAATTAATAGTCAGCCCAGTTCCTGGGGGCTTTATAATACTGGGACACCCTCTCTCCAGGGGTAATAAGTATGGAGAGCCCTTGCCGGGGTTATGGTGAAGACCTCAACGGTTGACTTGGCAGAGAAGAAGTTCTTCGGTATGGCAAGTGAGGCGGAAGGGGCAATGAACCACAAATCCAGCCATGGTGTCTGTTCCCGCATCGGGCGGCTTGCTGGTCAGCGTCTGTTATCCCATGTTAGGGGCGGCTGTTAATGGAAGCTCTGGGACTTACAATCTCAGTTCTATATCTGCGAAGCAATTCTTGCTTCGCCACGTCTAATGATTAGACAGTTAACGCGTTATGGACTACCAGTTCATTGATGAAACTACTCCAGGTGGCAGCCCAAAAGGGAAATCCACCGCCACGATAAGTGGCGCAAGCAGGCCAAAGGGTTCTGGAGAGCCTGCACCACAACGCGAGGGGAAGTCGGAGTCCCCTGGGAACCACAGACTCAAGATGAAACGCAAATTCTGGCTAGGAACTCTGAACGTAAACTCACTACTTAAGGTCGGAAAATTGAAAGAACTAACAAAGACAATGGAAGAAAGGGAAATAAGAGTTTTGGCTGTTCAAGAAACAAGATACAGAGACGAGGACTTACTCGATACTGGAAAGTTTAGGATATTTAAAGGAAAACCAGCCATCATAGTGGACCAAACTAAATCTCTCCCACTATTCGGAACAGCATTCATTGTAGACAAGTGTTTAATAGACTCCGTTGTAGGTTTCGAGAGTTTCTCTGAACGCCTATCATTTCTGCATTTAGGATGTGGAAACAAAACGTACACATTAATCAATGCCCACGCCCCGACCAATGAAGACAACCGAAAAAAAGCAGACAAAGTTGATAGTTTTTGGGAGGAATTGGAAGATCAGATCTCCCGGATTCCCGAAAGAAATGTGAAGGTATTAATGGGGGACTTCAATGCTCAGATAGGAAGAGAGAAAAAGTTCAGAAAAATGGTAGGGGAATATCCGGCACACAGGCGGACAAACAGGAATGGAGAGAGGCTTATTGAGTTGTGCCGAGCCTTTAATCTACAACTCATGTCAACTAAATTCAGACACTTGCCAAGAAAACAAAAAACGTGGAGATCTCCCAATCCGATTCTGGGTGAATTCCAAATTGACCATGTGGCGATCTCTAAACAAGCGCAAAAAGAAATCATGAACGTGAAAGTATTACGAGGTGCCCAAGTTGATTCTGATCATTATTTAACCAAAATAAAGATGAGACTTCTCCCAGTCAGGAAAAGACGAAAGGAGAAAAGAGTACCAAGATACGATGTGGGAAGGTTAAAACTTAGTGAGGAAATAAAGCATCAATACCAAAAAGAGCTGGAAAACATGAATTCAGTAAACTGGGATGACATTCGAGACAATATTAAACATGCTGCAAGTAAAACCATTCTCTGGGCGAAACGAAAGAAACGTGAATGGTGGAATGAAACATGTGAAGATGCACTCTTGCGCAGAATGGAGGCATGGAAGAAATGGAGTTCCACCAGAAGGAACTGTGACTTGATTGCCTTCAGAGATCAAAGAAAATTGACAGCACAAACTTTCAGGCAAGCGAAAAGACAATATGAAACAGATCAGCTGAAGAAGACCTCAGAAGATTTCCAGAAAAATAACACCAGAAATTTCTATCAGACCTTTAAGTCACGGTTAAAAGGATATAAATCACCTGGTCTATGTTTTGAGGATGAAGAGGGTAAACTAGGAATGAACAATAAGGAAAACTGTCAAATTCTCGCCAGATATTTCAAAAGATTACTGAATTGCGACGGTCCACAAGAAAGACTGGCAATTAAGCGACCGCAGGTAACAATGCCAGATTCAAAGCCACCTGACGAACGTGAGGTATCCAAAATCATCCAGGAGCTAAAAAATAACAAGGCAGCAGGTGAAGACGGTATTGTGGCAGAACTGCTCAAAATGGGAAATGCAGAATTAATCTCATCATTGACCCATTTATTTAAAATTATTTGGGAAACGGAAAGAATTCCAGAAGACTGGCTAACTGCTTTAATACATCCATTACACAAAAAAGGGAACAAGAAGGATGTCAATAATTATAGAGGAATTTCGCTGCTTTCGGTCCCATATAAAATGCTGTCTAAAGCCCTTCAAACCAGGGTTGAAGAAAGACTCGATGAAGAACTGGGCGAGTACCAAGCTGGATTCCGGAAAGGCAGATCATGCGCTGAGCAGATTTTTAATCTCAAGAACATCATAAAGTACAAGATGCTGGGACGAAGCAAATATGTTGTAGTCTTCGTGGATTTTAAGAAGGCCTACGATTCGGTAGATAGAGAGACGTTATTCGGAATACTGGAAGAATTTGGTGTGGACAGTAAAACAAGGAATATCATCAAACAGACACTTACCAACACCAAGTCAAAGGTCAAGTTCATGGGTGAAATATCGGAGTCCTTTGAAGTCAAGACTGGTGTGAGACAAGGGGATGGACTCTCACCAATTCTCTTTAACTGTGTCTTGGAAAAGGTGATAAGGAAATGGAAAGAAGGAATCCCAGACAAAGAAGCATTCCGTATTGGAAGAGGGGCAGGTGCTATACGGATAGACTGCCTGGCATATGCTGATGATATCGCAGTCTTTGCCAGTGACATAGAAATAGCAAAGAAAAGAGTGGAACAACTCCATAGCATAGCAGAAATGACTGGACTGCAAATATCATACAGTAAGACTGAATTTATGACCAACATCAAAGAGGCTCCCCAAATGTTAAAGTTGAAAGAGGGGAAAGTCAAAAGAGTAAAGAGCTTCAAGTATCTTGGAGAAATAGTTCAAGAGAATGGATCAGAGAAGCTAGCTCTGATAGAACGAGCGAAAAAATGGAAACAGCGTATCAGCTCACTAGAGACACCTACAACAAGAAAGCTTTGTCATATGGAGCCAAATTAAGACATCTGGACACAGTCATCAGACCTGAATGCTTATACGCAGCAGAAACATTGGACATGATTGGAAAGGGAGATCTAGAGAACATCAGAAAGAAAGAGAGGAAAATGCTCCGGAAGATCTTGGGCCCGAAAATGAAAGGTGGGGAGAGGAGACTTAGACCCAACAAAGAACTATACCAGAAGACAGAGGAAGTCGTGGTATTGATGAAAAAGCGAAGGCTTCAATTTTATGGACATCTACAGAGGATGGACACCAACCGTCTGACAAAAAGTATTTTCAGCTTCTTCAGCCTAAGGAAGACGGAACCAAAATGGTTTCGGGAAGTAAGGACCGACCTGGCCAGGATAGGAGTAGAAAATGAGGACGTACTGGACAGAAACAAATTTAGACAAAAAGTGAAGGAGTTCAAGGGTTTTCAGGAGACTGGGGAAGAACTTGTGAAGAAGAAGAAGAGAACCTACACAGAAGAACAGAAGAAAGAAGTCAGTGCAAGGATGAAGAAGTACTGGCAGAATGTGAAGTCAGGACTGGTGAAAAATAACGTAAAGACTGTAAAACGTGGTCCATAGATGGCCTGAACGATAATTAATAATAAGTATGGTAAATTATGAACGTAAAGAAAGTTGGTTATAATGAAGAGACGTTTCACATACGGTTCACGGAGTTTACAGGAAATCAATAGTATGAGAGAAAATGGAGGAAAACCGTTCTGGTTTTCCTATAAACCCCCGTCTAATCAAATATTTTAAACGAAATGCATATAGAAACCTTCCTCGGGGTGAGTATACTCCAAATATGAAGTTTGGTTGAAATCTATCTAGCCGTTTTGCCGTGATGGTGGAACAGACAAACAAACAAACAGACAAACAGACAAACAAGCAGACACGAAAAGTAAAAACCACCGAATCGGTCTTGACTTTACCTAAAACGGATAAATATCTGAAAAATTGGCAAAACCATCGAAATTACAGACAGCGGACTCCCTACAACTTTATATATTACATAATTTCCCTGCTGTAGAATCCTAGAGCTGACGTTGCCATGTTTACGGCAGTTCATTACTTTATCGGATTCCTAGAGGAGGGGTAGCGTGGTGCCAATATCTCCGCAACGGTTGGTCTTAGGGCCTTAAAACATGGTTTCGTGCCCGTAAGGCGTACCGAGTTTTGCTCTTTGCGTCAAGAGGATTAAATTGAGATTTGTCTCGTCCTTATACGACAAATTCGATATTTTGCTTATATTAGCCTATTTTTTTATATCTCCCCCCCGTGCCCCCCACCTCGAATTGTTTTGAAAATAAAATACAGCCCATGTTACTCAATTGCAATGTAGATTTCTATGGGTGAAGTAATTTTTAAAATCCGTTAAGTAGTTTTTGAGTCTTTTCTTTACAAATAAACAAATTTTTCTTCTTTATAATATTAGTATAGACAAGGGAGTTCAATATCAAGATTTTCCTGTGCTTCGTGGACTACAAGAAAGCCTTCGGCAAGGTGAAATGTTCAATGCTCTGGGCTATACTCATTGCGATTTTGACGCCGATACATTTAGTGTACCTGCTTCAACAACTGTAGTCTTCGAACACTGCGACAGTAATACTTAATAGCATTTCCTCAGACATGTGTTTTACTACTGCTGGAGTGCGACAAAGTTGCATTCTCCCCTCCCCCTCCGTATTCAATGTATACAGTGAGTAAATTTTGAAAGAGATTCTCGAAGATTGAAGTGACGGCATCACAGTTGGTGGCAGGACAATAAACAACCTCAGATATGTGGATGACACTGTGATAACTGCAACAGGTAATCAAGAACTACAAAACAACGTGCGGAAGTTATACGAGCGAAGCAGAGAATATGGTCTTGAAAACAACAATAGAATACCAAAGTGATGATTGTATATCGTTCAATAACAACAGACCTGCCATTAAAAGGATTGCTGATTATGAGATTGTCAGTCGCTTCGAGTATTGTCACAAATACCGGAGAGTGAGAACCTGAAATCCGTAAAGTCATCGCGATTGCGAAAAATTCAACAACAGCTCGGCATCAGAAAAAACTGTAGACTCTTATCAACCAGAAGCAACTCAGATATTTTGGTCATATTGCAAGAAGACAGGAGGCAATGGAAATACTTAGCATAGAGGGAAAAGTCGAGCGGCCGAAGACCTAGAGGACGGGCAGCGTTGCGGTTGATGGGCCAGATCAAGAACTTGACCAGGATGAGCTTACAGCAAGCAAGTTACCATGCCAAAAACGGAGACTCCTGGAGGTAGATCACCGAAAGGATTGACGCTTGATGCCACTACACCCTTACGAATGGTTAGACTTGAAGAGAGAGATTATGTAGGGAATCTAATCTCAAAATATTTGGTTGAATTCAATATTTAAGTGCACCTAAAATAAAAGTTCCTAACACATGTCGGTCAGATACCGGTGCAGCACCGCCTTTTTCATGCATTACTTTTTTTACATCTTGGCCGCCGTACTCCTTACGTCTGTTTAGTGAAGCAGTTGACGGTATCACACCTAGGAGTATTGAAGAAGGCTGTACAGCATTATTTTTGGTTTGTTAAACTTTGAGGTTAGAGTGTGAAGCTTGTTTTGATTTGACAGGTACAGTCCGAAATTGCGTGTCGTTACTTTCAATTAAATGTCATTTCCTGGACTTCATTTTTTTCCATGACAAATGTACCTTTTCCTCTGGAACTATTAAATATATCAATTTGAAACTTGATTGACAGGCAGGATAAACAGCTTCACACATTTTCCTGAAAGGGAACTGCGAAGAATGTCATGTTATGAATTTCAGAGTTTAACATGTACGTATTTTTGTGACCATTTTAGGTTGAAAAGTTAATTTATAAAAAAATTTAAATAGGCATGAATTTAAAAACTCTTCGAAATCACTAAAAAAATTACAATGTACAAGACCTCACCATTGCTGATGAAAAGGTACATCAGTATGACCAAAATTCAAATTTGGTAAATCATTTATTCCAAAAAATGTTACTTAAATTAACTGATTAATATTTGTAGCTAAGAACAATTCATTTAGAATCAATGTGTAAACTTTCATGATTCTAACTTATTTAGAGTCAGAATTAGAGATAACGTAGGAAAATCAATCAAATTTCGTGAACGTCTCCCCTTTCCCTTGATTATATTTGAGAGGATATAGTTTCTGGTTTACTTTCCCTTAAGGGGAGCCATGGTAGAAATGTTGCGATTTTTTACCAAAAATTGACTTTTAAAGTTTGACCTTAAAAACCCCCAAATCTAACGCCATTATTAAAGCTCTAAATTTCCGATTTAAAGGGTAGCGGCACGCCGTTTAGAGCAGAAATACGCCCCTTTCTCTCACCATGTCAGACAATATTATCTTCAAACGTTTTTCATACTACAATTGCTATAATCCCAGTGTAATATATTTACCTTGCAGTAGGCCTAGGCTGTGTGTAAGAGTAGACTGAAGTTTGAGGGAGAAACTTACAGTTCAAAGCAGTTTTAATTCAAATGTGTTTCTTAAAACTTTGGATTCCATTATTCTTGTTTAAAATATTACCAGCTCATTGCCATGTAGAGAATGATCGTTACGGAAATTGTTTTACCAGATTCACCTGAAATTTTCTGATAATGTTTCAGAATGTACAGGAATTAAAAGGGATTCTGCATTTTATTATAACATGAAGATCAAATTCATATATTTTCCTAAAATAGCTCCAAACTAGAATTTTGCCTATTGCGTGAATAATGAAAAATTCAAAACCTAATATTTCCAACAGTTCTTACCTGAGTACGAAACACGGACTTCTTATTAAGTATAAAAGTATTGTTGACAAATCCCTCAAATTATAACCCATGAATAATGAGAAGTCTGCCACAAGGAGGATTTTCCTTGCAACATATTTAATTAAATATTACTTGCTAATAACCTTCCAAAAAGTTAAGTAATGAACGTCAAATTATTGTGGTGCCCTATCCTATCAATATATGCTTTTGTTTGAAATTTGGTTATAATAAGTGGTAAATTGTACAAGTTGCAAAATTTCGGTCATAACTCCCCTTGAAGCAATATTTAACCTCAGCTCCACACCAATGCCACTATGTTATACAGGCTTGTATGGAGGATTAAACATTATATTTCAGTTAATTTAAGCAGTATACACGGATTATTATGGTATATAATATTTTCTTCTTGATGATATCCTTAAAATTAGACATTTTTGCGTGTACTTTTGGCTCTTACACCTAATAGACGCAATAATAATGACGTAGGGGAAGGATTCCTTAGCAGTGCTAGGTTAGATTGGCACATTTATTTGGACAATGCGTTAGAATCAGGTGAGTTGCATATATTTCAGGGGCTCTGATAGTTCAGACAGGTAGTACTTATGCAAATGTTACTGCAGATCCGCTGTGCGGGTAGAGAACACTTGCGCCTGATTAGTGCCTAAAAATGACTTCCCTAATTATGAGTGACACATTCTGTTCGAATACTTGGTTGAATGATCAACGTCGATGGCTTCGATTCAGAAGTGTCCCGAGTTCGATTCTCGACAGGGTCGGGGACTTATTCCGTGTGCTGAATTTCCTTGACTCAGGGACTGGGCATCAAGGCACTCCTCCTCATGAGTGCGCAATTCATAGCACTATCAATAAGCTCAAAAACACCCAACAGTGAATAGATACCTCCTCGTAGGGCTTGGGAGGAAGGACATCCATTTGTAAAATAGGGCGAAGTTCACATGTTCGGCGCAGTTCGCACCTCACCAAGGTGGAAGAATATAAGGGACATTTCTGTTAGTCTTTTGTTCTCAAGGCAGGGCTTTCGATCCTGAGTTCGTTAGCAATATTTGAGGGTGATTTGACAACTTCGTGACACTCGCTTCCGATAATTAAAATAAATATTTTGGAACCTTATTCTGACAGTCTGTTAACATTTATTGCGATCGAATTGACGTTAAATAAAAGAACTAACATACTTATTTACTAATTATAATTAATACTATCATAAAATAAACACAGTGAATTTCTCAATACAATACCCCATATATTTCTTGGGGGAACGAGTGATGTCCTACTTACAAGTACGGATGTTCTTGTTATTTTCCTTGTATACGCGTGCAGCGAAGTGGAGCACTGTTCAGATTGAAATGGGTAGCCTATAGTGGCGCATGTATAGCAGTACACACACTGTGCCTTCAGCACTACCCGTTCACTCCCTTCCGCTCATTTTCAGTACTGAAGTGAGGCAGTGTTGATTGTTTACGTCAGGACACCATTTATGTGCATGTGTGTACTCACAGAATGTTAGTGACAAACATGGAGTAACATTACAATTTTTGTTCTTCACGTATCAGGGCGGACAAATAACTTATGCATCCAGGATATTATTTCCCGCCCACATCTATGTAATTTTGTAAGATCAATTATATCAGACTCTATTTTGTAATTTCAATCAATAATCACTGATCTTCATTTAGGGCAGCCGCCCGGGTGGCAAATTCCCTCCTTTGTTTAACCTACTCTTTTTTTAAATAACTTGTAAAATTATTGAACATCTCCCTTGGTAAATTATTCCAATGCCTAACTTCCCTTCCTGTAAACAAGTATTTGCCCCCACCTTTGCCCTTTGAATTCCTAATTTATCTTCCCTACATTTAAAAACACTACGCAAACATATCTGTCTAGTAATGCCAATTCCACGCCATCTCCCCACTGATGGCTTGGAACATACCACATTGTCGAGCTGCTCGTCTCCTCATTCCAAGCCTTCCCAGTCCAAACTTTGCAACATTTTCGTAACGCTACTCTTTCGTCGGAAATCACCCAGAACAAATCGAACTGTTCTTCCTTGGAATTTTTCCAGTTATCGAATCATGTATTCCTGGTAAGAGTCCCATTGACTGGAATAATACTCTGTTTTGGCCATTATCAGAGACTTATATGCCCGTTCCTTTGAATCCTTACTAAAACCCCCTAAATACCCTCATAACCTTATAAAAGGTACCTTTTATTTACAATACCGTTGATGTGATTATCCCAATCTAAATCTTTCCTTATATTAACACCTAGGTACCTATAGTGATCCCCATCAACACAGTAAATACAATTGGGAGGACGTTTCCTATTAGTGAAACGCAACCTGACATTTAACCCCGTTTATCATCATAGCATTGCCGGCTCTCCATCTCACAATATTATCGAGGCCTTTTTGCAGTTGCTCTCAATCTTGTAACTTATTTACATTATAACGTCATTCGCAAAAAGCCTTACCTGTGATTCCCGCTCTTTACGCAAATCATTTATATACATAAAGAAGATATAAAGGTCCAATAATACTGCCTTAAAGAATTCCCCTATTAATGGTTACAGGATGGGATAATGCTTCACCTACTTTAATTCTCTGAGTTAAATTATTTAGAAATATATTCACACTTTCAGTTAATCTTTTGTCTAGTCCAATTGCACTCATTTTTGCCATTATTCTCCCATTATCTACCCTGTCAAGTGCCTTGAATTTCGGAAACTACGATTTAAATAGGCTACAATCGGGTATTTTGAGATGTGTAGTACTTCAGGCGTGACGCAGAACCTCTCCGTTAGTGATGTGGTCTATCCTTTGGGTTTCGAATATTATGTGATAACTTACATCCACGTTGTAAAATCCTGTATAATGGTTTCGATAAAGCCTTTGCTGCTTTGATGTGGTCCATGCCATCGGTGCTGCTTTGCGGTGTCATAACGGATTTTGTTCGTTATAATACAGGTTCTTACGTCTTCCAACCTCATACGAACATGCCATGATATTTCATGTTGAACATTGAGAGTCAAATGCCCTGAAGAACACAAGCAGATCTGGTAGGAGAAATTAACCTGATAGGTAACTTGTAAGTTCTCCAGGAAACGTTTTTCAGAAGTAATGAGTAATTAAATTGCACGAGGAGTACGTAGTGAAAATTAAGTTAAGAAACAAGGTAATGGGTGGTTTAATTAGGAACAAGACTGCACTGTTCCTCAATTCAAATGGTTTCAGTTTTCTTTGTAGATAATTCAAGAGATTACTCCTGATGACAAATGTGGAGTGTAACGCTTGTGCCTAGTCTTCCTTCTTGATGCCAGAGACCTGCAGAAATGTTTACCAAGCGTTCTGGAAATTCTCAAATTAGTTGAAAGTACAACATTAACTTCCTCATTAAACAAGAAATCGCACAGAAGCTGTATAACACACACTTCGTATTATATCAAACCTCTCAAGAACGTCAGACAGGAAGCAGGCCTCCTCCTGTTTGTAGACTCAAATGAAAGGTAATCACATCACTCTAACACGCGCTTTAATGTCAACAAGACACCAATACTAGAACATTAATTGGTACAGGGACTGTTCAAAGAGAGAAAGTAAGACACCGTTCACGAAGAGTGCCGGTCGGTCGTTCGTCTAACCTAGACATGGACCTTCCCACAAGTAATGGAGAAATCTGAAATGATCTGTATATTAGAGGCGCTCACGCTGGGCATTTTGTCCCGTGGGGAGGCAGGCGATGAGCGTGTGGTATTCAGACACAGTGACGTTGTACTTACGTTACAGGCCGTGAGGTTTGAGCGAAGTTCTAGCAATCACTCTCGATCACTGCGGCGCTACTGGAGTTAGAAAGGGAGGCACAGAATAATGAAAAAATGAGGGCAGAAATGCACGTCATTTTCAATTTATTTTATAAGAAATAAGTTAACGGTATTCAAATCAGTTTATTTATTTTGACCGAATACAAACAAAAAATTAGGCCAACAACCTCAAATATTTTTTGTAGTGTACATAATGAATTACAATTTTCAAATATTATATTTCAAGAGCTACTTTACAATCATCTATATATATAAAGTAGCTTGTCCTGACTGACTGACTGACTGACTGACTGACTGACTGACTGATTCATCATCGCCGAGCCAAAACTACTGGACATAAAGAAATGAAATTTTGGGGATATATTCATATTAAGATGCAGGTGCTCGCTAAGTGAGGATTTTTGGATATTCCGTCGCTAAGGGGGTGAAAATGGGGGTGAAATTTTAAAACGAGTGTGTTTATATCTCAAAATTTTAAAAGTTTAGAGATGTGAAAATTGGTAATTAGAATCTTCTTTAAAAATAAGGAAACACGTATTTTTTTGTTTTCAGACAATCCCAATAGGAGGGGTGAAAAAGGGTGAAAAAGGGGTTGAATGCCTAATCAGGATACCGGTGCTTATATCTCAGAAACTGAAGATATTACAGACCTGAAAATTGGTACTTTTGATCTCTTTTAAAAATAAAGAAACAAGTATTTTTTTGTTTATGGAAAATCCAATTAATGGGAGGGTGAAAAGGGGGTGAATTTTAAAAATGAGTGAATCTATATCTCCAATATTTTGAATTTTGCAGATGTAAAGATTGGTATTTAGAATCTTCATTAAAAATAAAGAAACACGCATTTTTTTGTTTTCGGAAAATCGCAATAGGAATCGTGGAAAGGGGTGAAAAAGCGGTTGAATGCCTTTAATGAGGCTACTTATATCTCAGAACCTGAAGATATTACAGACCTGAAAGTTGGTGTTTGGGATCTATTTTAAAAATAAAGAAACACGTATTTTTTTGTTTTTGGAAAATCCAATTAATGGGGGTGAAAAGGGGGTGATTTTTTAAAATGAGTGTATCTATATTTCAAAACTTTTAGTGTATGGATATAAAAATTGGTATTTAGAATCTCCTTTAAAAATAAAGAAACACGTATTCTTTTGTTTTCGGAAAATCCCTATAGGAAGGGTGTAAAAGGATGAATAATGGGTTGAATGCCTTTAATGAGGCTACTTATATTTCAGAACCTGAAGATATTACAGACCTGAAAATTGGTATTTGGGATCTACTTTAAAAGTAAAGAAACACGTATTTTTTCGTTTTTGGAAAATTCAAATATTGGGGGGTGAAAAGGGGGGTGAATTTTTTAAAATGAGTGTGTCTGCAGCTTAAAACTTTAAAATTTACAGATGTAAAAACTGGTAGTTAGAATCTCCTCTAAAAATAAAGGAACACGTATTTTTTTGTTTCCTGTAAATCCCAATAGGAGGGGTGTAAAAGGGTGAAAAATGGGTTGAATGCCTTTAATGAGGATACTTATATTTCAGAACCTGAAGATATTACAGAACTGAAAATTTGTATATGGGACCTCCTTTAAAAACAAAGAAACACGTATTTTTTTGTTTTTGGAAAATCCAATTAATGGCGGTTAAATAGGAGTGACAAATTGGGGTGAATTTTTTGAAAGGCTATATCTACAGAATATCTTGGAAACGTAAAATGTTACAGACGTAAAAAGTGGGTCTTTGGAATCTCCTGTAAATGTAAAGAAACATAGGTGATTTGTTTTTGGAAACTCCACGTAAGGGGAACTCAGAAGGGGTGAAATTTTAAAATGAGAATTTTTACAGTATATGTAAAAAAAATTAACATGTTACAGAAGTGAAAAATGGTATTTTTTATCTCTATTAAACATAAACGAATCGTGTATTTTTAGTTTTCGGAAATACCACTTGGGAGGTGGGGGGTGGGTAAAAGTGACTGAAAATGGTGTTGAATTCTTTTAATTAGGCTACTGATATCTCAAAAATGAAGATGTTACAGACGTGAAATTTGATATTTGCAATCTGCTTTAAAAGTAAAGAAACACGTATTCTCGGAAAATCCAATGAAGTGGGGGGGGGGGGGGTGAAAGAATTGAAAATTTAATTGACTTAATTGTATGAGAATGCATACATCTAATAAAAACTAAAGTTGTTACAGACGTGAAAATTCGTATTTAGATCTCCTTTAAAAACAAAGAAAAACGCGTTTTGGTGGGGAAACCATCTTGGAGGGTGGGAGTGTAAAGGAGTTGAATTCCTTTCATGGGGAGACATAAATCAAAAACTGAAGAAGTTAGAGTCGTGATAATTGGTATTTAGAAGATCTTTTACTATTAAAGAAACAAGTATTTTTTGCGGGAAAATTCACTTGGGGGGGGGGGGAGAGTAGTGTGAAATAAAGTGAAAAATGTAAATTATTTTTATGGGGATACTTATATCTCGAAACTGAAGGCAATAGACGTGAACATTGGTGTTTGGAATCTCCTTTAAACATAAGGAAACAAGCCTTATTTTAATTTTTTTTGGGGGGGGGGGCGGGGGAGGCGGTAAATAAACTTAACGGCGGTGGGGTGTAGAAGGAGGTGAGACCAATTGATTTTACTGTTATTAATGTACTTATAAGTATCCTCCGTTGCTCAGGCGGCAGCGCGCTGGCCTCTCACAGTTGGGTTCCGTGGTTCAAATCCCGGTCACTCCATGTGACATTCGTGCTGGACAAAACGGAGGCTGGACAGGTTTTTCTCCGGATACTCCGGTTTTCCCTGTCATGAGCCCTTCCAGCAACACATAATAATAATAATAATAATAATAATAATAATAATAATAATAATAATAATGTTCCGGACCGTCGTCAAATGTGCGGACCGCGCTGGAAACGGCTCCTGGACGGGTAATGACTAAGAATGCAGTCCGGCCGGTTCAGTGCCACCAAAGCACCCAATATGACACCACGCCGGATCTCCTGAAGGATTTTATACATATTAAAATGATTATAGGAAAAGATGGCAAAGATTTACGGACCCAACTGACCGGGAGGAATACCTGAGCCTAGACCGGGAAGTACGAAATCGATTGCTGGAAAGGAAGATTGAAAAATGGGAGGAAACATGCCGTAATCTAATAGAAAACGAGTCAGATCGCGAATTTCGGCGGATTATATATCTAAAACAATAAGCATTCAATTATAAATTTCAGTATAATACCGTAGCGAAGCACGGGTATCTTGCTAGTTTCTAATATAACACAAAGTTAAGGTGGTTAAGCTATGGCTTGTGGTTGCTTGGGGATTACATTAAAATCAATCAATCAATCAATCAATCAATCAATCAATCAATCAATCAATCAATCAATCAATCAATCAATCAATCAATCAATCAATCAATCAATCAATCAATCAATCAATCAATCAATCAATCAATCAATCAATCAATCAATCAATCAATCAATCAATCCCGATCTGCAATTAGGGCAGTCGCCCAGGTGGCAGATTCCCTATCTATTGTTTTCCTAGCCTTTCCTTAAATGACTGCAAAGAAATTGTAAATTTATTAAACATCTCCCTTGGTAAGTTATTCCAATCCCTAACTCCCCTTCCTATTAACGAATATTTGCACAATTTGTCTTCTTCAATTCCAACTTTAACTTCATATTGTGATCGTTCCTACTTTTAAAGACACCACTTAAACATATTCGTCTACTGATGTCCTCCCACGCCATCTCTCCACTGAAAGCTCAGAACATACCACTTAGTCGAGCAGCTCGCCTCCTTTCTCCAAAGTCTTCCCAGCCGAAACTTTGCAACATTTTTGTAAGGCTACTCTTTTGTCGTATATCGCTTAGAACAATCGAGCTACATTATCTGATAAACTCATCAACAATACAATCATGCTTACCGGGAATAATATCAGTTAGGTTATTTATTTGAAGTTATACAGTATATCTATTTGGTAGATGCATATACATTATTTTTGTATGGATGGTAAATATCTATGTCTGCACTCGTGATGAAACTCCATCACCATTATCATCAGACGTCTGGTACATTTTAAATAGCATTTCCAAAAATTTAGTGAACAGGGAAAGTCACATAACACTACAAAACTGTAGTACATTACAGGTACAGGCCAAACCTTAAGGTAATTTATTATACCCTTCTTTCCTATGAAATTGGCACCAGATGCTCATTCCAGGAAAGAAATCGGGTGTCCCCAGGTGAAATTTCGAATTTGATAAATGTAACTAAAACCCAATATAGTAGGTAGGGAAAGAGTAAACATTCAATATATATATTTATATCGTCGTTGCCGGGACGAAACCT
This sequence comes from Anabrus simplex, assembly GCF_040414725.1. Lineage (NCBI taxonomy): Eukaryota > Metazoa > Arthropoda > Insecta > Orthoptera > Tettigoniidae > Anabrus > Anabrus simplex. The sequence continues at coordinate 1,761,065,415 of NC_090265.1, forward strand.
CCTATGTGTTAATATTTTTGGAGATATACTGACCCGCAACACATACATTATGAAGAGCGAGAATGCCTTGACAATATTTACACAATATTGCACCTTAGATGAGAGAACCTTACCGGCCAAAGTTCTAAGCTAAAATATTTCACATAGGAGGTTTTGTCCCGGCAACGACGATATGCATTATGGTTAATAACTATATTGCAAAACTAAATTTATTCAAAATCTTCAGCAGTGCGATTGAAAAATGAAAATAATAGAAAAAAAATGAAACCTGTAATTGTACCAATAACGTAAAGGTTTACAGAAACTTCGAAAAAATATGACCTCCTTATTTTCTTTCATACACAGCTATTGCAGTGATTTTCTAATTTGCAAATTGAGATTCGCATAGTGAAACCTTCCATTTCATTTATTCATGTGATTTTAAAATAAATCCTAATCCTGAAAGTGTTTATTTTGTGGGGTATATAGTTCGGTTCGTGTCACTGAAATGTAGGTGTACGGTTACAGCGGAAATGTTCGTTCTCGTTAAGTCTAGGTTGTACTTGAAACACTGGGCCTACTGACAGTGTTCATGTAATGTTCTCTGAAGTGGTGCGATCAATTCGTCCCCTAGATTCGCCATTATATTTGACCGAGCATGTAGTTTGACCTTGATTTGAAGGAAAATATATTCGTAAATACTGAGGACTGCTGCCACCGTGAGGAAGTAAACTCCAGGTGAGGTGGAAGGTTTGGCCATCTAATAATAAATATTTATTTGGCTGTGCTGGCTCGGCAGTATCTGGCAAGATCCATCTGGTTCATCAATCCGTTTTTTTGTTTGTTTTCCGTGATTACTGGGAGAGATGCGTTTTTAGGCTGTGTCAAACGAGGGACACTTGCCAGTGCAAAATTCGCACGGAAGAAAGTTTTAATATCTCACATAAATGTATATGCTCTTTCTTTATGTTCCTCTATATTTCTTTAGTCCCCTTCTTTCTTCTGGTTTCTCTCTATTTCACAATTTTCATAACAGAGACACATTTTATTTCGAAAACTATTCACAGAATTTTAATGAAACTTGTAACTTGTAACTTGAAATGTAAACTTCACGGGAATCTTTACTTGATATGCCTATTATTTTCGTAACTGGAGTCTGACGGAGGTGAAAAAATGAACAGTAACTGAAAAATATACCATAGTTCATCTTCTTTACATCGCACCGACACAGATAGGTTTTATAGCGACGACAGAACAGGAAACGGCTAGGAATGGGAAGGAAGCGGCTCTGGCCTTAATTAATGTTCATCCCCAGCATTTGCCTGGTGTGAAAATGGGAAACCACGTAAAACCATCTTCAGGGCTTCCGATAGTGGGGTTCAAACTCACTATCTCCCGAATACTGGATACTGGCCGCACTTAAGCGACTGCAGCTATCGAGCTCGGTGAGCATTAACATAAAAATACCTCACAGTTCATTTTTACGATTTGTTTTGCTTTACGTCGTATGAAAATGGGAAACCACAGAAAACCATATCCAGGGCTGCCGACAGTGCGGTTCGAACCCACTGTCTTCCGCATGCAAGCTCACAGCTGTGCGCCCCTAACCGTACGGCTAACTCGCCCGATCATATTGCATCTAATCAAGATACAGTCTAAATAATTTTTTCTAGCGAATGAAGCACCTGATGCCATAAATCTCCTCCAATTATAAAAATGATTTTTGAACCTGAGTGGCATTGTAACGGTTCAAATCCCGTTACAAGATGATATCTGTATTTTTATTATTGTATGATTTTATCTGTATTTTATTATTATTATTATTATTATTATTATTATTATTATTATTATTATTATTATTATGTCAGTATTATTATTATGTTATCTGTGATATTGTACTATTATTGTAATTATCCGTTTTATTCAATTTTGCAATTGCCTGTTGCTTGCAAGATTGCACTTAGATTTATACATATATACGTATGTGTAGTATAACACTCAATACCTGTACAGTGAGAATTGTTGTATATATCAGAGATTGGAAGTGACGTTGTTATATTGCAATATTGTTGGCGATTCTGCCAAGTCATCGCCGCGCCTTGGCTATGTCATCGTATTTATTTAGATATGCGCGCATCGACTTAGTCGCCGCGGGGCTATTTCACCACTGTGTGTAATATCTGTCGCGTAGGTGGGAGTATGTCATTGTTATTTCTGGAGATTACGTAGTTGTGTCAACCAACGTCTATATAAGGTAGCTCCATATTGTAGCGTCAGTCATTACTTATACGGATGCAGTACAGTGAAGTAGTCTACTAGATCAAGAGACCTTAAGTGGTCAGCCAACCAGTGTGAACGAGAGATGGTGAAGACTCAGTGAGCCATTATTGGTCATTGAGAGAGTGAGACCAAATGGTTGGTCCGTCACTTAGTGGAAGACGCGGACGCAAGGCTTACCAAGGAGTCAGAGAGGGCAACCCTGGACCTACCAAGAGGTCATACCATATTGACTTACAAAGAAGTCAGATGATATGGAGAAGAAGCAGTCGCAAGGATGTATCACCACGTTAGGCGTGACACATCTACAGTAAACACCAGAGCAATGGATTACGTCGTAATTACACTCAAAGTGTTAAAGGTACAGTCAAGTGAATCAGTGAGGGAAATATTCCGTATAAATTGTTAAATGTCCGGTCAAGAAGAATTCAAATTCATGCCTAGTTTCTGTCAGTTGCAATGTCATAATTTCATATTCTCATCTGTTTTATCGCAACAAGACTCACTTTTTTTGATATATTATTTAAAGAATATATCTTGTTCTATCAAACGAATTCAGAGTTTCATTTCATTGACAGTAAAATATCTTAACCTCAAAATTAATGGGGAAACCGAACGCCAATCTCCTTTTCCCAGAACTTATATGGTATGTTGTCAAAAGTAAGCTTATTACCCCACACCCTAGATATGGTCAAGAGTCTCATTCTATTATTGCTGTACTGAGTGACAGCTGGCGCCCTTCAAATAACGTATGTGTAAGTAAGCAGGTAACAAGTAAGTGTGAGTACAAGGTCCGACGTGTGTGTATTTTATTTAAGGAATGTTAATTTTTATAATTTCCATTTTAAATGCAGATATTCAGATTTTCAATTAAATGCAGAGTTTTATATATGTTTCAAAAGTAAGTCAGCAATTCAAGAAAATGCTCACAGCATGATAAATAAAAAACGAAAATTGATTGTAGGCTAATTTTCCACTGTCAATAAAAATGTTATAAAAGTATCACCTCATTTCTTCGCGAGTAGGCTGCACAATTTCGTTGGATTGTCTCAAATATTTCAAAATCCATGGTAGGTACAAAATGTCACAGTTATTCAGGCCATGGAAACGAAATGTCTACATTTTTTACGGATATGGAGACATTTCAGTTTGATGATCTTATTAAATCACTCTGCATTCCTTACATTTCTTACATTTTCCCTGGATGAAATTGCGTTAGTACGAGGAAAATATTAATTAACGGATTGTCAGATTGAATAACGCATTTCTTAATCAAGGCATTCGGATGGAAAATAATAGAGAGTCAAATCTCTAACAGCCAATCTTGGAGTTTCTCGTTTGCATCTCCAACTTCAAGGCTCTCAGGGGAATAGAAAGCAGTATGAAATCCAGATGAAGCGTAGCAGGAATACAAAGAAACCTTTTACTACGTCAAACGTACAAGTTTACGATATTCTAGTCAGAAGCTTGGGTCTCAAGAGGATAAGAATGCTCTGCGGCTATCGGTCAGGCGCGCTTCCGATTGACTCACGTCCCTCCTCACTGATTTGATTTACAAAACTCTCTACAAATCTCTCTCCCTGAATATCTCGCCTTTCCCCTCAACATCTCCTTTCTCTCCCTTCACTCCAGGGGATGGTATACCTAATGATTACCTCCTACCAGCATGAATACGGAATAGTACTTGCTGTCTTGTTTTCAGCATTTTTCCAATATGCTTGTACCGAGTGCAATTCATGGCTCTGGTTAGCCTCTCACCAAACCGGTCATGGTTAGAATTCTGATCAATTCATATCTGACCGTGAGATCCAAAATTGGTATTTTCATCCCAGTAGATCGGGTACGTATGCCGTTCATTATTGCGCCAAGATTGCTTATTGCTGCCCGGCAGAGTGAAATGGGATACCCCTGTGCGTGTGGGCGGTAGAATAACACCCACGGTATCACTTGCCTGTCGTAAGAGGCGACTAAAAGAGCCCCCAAGGGCTCTGAACTTTGGAGCATGGGCTCGCGACCACGGGCCCTTAGCTGAGTCCTGGCATTGCTTCCACATACTTGTACAAGGCTCCTCACATTCATCTCTCTTATCCGACCTGGCTTGGTCAACTCTTGTTTTTTTTTTCCAACTCTGACGCTATTAGGTTTCCAAGGGCTAAGGAGTCTTTCATTTTCACGCCCTTCATGGTTCTTGTCTTTCTTTGGCCGATACCTTCATTTTTTGAAATCTCGGACCCTCAGCTTTTTTCCTCTGATTGCTGTTATGTAGGGGATGGTTGCCTTGTTTTACATCCTCTTGAAACAATAATCACCACTACCACCGCTGAAATGGGATGTATATCAAGCAATGTATTTCATTACGATAAGAATTTTTTCGCTAGGAGTCTAAAAAACGTCCAATACGGGCAGTGTCGTTCAGCTGGTATAGGCAGTGACCTTCTGAACCCAACTTGGCGGGTTGGATTTCGGCTAATTCCGTTGATATCTGCTGGTGCTCATTTACACTAGCCTCCTGTCTGTATATTTACCAGTACGTAAAATAATTACGGCGGGAAAATTTCGACACTTCGGTATATCCGTAAACCGCAACAAATATATAGTGGGACTTAAATCAAATATCAATACTATTAAAAGCAGTCAAGCTCTCTAGGCATTTTCTATCCTGAAATTATCACACTCTGCCCCAGTTTAAGAGTACGATTTTCAGTTGGATTGCCACACATTTCCAAACTCAAAAGGCCCAAAGAAATCAATGTTTGTAACAATTACAACGGATAATATTAAATTATCGTTTCCTTCTGGGAACTTCAGAGGCTGTCTGGCCCAGGCTGTTAAGGCGTGCTCGGTTCACCCGGAAGGACGTGGTTTCGATTGCCCGCCAGGAAGCCAACAAATTTAAGAAAAGATGTTTCCACTTCCGGAGGTGCATATGGTCCTGAGGTTCATTCAGCCTCCACCAAAAATGAGTACCAGTTTTATTTCTGGGGGCGACCAGCTGTTGAGCTTACCACTTTACCAAAAGTGCCGAGGTTGCGAATAGAGGAAGCCGTTACCTTCCACCCTTCCAAGGACTTTCATGGTCTGTACGGAGATAACTTTGCTTTGCTTGCTCTGTGAACTTCATTTATTATTAATATATCGTTGGCTTTACGTCCCAAAAAATTATTAATCGGTTTTCGGAGACGTCCAGGTGCCGGAATTTTGTACCGCAGGCGTTATTTTATGCGCCGGTAAATCTACCAACACAGCCTTAGGTATTTTTACACCTTCAAATACAACCTGACTGAACCAGGATTGAACTTACCAAAGCCTCACAAAGCTAGCTCCTTAATAGCCTAAGTCACTCAGCCCGGCTATTATTATTATTATTATTATTATTATTATTATTATTATTATTATTATTATTATTATTATTATTATTATTATTATTATTAATTCTTTGGGGCCATCGATGACTGCGTTAAGTCTCGCTACATTTGGCGGTAAACTTTGATCTTAAGCTCAGAATTCCCTTATTCCTTCTGAGTGGGCCTGCTTGCGTTCCTCTGTTCCGTGTCTTCTCACCGGTTGTTCATCTCAGTTTAGCCCGATCTTCACTACTTTATTTTCGGGAAAGTCTTATGTCAAAGGCGTCTTCCGATTGCACTTGAATGTCTTCTCTGGTGTTTCTAAAATCAAGTTTAGCGGTTTTAGGTTCCGTATAATCGAGCCCGTTTTCTGCAGATTGTGTCTGTAATTTTCTCTACTTTATTAAAGACTTCCTTATTGGACCTTTTCTTGTTGGATGCCTTTCTTGTAGTTGGAGCCCATAATTCTCCTATAATTCTGCGTTCCTTATTCTGCAGTTCTTCGAGGAGTCCTTTATTGGCATTTAGGGATAGGGTTTCGGATGCATAAATAAGTACTGACTTAAGAACCGTTTCATTGTGACGTATCTTATTATTAATCATTGCTGAGCGTATGCTTGAGCTTGTTACATAACCCTGTAAAGCGGACATTTTTCTACTGAGCACACTAGAGTACACATGCTTATAAAAATGTATATAAATATTAAACTGGTCAAAATTCTTTTTTTGCTAGGGGCTTTACGTCGCACCGACACAGATAGGTCTTATGGCGACGATGGGACAGGAAAGGCCTAGGAGGTGGAAGGAAGCGGCCGTGGCCTTAATTAAGATACAGCCACAGCATTTGCCTGGTGTGAAAATGGGAAACCACGGATAACTATCTTCAGGGCTGCCGATAGTGGGATTCGAACCTACTATCTCCCGGATGCAAACTCACAGCCGCGCGCCTCTAGGCGCACGGCCAACTCGCCCGGTAAATTTTATTTTTAAAGTTGGTTTGCTGTCCTTATAAAACCATTTTAATCGTCAATTCCTAATACACCATCAAGGTTTACATCATTGTCGTTATCAGAGTCACTTGGATAAATGAGCATACTATGTAAATTACGGCGTGTAGGGACTTGAATATCACTTCCCACTATCACTCTCACATTCAGTTTAAACTGATTCACAATCACTATATCCGTTCGAACGATCGTCGGCATACAACTCTTCCAAAATATCGTAGTCACCTAACACTGTTTTACGCGAGCGCTCCATCTTATCATTGACTGAACCGGCAGAAAGAAAGTCGACGTTTCGAAACATAATCAAAAAATAAAAGAAGGCCACGAATAAAACAAAAGTGGCAGATATACATCTACGATTTATTCTACTCAATGTGTAAGTCCGAAATAGTTCAATGTATGGTCAAGAGATGTCACAGGGAGACCGAAAACGATGACGTGAATAAAATCCATGTGTTTTATTATTATTATTATTATTATTATTATTATTATTATTATTATTATTATTATTATTATTATTATTATTATTATTATTATTATTAACATTACTATTGTTGTTATTATTATCTCTGATCTTGCATTCCGGTGATAGTGAGTTTTAAACTCACCGTCGCCAACCTTGAAAATGTAAATCGATCAGTGGCGTACGGTGATATTTTTCAGTGAGAACTACCCGACATGCATGCATCCGCTTTGAAGAATGAGGAAATAAATCCTGGAATCAATTCAAAGTCTTAAAAAATATTCTTGCATTAATCTACAAAATTAACTGAAACAAGATTAAGTTAAGCCGATGTGCATAGCAATGCACGAAATGTGATAAGGGGCATCATGTCATCACTATTGCCTGCAGACCATTTTTCTGTTAGGTTATCAGCCCAGAGGCTGGTTGGATCCTCAAATTGCACACCTCAGGCTATGCAGTTATAGGGAAACCGCAAAAACCAATGGCAGAGCCCAAATGAGGCATATTAGGCATGCTGAATAGTGAGGTATTTTCCCATTGCTTTCCTCAGTAGACCATTTAAGTGTCCAAAAATATTGCATCCCCGTCATCCCCTTGAGCTACGAGCTTGACCTCACAATGAAACTCGGAAAGCATTTTGAAGACTTGTTCACTTACGCAGCAGCAAAGCAACCTTTTCTGACGTCAGTGAAATCTAAAATTCTTTCCTCAATTTCGCCCTATTTTACATAACAAATTATGTACAGTGGAACGTTGCGATAATTTTGAAACATCTGTAGTTCCCTCAAGCATTATTGCAACGAAAGGTGCATCTTTTATTTTTTGTTTTAGTGTGTTTATGATTACGTCACTGACATTTTCAGTAATATCACTTTGGTTACGATTGAACGTGCCTTTAAATAAGTTTGCCTTTTGTAAGTGTCTGTTTAAACTGATACCATTTCTCGGCAGTAATTCGAAGAACTCAGAACAGTTTCCCCGATTAAGGGATTCCTTGTGCTCATCGTGAACTCTCAAAGGCAGCTCTTGTTTCGCTAATAGGCAAGTTAGATCAACTAACTGTTTAATTATTTCTCTGTTGGAGTAAACTTAAGCATAATGCTTTGAAATATCCGCCTTGAAGTGAAAGTCTGTTCTTGATTTGCCGAAAGTATTCCATCTGGTTTACTGCAGAGAAAGGCGATTGAGCTTTTCCAAACGGTTCTTTGCTTCATGAAAGTTACTGAAGGCTCAGAAACCGCTACTATTCCGTACTCCTCTATCTGTTTCGAAGAGTACACAAGACCAGCAAAATAGTTTACTTTGAGATTGGCATGCAGTTAGCCATTTTGAAGAATCATAATATTCGGTCTTGAAATGACGAATATTCGCCTTCATTTGTGTACTTATATTAACGTTCGGAGTGGGCCTGCCTTGTACTACGATTTATTGCTTATTTTAAAAATCCAATGGGCCAAAAGATGTAGTTGGATATTTTGACTATGGGCAAGGATGACTGGTGTGTTTGTCCGAGTGCAGCAGTCCTCACTCCCCGTTGCCGATGACGTAGGAGGCAAGAGAGACTAGATCCTCGTACCGAGTCTCTTTCATTGTCCACCGTACAGCGTGAAACACATAGTACTGGTTGAAATCGTTGTTACACTGCACTAAAAACACAAACTGGAATTACCTAATAATCCACCACAAATGTTTGTCACTAAAGAATTACTATTAGCGAGCACGGAGCTGCTAAAAATTATTACAACAGAAAGCCGGTGCGTAGGGTGCGTAGAGAGGACCTGGAAACTAATACCTCTCGCTTCAGACAAGTGGGCTACAGAGTGGAATAGTCCAGACCTACACGTGTGCTAAGGTGTGCTAATAGAGCGGTCACATGGAGGTTCACAGTCGTGATGTTTTAGCATTTCTGGCTGATGTAATTTTATGTCAGTTAAGTCACACATGTGACTAGGCTAATCCTGCTAATCCAGCGACAGCACGCCACTATTTCCCATTTTTACAGCAGACAAATTCTGCGGGTGTACATTAGTTGAGGCCATGGTCATTACCTTCCCTAACTTAGCCCCTTTCCCACCCTATTGTAGTTCAAATCCTTGGATATGTTATTGCGACAATACAACACTAGCAAGAAAAAGCAGGGAAAATTTCCGACCGTCTACAGTGTTAGATGCCATTACAGCATTGTGATGGCGTATAGGTCAATCACCGATGGTTCCCGATTAAACGCTGAAATGTGTAACAATTTATAATGAAGGTTTATGTATTCAATATATGAGATATTTCATTCTGGTAACTAACATGTAGTTCGATCCACTTCATGATAGCTACATACGTGAACACATTTCCATCATCATCATCGTCATACCAAAAACGACATGGTGCAACAGCCCCGAACGGCCATGGCCTCCAAGCGGCCGCTGCTCAGCCGAAAGGCCTGCAGATTATGAGATGTCATGTGGTCAGAACGGGAAAGCCCTCGGTGACCGGGAAAAGGGAATTGATCCAACGGTACGCGCTCTTCCCAAGCGGTCATCCATCCACGTACTGACCACGGCCAATGTTGCTTAACTGTGGTGATCGGACGAAAACCGGTGTATGCAATATTGTATGGCCGTTGGTCATCGTCATATATGAAGAGTTATACGTAGCTTGGAAGTAAAGACATAACAGGAACACAGTGCAATTATCGATCTCAGTTCCATGAACCATTCAAGTCCGCGATACGAGCAAACAGGGTTGGGCTGCTGGAGAAAACAGAGATCGTTCATTTCTTCTCCCATTTTAAACAATATTATCACCTCCACCATTGTGAGACGCTTACTGATCACCAAGGCTGACTCCTTCCACCTTCTTGCGTGATTTCGTTCAGCATCTTTGATTTCACTTCGTTAGCTTCTCAATCTTTTTGGAGTCAGGAAGGGCTTCCGTCTGTAAAATATGATATATAATTTCACATAACCTCAACCTCGTATCAGAAAACTGGATCAAGGCGTGGACATATAGATCACTAAAGTTCGGATGTTAATAAAAAGTCATATTTAATTCCTGAGGTCATTTTACCCAAAATATGAGAAATAACTGTGAATAACGGGTCCCTGGCCCCGTTTAAAGCAATTTTATATTGCTCATTTTAGTGTAATAAGGTCATATTTGGTTAGATTTTGAGATAATTATTTTAAAAAACCACGTGCATGTTATCCACATCGATTTTAGAACATAGGAATTCAAAAGACTGCAGTACATGTCATTTTCTTTCTTTTCCTGAAACAACTAGGTGGCAGGTTAGAAGACATGATTCCGAGAAAGAGATGCTGTACATATGTACTCCGACAGTTAACAAAAACATGCTAATACTTCATTTCTGGCAATTGGGACATAGTGGGTTCGAATCACACTGTCGGCAACCTTGAAGAAGGTTTTTTTGCGAGGTTTTCCATTTCCACACCAGGAAAATGCTGGAGAGGTACCTTTATTTAGATCACGGCCGATTCCTTCCCACTCCTATATCAGCGTAGCCATATGAACTATCTGTGGCAGTGCAAAGTAAAGCAAATAGTAAAAAATGGTTATTCTTTTTTTTTGAAAATACAAAATAAATGCGACTCGGAGCTAAGATACTGAATTAATTTACAAAGTGTTAATTTACATACTGAAACTCTGTCGGTTTGCATGCTTAAATATGTCTGCTGTATTATCGCTTTTTGACACGCCTGATGTTAGTAATACTCTAATACTTGATACATGCCCATAAAATGCTTAAATAATATTGTAATTTTAAGGTCATATTTACCATTTTAAGTCATACAAAAGATTATAGGTTAGATAGGATAATAGTGAACTCAGTCATGCAAGCTAGAGAGGAACGGAGAATTTAGGACTTAATAGTTAATAACCAATTTCCGGTCAATTTAGTGTATGAGGCTATTAGATGAAACAACAGGATTGTGGTGGCGTATTGTTCAATCACCGAGGCTTTCAAACTAAACGCTGAACTGTGTAACAATTTACAATTAATTTTTATGTATACAATATTCAAGTTATTTCATGCTGGTATCTAACATGTAGTTCGATACAATACCCATTTCTAGAGAGCTACATCCTAGAACAAATTTCTATCATAGTCATCGTCATACCAAACCAAAGGAAACCAAACCCCGTGGCCTCAAGGGCCATAGCCTTAACAACCGACCACTGCTCAGCCTGAAGGCCTGCGGATTGTGAGGTTATTCTTGGATTTCTAAACCGGGTAAGGGGAATTGAACCAACGGCACCTGGTGTTTCCAAGCCGTCACCCATCTAAGTACTGACCTCGCCCAATGTTGCTTAACTGCGATGAGCGGACGAGAGCAGGTCTATTCAATAAGTATGACCATTGGCCATCGACATACATTTAGGGTTTGTACGTAGCTTTGAAGTAAAGACATAACAGGAACACAGTGCAGTTATCAATATCAGATCTTTGAACCATTCAAGTCCTCCTGTTTGTAGACTCAAATGAAAGGAAATCACATCACTCTAACACGCGCTTTAATGTCAACAAGACACCAATACTAGAACATTAATTGGTACAGGGACTGTTCAAAGAGAGAAAGTAAGACACCGTTCACAAAGAGTGCCGGTCGGTCGTTCGTCTAACCTAGACATGGACTTTCCCACAAGTAATGGAGAAATCTGAAATGATCTGTATATTACAGGCGCTCACGCTCGGCATTTTGTCCCGTGGGGAGGCAGGCGATGGTATTCAGACACAGTGACGTTGTACTTACGTCACAGGCCGTGAGGTTTGAGTGAAGTTCTAGCAATCACTCTCGATCACTGCGGCGCTACTGGAGTTTGAAAGGGAGGCACAGAATAATGAAAAAATGAGCGCAGAAATGCACGTCATTTTCAATTTATTTTATAAGAAATAAGTTAACGGTATTCAAATCGGTTTATTTATTTTGACCGAATACAAACAAAAAATTAGGCCAACAACCTCAAATATTTTTGTAGTGTACATAATGAATTACAATTTTCAAATATTATATTTCAAGAGCTACTTTACAATCATTTCTAATATAACACAAAGTTAAGGTGGACAAGCTATGGCTTGTGGTTGCTTGGGGATTACATTAAAATCAATCAATCAATCAATCAATCAATCAATCAATCAATCAATCAATCAATCAATCAATCAATCAATCAATCAATCAATCAATCAATCAATCAATCAATCAATCAATCAATCAATCAATCAATCAATCAATCAATCCCGATCTGCAATTAGGGCAGTCGCCCAGGTGGCAGATTCCCTATCTATTGTTTTCCTAGCCTTTCCTTAAATGACTGCAAAAAAATTGAAAATTTATTAAACATCTCCCATGGTAAGTTATTCCAATCCCTAACTCCCCTTCCCATTTAACGAATATTTGCACAATTTGTCTTCTTCAATTCCAACTTTAACTTCATATTGTGATCGTTCCTACTTTTAAAGACACCATTTAAACATATTCGTCTACTGATGTCCTCCCACGCCATCTCTCCAATGATAGCTCGGAACATACCACTTAGTCGAGCAGCTCGCCCCCTTTCTCCCAAGTCTTCCCAGCCGAAACTTTGCAACACTTTTGTAAGGCTACTCTTTTGTCGTATATCGCCCAGAACAATCGAGCTACATTATCCGATAAACTCATCAACAATACAATCATGCTTACCGGGAATAATATCAGTTAGGTTATTTATTTGAAGTTATACAGTATATCTATTTGGTAGATGCATATACATTATTGTTGTACTTTATACTTGGATAGTAAATATCTATGTCTGCACTGGTGTTGAAACTCCATCACCATTATCATCAGACGTCTGGTACATTTTAAATAGCATTTTCAAAAATTTAGTGAACAGGGAAAGTCACATAACACTACAAAACTGTAGTACATTAGAGGTACAGGCCAAATCTAAAGGTAATTTATTATACCCTTCTTTCCTATGAAATTGGCGCCAGCTGCTCATTCCAGGATAGAAATCGGGTGTCCCCAGGTGAAATTTCTGAATTTGATAAATGTAACTAAAACCCAATATAGTAGGTAGGGAAAGAGAAAACATTCAATATATATATTTATATCGTCGTTGCCGGGACGAAACCTTCTATGTATTAATATATTTGGAGATATACTGACCCGCAGCACATACATTATGAAGAGCGAGAATGCCTTGACAACATTCACACAATATTGCACCTTAGATGAGAGAACATTACCGGCCAAAGTTTTAAGCTAAAATATTTCACAGCGGGTGAGTTGGCCGTGCGCGTAGAGGCGCGCGGCTGTGGGCTTGCATCCGGGAGATAGTAGGTTCGAATCCCACTATCGGCAGCCCTGAAAATGTTTTTCCGTGGTTTCCCATTTTCACACCAGGCAAATGCTGGGGCTGTACCTTAATTAAGGCCACGGCCGCTTCCTTCCAACTCCTAGGCCTTTCCTATCCCATAGTCGCCATAAGACCTATCTGTGTCGGTGCGACGTAAAGCCCCTAGCAAAAAAAAATATTTCACATAGGAGGTTCTGTCCCGGCAACGACGATATGCATTATGGTTGAGAACTATATTGCAAAACTAAATTTATTCAAAATCTTTAGCAGTGCGATTGAAAAATGAAAATAATAGAAAAACAAAATGAAACCTGTAATTGTACCAATAACGTAAAGGTTTACAGAAACTTCGAAAAAATATGACCTCCTTATTTTCTTTCATACACAGCTATTGCAGTGATTTTCTAATTTACAAATTAAGATTCGCATAGTGAAACCTTCCATTTCATTTATTCATGTGATTTTAAAATAAATCCTAATCCTGAATGTACCGAGCTCGATAGCTGCAGTCGCTTAAGTGCGCCCAGTAACCAGTATTCGGGAGATAGTAGGTTCGAACCCCACTGTCGGCAGCCCTGAAAATGGTTTTCCGTGGTTTCCCATTTTCACACCAGGCAAATGATGGGGCTGTACCTTAATTAAGGCCACGGCCGCTTCCTTCCCAATCCTAGCTCTTTCCTGTCCCATCGTCGCCGTAAGACCTATCTGTGTCGGTGCGACGTAAAACAACTAGCAAAAAAAAAAAGTCCTGAATGTGTTTATTTTATGGGGTATATAGTTCGGTTCGTGTCACTGAAATGTAGGTGTACGGTTACAGAGGAAATGTTCGTTCTCGTTAAGTCTAGGTTGTACTTGAAACACTGGGCCTACTGACAGTGTTCATGTAATGTTCTCTGAAGTGGTGCGATCAATTCGTCCCCTAGATTCGCCATTATATTTCACCGAGCATGTAGTTTGACCTTGATTTGAAGGAAAATATATTCGTAAATACTGAGGACTGCTGCCACTGCTCCAGGTGAGGTGGTAGGTTTGGCCATCTAATAATAAATATTTATTTGGCTGTGCTGGCTCGGCAGTATCTGGCAAGATCCATCTGGTTCATCTTTTTTTTTTTTTTTTTTGCTAGGGGCTTTACGTCGCACCGACACAGATAGGTCTTATGGCGACGGTGGGATAGGAAAGGCCTAGGAGTTGGAAGGAAGCGGCCGTGGCCTTAATTAATGTACAGCCCCAGCATTTGCCTGGTGTGAAAATGGGAAACCACGGAAAACCATCTTCAGGGCTGCCGATAGTGGGATTCGAACCTACTATCTCCCGGATGCAAGCTCACAGCCGCGCGCCTCTACGCGCACGGCCAACTCGCCCGGTCTGGTTCATCTATCCGTATCTATGTTTGTTTTCCGTGATCACTGGGAGAGATGCGTTTTTAGGCTGTGTCAAACGAGGGACACTTGCCAGTGCAAAATTCGCACGGAGGAAAGTTTGAATATCTCACATAAATGTATATGCTCTTACTTCATGTTCCTCTATATTACTTTAGTCCCCTTCTTTCTTCTGGTTTCTCTCTATTTCACAATTTTCATAACATAGACAAATTTTATTTCGAAAACTATTCACAGAATTTTAATGAAACTTGGGACCGAATTTATGCATTAAGTAATGTAAATTTCACGGGAATCTTTATTGATATGCCTATTATTTTCGTAACTGGAGTATGACGGAGGTGAAAAAATGATCAGTAACTGAAAAATATACCATAGTTCATCTTCTTTACTTCGCACCGACACAGATAGGTTTTATAGCGACGACAGGACAGGAAAAGGCTAGGAATGGGAAGGAAGCGGCCGTGGCCTTAATTAAGGTACAGCCCCAGCATTTGCCTGGTGTGAAAATGGGAAACCACGGAAAACCATTTTCAGGGCTGCCGACAGTGGGGTTCGAACCTACTATTTCCCGAATACTGGTTACTGGGCGCACTTAAGCGACTGCAGCTATCGAGTTCGGTGAGCATTAACATAAAAGTACCTCACAGTTCATCTTTACGATTTGTTTTGCTTTACGTCGCACCTACACAGGTAGGTCTTATGGCGGCAATGGAATAGGACAGGCCTGGGAGTGGCAAGGAAGCAGCTATTGCCTTAATTAATGTATATCCCCAGAATTTGCCTGGTATGGAAATGGAACCGATCAGTGGCGTGCGGTGACATTTTTCAGTGAGAACTACCCGACATGCATGCATCCGCTTTGAAGAATGAGGAAATAAATCATCGAGTCTATTCAAAGTCTTAAAAAATATTCTTGCATTAATCTACAAAATTAACTGAAACAAGACTAAGTTAAGCCGATGTGCATAGCAATGCATGAAATGTGATAAGGGGCATCATGTCTTCACTATTGCCTGCAGACCATTTTTCTGTTAGGTTATCAGCCCAGAGGCTGGTTGGATCCTCAAATAGCATACCACAGGCTATGCAGTTATAGATAAACCGCAAAAGCCAATTGCAGAGCCCAAATGAGGCGTACTAGGCATGCTGAATGGTGAGGTATTTTCCCATTGCTTTCCTCAATAGACCATTTAAGTGTCCAAAAATATTGCATCCCCGTCATCCCCTTGAGCTACGAGCTTGACCTCACAATGAAACTTGGAAAGAATTTTGAAGACTTGTTCACTTACGCAGCAGCAAAGCGACTTTTTCTGACGTCAGTGAAATCTAAAATTCTTTCCTCAGTATCTCCCTATTTTACATAACAAATTATGTACAGTGGAACGTTGCGATAATTTTGAAACATCTGTAGTTCCCTCAAGCATTATTGCAACGAAAGGTGCATCTTTTATTTCTTGTTTTAGTGTGTTTATTTGAGCCTTCGTGGCTCAGACGGCAGCGCGTCGGCCTCTCACAGCTGGATACCGTGGTTCAAATCCCGGTCACTCCATGTGAGATTTGTGCTGGACAAAGAGGAGGCGGGACAGGTTTTTCTCCTGGTACTCCGGTTTTCCCTGTCATCTTTCATTCCAGCAACACTCTCCATTATCATTTCATAGCATTTATCACTCATTAATAAAAATCATCTTGGGAGTGGCGACCCCATTGTAATAAGAGCCTATATATGTTTCATTCATTACATCCCTGACCCAGTCAATGACTGGAAAACAGGTTGTAGGTTTTCATTTTTCAGTGTGTTTATGATTACGCCACTGACATTTTCAGTAATATCATTTTGGTTTCGATTGAACGCGCCCTTAAGTAATTTTGCCTTTTGTAAGTATCTGTCTAAATTGATATCATTTTTCGACAGTAATTCGAAGAACTCAGAACAGTTTCCCCGATTAAGGGATTCCTTGTGCTCATCGTGAACTCTCAAAGGCAGCTCTTGTTTCGCTAATAAGCAAGTTAGATCAACTAACCGTTTAATTATTTCTCTGTTGGAGTAAACTTAAGCAGAATGCTTGGAAACATCCGCCTTGAAGTGAAAGTCTGTTCTTGATTTGCCGAAAGTACTCCATCTGGTTTACTGCAGATCTCTGCTTTATAAAAGTTACTGAAGGCTCAGAAACCGATACTATTCCGTACTCCTCTATCTGTTTCGAATAGTACACAAGACCAGCAAAATAATTTACTTTGAGACTGGCATGCAGTTAGCCATTTTGAAGTATCATAATATTCGGTCTTAAAATGACGAACATTCGCCTTCATTTGTGTACTTATATTAACGTTCGGAGTGGGCCTGCCTTGTACTACGATTTATTGCTTATTTTAAAAACCCAATGGGCCAAAAGATGTAGTTGGATATTTTGACTATGGGCAAGGATGACTGGTGTGTTTGTCCGAGTACAGCAGCCCTCACTCCCCGTTGCCGATGACGTAGGAAGCAAGAGAGACTAGATCCTCGTAGCGAGTCCCTTTCGTTGTCCACCGTACAGCGTGAAACACATAGTACTGGTTGAAATCGTTGTTACACTGCACTAAAAATATAAACTGGAATTACCTAATAATCCACCACAAATGTTTGTCGCTAAAGAATTACTATTAACGAGCACGGAGCTGCTAAAAATTATTACGACAAAAAGCCGGTGCGTAGGGTGCGTAGAGAGGACCTGGAAACTAATACCTCTCGCTTCAGACAAGTGGGCTACAGAGTGGAATAGTCCAGACCTACACGTGTGCTAAGGTGTGCTAATAGAGCGGTCACATGGAGGTTCACAGTCGTGATGTTTTAGCATTTCTGGCTGATGTAATTTTATGTCAGTTAAGTCACACATGTGACTAGGCTAATCCTGCTAATCCAGCGACAGCACGCCACTATTTCCCATTTTTACAGCAGACAAATTCTGCGGGTGTACATTAGTTGAGACCACGGTCATTATCTTCCCTAACTTAGCCCCTTTCCCACCCTATTGTAGTTCAAATCCTTGGATATGTTATTGCGACAATACAACACTAGCAAGAAAAAGCAGGGAAAATTTCCGACCGTCTTTGCTGAGCGGATACTGTAGCTAGGTGAACGCAGGATATGTTATCAGACGTTACAGACGTGAATGTAACCAGAATAATTTACAAATAGGTGAGGACAATAGCAGGAGTGCACTCACAATGGAGTGGCAAGTTAGAAATGACCTCCGTGTATGAAGAGAGGTAAATTGTCTTGTAAAAATTATTGCAGGTTAGATAGGAGAATAATAATCTCTATCATGGACGTGAGACCGACACAGGGAATTTAGGACAAAATAGTTACTAAACAATTTTCGGTCAATGTAATGTATGACAGTACAGTGTTAGATGCCATTACAGCATTGTGATGGCGTATAGGTCAATCACCGATGGTCCCCGATTAAACGCTGAAATGTGTAACAATTTATAATGAAGGTTTATGTATACAATATATGAGATATTTCATTCTGGTAACTAACATGTAGTTCGATCCACTTCATGATAGCTACATACGTGAACACATTTCCATCATCATCATCGTCATACCAAAAACGACATGGTGCAACAGCCCCGAACGGCCATGGCCTCCAAGCGGCCGCTGCTCAGCCGAAAGGCCTGCAGATTATGAGATGTCATGTGATCAGAACGGGAAAGCCCTCGGTGACCGGAAAAAGGGAACTGATCCAACGGTACGCGCTCTTCCCAAGCGGTCATCCATCCACGTACTGACCACGGCCAATGTTGCTTAACTGTGGTGATCGGACGAAAACCGGTGTATGCAATATTGTATGGCCGTTGGTCATCGTCATATATTAAGAGTTATACGTAGCTTGGAAGTAAAGACATAACAGGAACACAGTGCAATTATCGATCTCAGTTCCATGAACCATTCAAGTCCGCGATACGAGCAAACAGTGCTGGGCTGCTGGAGAAAACAGAGATCGTTCATTTCTTCTCCCATTTTAAACAATATTATCACCTCCACCATTATGAGACGCTTACTGATCACCAAGGCTGACTCCTTCCACCTTCTTACGTGATTTCGTTCAGCATCTTTGATTTCACTTCGTTAGCTTCTCAACCTTTTTGGAGTCAGGAAGGGCTTCCGTCTGTAAAATATGATATATAATTTCACATAACGTCAACCTCGTATCAGAAAACTGGACCAAGGCGTGGACATATAGATCACTAAAGTTCGGATGTTAATGAAAAGTCATATTCAATTTCTGAGGTCATTTTACCCAAAATATGAGAAATGACTGTGAATAACGGGTCCCTGGCCCCGTTTAAAGGAATTTTATATTGCTCATTTTAGTGTAATAAGGTCATATTTGGTTAGATTTTGAGATAATTATTTTAAAAAACCACGTGCATGTTATCCACATCGATTTTAAAACATAGGATTTGAAAAGACTGCAGTACATGTCATTTTCTTTCTTTTCCTGAAACAACTAGGTGGCAGGTTAGAAGACATGATTCCGAGAAAGAGATGCTGTACATATGTACTCCGACAGTTAACAAAAAACATGCTAATACTTCATTTCTGGCAATCGGGACATAGTGGGTTCGCACCACACTGTCGGCAACCTTGAAGAAGGTTTTTTGCGTGGTTTTCCATTTCCACACCAGGAAAATGCTGGAGAGGTACCTTAATTTAGACCACGGCCGATTCCTTCCCACTCCTATATCAGCGTAGCCATTTGACCTATCTGTGGCAGTGCAAAGTAAAGCAAATAGTAAAAAATGGTTATTCTTTTTTTTGAAAATACAAAATAAATGCGACTCGGAGCTAAGATACTGAATTAATTTACAAAGTGTTAATTTACATACTGAAACTCTGTCGGTTTGCATGCTTAAATATGTCTGCTGTATTATCGCTTTTTGACACGCCTGATGTTAGTAATACTCTAATACTTGATACATGCCCATAAAATGCTTAAGTAATATTGTAATTTTAAGGTCATATTTACCATTTTAAGTCATACAAAAGATTATAGGTTAGATAGGAGAATAGTGAACTCAGTCATGAAAGCTAGAGAGGAACGGAGAATTTAGGACTTAATAGTTAATAACCAATTTCCGGTCAATTTAGTGTATGAGGCTGTTAGATGAAATAACAGGATTGTGGTGGCGTATTGTTCAATCACCGAGGCTTTCAAACTAAACGCTGAACTGTGTAACAATTTACAATTAATTTTTATGTATACAATATTCAAGTTATTTCATGCTGGTAGCTAACATGTAGATCGATATAGTACCCATTTATAGACAGCTACATCCTAGAACAAATTTCTATCATAGTCATCGTCATACCAAACCAAACAAAACCAAACCCCGTGGCCTCAAGGGTCATGGCCTTAACAAGTGACCGCTGCTCAGCCTGAAGGCCTGCGGGTTGTGAGGTTATTCTTGGATTTCTAAACCGGGTAATGGGAATTGAACCAACGGCACCTGGTGTTCCCAAGCAGTCACCCATACAAGTACTGACTTCGCCCATTGTTCCTTAACTGCAGTGAGCGGACGAGAACCGGTGTATTCAATATGTATGACCACTGGCCATCGTCATACATTTAGGGTTTGTACGTAGCTTTGAAGTAAAGACATAACAGGAACACAGTGCAGTTATCAATCTCAGATCTTTGAACCATTCAAGTCCGCGATACGCACGAACAGATCTGGGCTGCTAGAAAAAATATAGATCATCAATTGAATCGGTTATTTTTGAACCCCCGTAAGTTACGAAATGTAGACTTGTGGGAAAACAGATAAAGCTGACTGGTGAATAAACCAGAAACCATGCGTAACATTTTCTGACTCCGAGGATTAATAATTACAGAAAAATATCATAGAATTAAGGCATGAACTGTTATTCTTTATTAACTCTGCCTATAGATCAGTTTAAAACTCTGTGACTGACCGTATTTAAAGATCAACTGAACAACACTGTAGTACACTGACTTAACAAAAACCCAAAATAAATACTCATACGATTTACTGATTTGCATATCTGCTTTATTTATGCATAAAAAGCTTCAAATATTTACAGTACCAATAAATTCTGCACAAACTGTACAAGAAAATATATAATATTTTAAATTTTAATGCATAACGATACATGACACATGTTTCTGAAATTAAAATTAAAATTCCCCATTCACTCCTCCTTATTGGTGCTCCAGTTATAAACAGTTTCCAGAAGACAAATTAGAACGGTTGAAGTTAATTTCAATTAAATTATGCATCACTTCCTTGTCATTGTAGCCTACATATGAAGTTTGATTCACTCTTGCACTTAGTATTATGTTACACTTATATAAATGCGTAATTTTAATTCATTGTTTTTCTTTTTGACACTAACATCGTCTGAAAAAGAAATTCTTGCACCACAATCGGAAACGCTTCTATAACAAACGCGAAACAATGTGCTTCCCAGATAAGTGAAATTCGTGTGTTCAAGAGCTGCTCCAGACAGCACACTCTAGTGGTAAAAAACTGTTACCTTGAGAAACTCCGTAAGTCATCGACTTACGGTGTTTTAAAACCGAACCTAATATTGACGATACCTTCACGGCCATTGTATACAGCAGACTTACGGGAGTTCTACATAAAATGATGTATCTGCACTTCAACATTCAGTTTGTCACATAAAACGAAGTTGTCAAAAAATGTGACTTACGGGTCTTAAAACTATCTGACTCAATTGCTTTTCCAATTTTAAACACTTATCGCCACCACCATTATGAGTGGCTCACTGATCTCTACGGTCGATTCCTTCCACATCCTTACCCAATTTCATTCGGCATTATTCGTTTCATAGTCATTAGATTCTCAAATGAAGGTGAAGTCAGGAAGGGCATCCAGCCGTAAAACATGCAATATAATTTAATATAACCTCATCCCCAACCTGGTATCAGAGAATGGGCTTAAGGGATGGACATACTGATCACTATGGTGTATTCATTCCTGAGGTCATTTTACCCGAAATCTGACAAATAACTCTGAATGTTGGGTCCCTGACCCCTTTTAAAGCAATTTTACGTTCCACATAAATGCATATACATGTATATATCGGGCATTTTGATTGTTTCGGTTGGGCTATATTTTGCTCTATTTTATGATATAAGGTCAGGTAGGAAAACCTATATCCTCTTTTCTAGCCAATGACCGGGTCAGGCATTCCTAGTGCGGCGAGGACAGGAATTGTGCTGGCTGCCGAAGCCTGTCGCACTTCTCTGGGGCAATGATTAATGACTGACAAATGAAATGCAATGATAGTGGAGAGTGTTGCTGGAATGAAATATGACAGAGAAAAGCGGAGTACCCGGAGAAAAAATAGTCCCGCCTCAACTTAGTCCAGCACAAAACTCACATCGAGTGACCGGGATTTGAACCATGGAACCCAGCTGTGAGAGGCCGACGTGCTGCCGTCTGAGCCACGGAGGCTTGATATATGGTCATATTTGGTTATATTTTGAATGCTGTGTTTAAAATACATGATTTCAAAATTCTGTAGTAGATGTAATTTTCTTCTTTTATAGAAACAGGTAGCAGGTTTAGAAGACATGATTCCTAAAAAAAGTTGTTCTACGAACGTACTCTGACAGTTACCAGAAAGCATGCTAATACTTCATTTTTGGCATTTGGGAGATGGTGGATTCCAAACCGACTGTTGGCAGCCCTGAAGATAGTTTTTTGCGTGGATTACCATTTTCACACCAGGAAAATGCTGTGGCGTTACCTCAATTAAGGCCACGGCCGCTTCTTTCCCACTAATATCCCATTGTTACCATAGTACCTAACAGTGTTGGTGAGACGTAAAGTAAATAATAAAAAGAAAACTTCATTTTGTTTATTTTTTAAATAGAATAACTGCGACTGTGTTAATTTACTTACTGTAACTCTGTCAGTCAGTTTGCATGGTTAACCCTAGAACTCTTAAGCTCTTTTAGGAACGTTAACTCCCAAGAGGAGTCTCTCGGACTCATATTATTTTAGGATTGGTAAAATTCAGTTCTACTGATCATGCAGTAGCATAAGTAAGAGTTACTTCTACAACACACAGAATTTATTCAATTTCAAACTATTTCGTTGGTGCGAAGGACAATAGTTTCAAGTATGTCTAATGTGAAGTATAAGTCAAAAGTGTTTATAGAAGATTCAATTGTTTGCAAAGGTGGCACCTTGACAACTCTAGTCTGAGATTTTAGGATGTTATGCTTTATTAACTTGCTTTGTTCTGGAAGGTACACATTCCAAATAAAGCCATTCCCCTCACATACACATTATCTGTTTGTTGAAGTGTACTATCGGTATCAATAAGAAAAGTATCAACAACTTTACTCATATCGTTTACTTCACTCACTACGCTGACATGATCCTCCTCCTCACTGCCATATTCATCACCTTCTGGTATATAGTCTGCTTCATCATCACTGAAAACCCCTTCACTGGAATCATCGTCACAATCTAAAATCACACCGACTTCAGATTCTGTCAGCTTCCTCTTACTCATTTTGAACGAACGGTTACTTGTGAGAGCCAGTACAGTACAGTAGTGTTACTATAGAAACAATCACATTGTCACAACAGAATACTGCTGATATATTTCAGATGAGCCAGACAATACAAGCGAGTGCATTAGACTCAGCCTGGGTGTCAGCGTAAAAATGTGAAAATAAAGGGCATACTAATGAAAAATGACTAATAAAATAATGAACGAAGCCATTATTTTATAAAAACGTAGTATTTATGAAAATGAAAAGAAGGAGAAATTATTGCAAAGAAAACGAAAGAGTAAACAGCACAACATATGACATGGTGAGTCTGAGAGATAACCCGTGAGGAGTTCTAGGGCATGGTTAAACGTGTCGCTTATCATTTTTGGCACGTTTAATGTTAGTAACACACCAATAATAACTACCTATCCCTAAAATGCTAACGTAATAGTTGAACTTTTTAGCTCATATTTAGCTAGATTTTTTGGGCATATTTTCTTGCATATTACGTATGTACTTCTTTAGCTCATATGCTTCAGAACCATACTGATAACCAGCGATTGTTCTGCGCATTGATACCCATGGTGAAGAAAGTGTTTGGAACAACTAAACAGCACAGACTTCAAGAAGTAGTGATGATATGATTGGTGTTACTTTCTACAGACAACTCTTATGGCTTTGACAGGTGACGAAGGGCAGGCTTGGCCTTCAGGAGTTATTTTAGGTGCTGGTAAATATAACAACACAAAACTGGACTTTTGTAACATCTTCAAATATCACCAGACAAAGCCATCAACGAACCTGGCGACCTGTGTTCAGGAATCCTACACTGGGCTGTCAAAGACATTGCGCCCGGCACAGCAAAATAAAACCCATGGAGAAAACAGACGGAGATGGAAGGTGAACAATAATAGGGTCGTTTAGGCAGGAAGTAATACAGAATAATCTCTGTGTTCCAAAATGCTTCGGGAAATATAGATCGAATTACACAGTTTACATGGATTCATATTATTTTAGACCTGTGAGTGTCACCCGGTCACGAAGATTTCCCTACCTGGGTCACCAAACTACTTTTACCTGGAGAAACATACATTTTGTCTTTTGTAATACATTTAGATATATTTGACGTACCTCATTCTTCATTTTCTAGTCTGAAGCTGAAGATTTATTTTACAAATACATGAACATATTTGAGCAAGGAGGCATCGGAATTAAGGTTAAAAACCCCGATCCAGGCACGAATCGAACCCGGGTCCCAGTTTGACCGAAGGCCAGCACGCTAACCATTTATTCATGGAGCCGGACAATTGAAGGGTTATCTTACCTAAGGCAGCCAGAATTAAAATCAAAGTGTCCTAACACTGAGATTTTCACGTCACTTTGTGTAATGTGAGCTGTGGGTTGCATCAGATCAGGCTGCATTTGTATGTCATCGACCATTAAGTTCCAACAAACTAGTGCTTCAGAATGTGTGAAGTGTCTTTATCTTTCGTCTCCGCGCTTGACAGTGCATTGGCGTGAAACGTGCTCTTTGAACCAAAGAGGGAAGTGGTGAGATAACATGTTATAAATGGAATTATTTTTATCACCATTCCATTTCGATGGACAGAGAATTTTAGACAAGGTCGCAGAGGAAATCAACGGACGTTACAAATACAGTCATGGAAACAATAGGTTATGTCTTCTTTTAACGACTCAGTGTTAGTGAGTACCAGTTGAATGTACACGTTTCTTGCATTTTCAACACGTTCATTAATGAAAGAATTATTACGTTATTTTATAAACTATGTAGAAACGCACACATACTGGATATGTAGAAGTGTTAATGTGAATCTTCTGTGCTATACAGAATCATGATTTTTGCTCTTCTAGTGCAGAACCCCAAGTGCTATTGCCTTCATTTGCTCTCGCTCAAGGAACAGAGAGGAATCTTCCGCTGGTCGGAGGAATCGAGGTTTTCATTTAATTTTACGGCGGAAGCCACGCGTTGGGAAACGAATTAGCACATGTCTCTGCTATTGTTCTGGGTTCTTCGAGTTTTGACTGAACATAACTTCCGTGACTTTGAAGTCAACTTTCATCTCGCTGCATTTTCTTCTTCCCTTTGTCAGAAGTTCGTCGTAGCTGCATTTTGCCGGTAAGCGGTATGATAGTCCCACTTGTCTTACACGAAACGACTTCATCGCTGGAGAGAATAGTTTTCGGATATCTATAGACATCTTTATCCTGGACTTTGCTTTCTGTTAAGGATTACATACGAATATTTTGAAAGTATGTCAATTAATTCCTTGAAAGCTTCTCTCAAAATTATACAAAACCACTTGTATAACATCAAATAATTGCCTTTGAAATAAATAGAATCCATCCGGTAGAGAGCAGCCCAAAAACAATAGACCGGATGAGTTGGCCGTGCGGTTAAGGGCGCGCAACTGTGAGATTACATCCGGAAGATAGTGGGTAGGAACTCCACTGTCGGCAGCCCTGAAGATGCCTTCACGTGGTTTCCCATTTTCACAGCAGGCAAATGCTGGTGATGTGTCTTAATTGAGACCACGGCCGATTTTTCCACTCCTAGGCCTTTCCTATACCATCGTGTTAGAAAAAATATGAATCTAATGTGAATCTATGTAGAGTTTGACTTAAGCCCATATAACTACATTCGGTGTCACAAGTCAGAAACTACCCGAGGGTATTGAACCAAGGAACACATTGCAGAAAGAATTTTGTAAATATGTTCCTCTCGCTAGGATTTGAATCAAAAAGAAAACGTGTAATTAAACAAGCGATTTTATGCTCTTTTTCAGGAACTGAACTTAGGGCGTAAGTAATTTTTCGAAATTTGTTCTGTTTTAGATAGAGCTATCTTAAATTCAGAATTTGAAACATTTTATGGCCCTTTAGCCCTTCAACTTTCGGCTTAATTGAGGATTTTTTTTATGTTTTTCGTAGTATGGGACCCCTACTTTGTCTGCTACGAAACGTTTTCGACATTAAAAGTAAGCAAGAGACAAACATATGGAAGGGTAAAGAAAGAGAAAGAGGGAGACACTGTCTGCGGATATAGTTTAAAAGTACTCAGAGAACACAACTGACATGTACGGTTTAGGTCTAGAATGACGTCCCTCCGATGGTGTTGCACATT
The DNA here is from genome assembly GCF_040414725.1 of Anabrus simplex. Classification (NCBI taxonomy): domain Eukaryota; kingdom Metazoa; phylum Arthropoda; class Insecta; order Orthoptera; family Tettigoniidae; genus Anabrus; species Anabrus simplex. The sequence continues at coordinate 1,761,091,906 of NC_090265.1, forward strand.
GAACAATGTTGCCAGCATTGATTAGACCCCCCTAAAGTACCCCAGTAACAATTGAACAATTAATTTACTGACAGACGAGACAGTAAGAGTGATTCCTACAACAGTGCGCTAGGGGAGAGTACAAATCAACGTCATCAGTATTGGAAATGTACATGCAAACAGTGGTCTGGAACTCTGGCTCAACGGTCAGTGTAGTGGTCTTCGTTTTACAAAACCCTGGGTTCGATTCCGGAACGTGTCGGTGATTTTTCACTTATTCCAACGTCCACCTCCGGTTATCAGTATTAGCTGCCGTCCTCGGGGGGCTCGTGTTCAATTCGCGATACTGCCAGAAATTAAAGAACGACGGGAGGGCTGGTATGTGGTTCATGCAGGCCACCTCCATTGGGGGCGTACGTCTAAATAGCTGGTACACCTCGGGGCGAGGAGACAAATATACTTTGCCTACTTTTTCCAGTTAATTCCTTTACATCTGGGGCTAGATAACTGTCTTAACGTAATACACATCTTCATTTCCTACAAGACATCATACTACAAACCACCAAAAACCAAGTAATAGTGAATCCATCCCTAACAAACGAACACACAAAGGGCCGTAAATTAGCTCTAAATCCATACAAAGTACCAACCCCAGGTAATTGAGGAAAGGCTATGGAGAAGAAGATGTACAAGAAGACGAAACAATCCTCACAAAAACGAGGGTATAATGATACACTGATAAATGAAGAAATGCTGTTACTACAAAGGCCCTTAGAAATATTTGAAATTGTTGAATGCTTCCAGTCCAGTACAATATATCATTTTCTCATTGACAGTAAATTAGTGACTCCTGGTAACGTCATGCGCAAGCAGCACTTAGTGTCACACTGCACCCTTTTCCATATGAGGTGCTGTGAAAAGCAAACTCAACATGGAACGAAAATACAATATACATTGCTTTAAATTAATTATCAGCCATCTAGAAGGTAATGTGAGTGAATTTTATTTTAGTTACGCGTCATTCCCTTTGAAAATGAGCATTAATAATAGAGCGAAATTTTTGGGTGTTGTGACTGGAAGTACGAAGGAGGAACTCAACGGCTCTCCTTTATTTATGTGAGCGTCTACAGATTCCGAGAACTCCTACCCCTTCCGCTTCGGCTGCTCAAGCCAACATGTATCCAGTTCAATCACGTAAGACTTAAGGAATTCTGTCTTGAACATAATATGCGAAAACTGAGGAGCGGGATAGAATAATGACTTAACTTAGCTAGGGAATTCTTCCTATTATTGCGCAAATAATATCCCGCGTGTCCTGTTTGTCGACTTAGAAAGTATTCATTTAATACCTCCCCTATAGAATGAGTTTTATGAATTTATACATTGTACCCGCTCTCAAGCAGTTGTTCCTCACAGGAAATCTCTGAACCTCAATATCTCAGAACCATGTTTCTGCAGTTAAGTCGTTAATCCATCCATCTTCTCAAATGTACGACAGTCTGACTGCCGCAAAATCTGAGGACATTACCAACTACCATAACTTTCTTTACCCATGGCATGTTCCTTTGTATACACTATCGGCGCCCAAACTCAGGTAACAAAAATAAGGACAAGAGAACGAAAACAGTGACAACGGCATGATTGATTATATATTCCTTGTATTAAAAGAAGTTTTCTTTGGAGAAACTATGTAATGTAGGTTCCTAATGAGTTCATTGGACACACTTAGTGTCAATTACAGAAAAGGAAAAATTAAACAGTTGATCGTTTTGTGAATAAATATTTCTTAAATGAAACAAACAAAGCAATCGTAAGTCTTTTGATTTCACAAATTGTATTCTCAATGTCTCAGATCAGCTGACTCATAATGTAGTTCATTGAGCAGTCTGTGCCATTCTAAAACTCGCACACGTACAACAACAGATTGAGACTTAAAAACTGAAGAATCTAAAATAAAATTTTCAAAGTAATATCAAGTTCAAAAAATTGTGAATAATAGCTTATAATATTAACGATGTCTAAATGAAATTCAGACTTCCTCTGGGGTTAAAATGAGAAATTTCGTGAACCAGGAGTTTTATCACCTCACTGTATTTACGACCAATGTGCAACGTATTGTAACTTACTTTTGAGTCAGAAAAATGCTTAACTGTAGAAACATGTCAAATACCATGTTCGTTTTAATATGATATCAAATTCTCGTCATAGTTTTTTTTTTTTTTTTTTTTTTTTTTTTTTTTTTTTTTTTTTTTTTACAAGTTGCTTTACGTCGCACCGACACAGATAAGCCTTATGGAGACGATGGGAAAGGACAGGGATAGGAGTTGGAAGGAAGCGGCCGTGGTGTTAATTAAGGGGTACAGTCCCAGCATTTGCCTAGTGTGGAAACAGGAAACAACGGAAAACCATCTTCAGGGCTGCCGACAGTGGGGTTCGAACCCACTATCTCCCAAATACTGAATAATGGCCGCACTTAAGCGACTGCAGCTATCGAGCTCGGTTCTCGTTATAGTTCTATTGTATTATGAATATTACCATGGATATGATTTTGGATAATTTATATAGACTTACATTTATCCACAAAACAGATAAGGACAATTACAAGGACAGATATGTTACTTCTTTCCTCGTCTGTGTTTACTTTCAATTTAGCTTTCATACAAAGCGATATCATTTGATGCGTAGTTACATGTTACCGCATTTAATAAATAAAGAGAATGAATTTTTAACGAAACGGAAAGGTGCCACTGGCTATTTCCGGTGTTCGGGTTCGTTCCAGTTAAATTCGGACACCTTGCATTTACAAAATATGGACACCATCCTCAGACTACTATATATGAATGGGTGAAAACCATAACGGTATAAGTGACATTTTTTAAAAAAATTAGTTAAGGGCAGGATGTAACTCCAGGAGGATGTATCCTTTCGCAACAAAGAGATACAAGTGATAGCGGTAATATTCTGCGCTCTAGTGATGGGTGGTATAACTACAAATACCATGCTTTATATGAGTGTTGAAGATGTTTAAATGTTTTTTTCTCTGAATGACCAAAGTGCTACTTATACCGTTATGGTTTTCACCCATTCATATGTTGTGAAAGATTGTTTGGTGAAAATATGACGCTGTGCAACATGCTTCGTAGTCCAGAAACGAAGCATACAACTGTTAGGATCAATTTTACTGAATCGTCGCAATAATAATAATAATAATAATAATAATAATAATAATAATAATAATAATAATAATCTTATTAGCGTTATGTCACAATAACTATTTTTACGGTTTTTCGGAGACGCCAGGGTGCCTGAATTTATTCCCGTAGGAGTTCTCTTACGTTCCACTAAATCTGGCGACACGGGGCTGACATATCAGGGCTCCTTCAAATACTGCCGGACTGAGCTGTGATCGAAGTTGGGGTCTGATGCACTGTCTATGTCGGTGCGATATAAAGTCAATTTTCAAGACAAAAAATGGAATATTTCCGGCTTAAACACTTTGTACTTTAAAATCAACAGATGAGCACTTTGATGGACGTTAATGGTGGTAGTGAAAAAGTTCTCAATGTTATAAAACCATAATTACACATTGCGTTATGGAACGAAACTTGTCGGGAATAGACAGGAGAGTTGAATGTACAAACAGGAAATTTCCTTGAGGTTGTAATTATATGTCCCTGAGAATTTTAAAATTTCACTATCTCTCAAATAAAATGAAAAAACTCAATAATTAAAATGAATTTCAAAGTTACGTCATCAACCGGGGGAGTTGGGCGTGCGGCTAGGGGTGCACATTTGAGAGATTGGATCCAGGAGATTGTGGGTTTGAACCCCACTGTTGGCAGCCCTTGGGGTGGTTTTCTTTGGTTTCCAATTTTACACCAGGAAAATGCTGGGGCTGTACCTTAATTAACTGCACGGCTGCTTTCTTCAAAATCCTAGGCCTTTCACATCGCATCGTCGCCATAAGACCTATCTGTGACGGTACGGCGTAAAACAAATTGTAATAAAATCTTACTACATAATAATAAATTACGAGAAATTGTTAGAAAATTTTATCGTGCACTTTGCAGTTGATGTGGTTTCAAAAACGATCCGTACTGAAGGTATTACGAAAGTGAACGAATTCCCATCCCCACATACAGATTCAAGACATTTATCAGCTCAAAGCTTTCGGGACAAATTAATCTGTTACAGGGGTTTCGTGGATTACAGAGAGGTGAAAGATGGTGTGGACTTGAATGGGTCTATCTACAATATCAAAGATTCTTTTAAAAATTTGAAGTAAAAGTTATATTTCTTTCCAGAAAATCAAACTTAACATCAGTGTATCAGGTATTTGATATAAAAAATAGAAAATCCCAGAATAGGGAATAAAAACATTTCGGCTTCAAGCCCCTAATTTCCAAATTTACAATATCGCCAATGTAGCGTTTACATAGACAAGGAGAGAATTCTCCCAAGAAAGAGCATCTAGCTCCAACTGATACAAATTTTACAGCCTTCCAGAGGCAAACCTCAATGTTACAGCAATTTCTTACAAAACAATGAGAGAGCTTACAAGCTCCACCCTTAAGTTTACATAAAGTATAGATTTACATTACTCGGCCTCTCTAGGCTCAACCTACAAGTAACAATTTTGCTACACAGGGGTATATATTGCCCTAACTACTGGGCCTTCGTGGAAAAGAAGAACAGGTTAAATTACTGGCCAAAACACAAAATGTATGGAGGCGTACACTAGTGCTCCTTGAAAACTCAGTTTTTAAAACCCTACTTCGGCTCGTGATACAGAGGCTAATCCCAAGCTACTGAGGTGACTAGAAAGAAGGTTAATTAATGCTTTACAGAAAGAGAAACAGTTACAAAATCGTAGTCACCTCAAGATAACTTGAAGGAAACTCGAGAGGGTAACGCACTCTCTATCCCCGATTTACAGTTAAAGGCTTTTATGAAGTTTTACATTAGCAAGAAGTAGTTTATATTTTTTAAGAAATGGATGATTACAGAGTTAGTAATTAGAACTTCACCTCGGGTAAGACATCGGAGATAGCTACAGAGAGATAAAACAGGTGGCCATTACCTGGGATGCTGTACTGCTTGCCGAAGAATTAAGCGACCCGCCTCCTCTCTCAACACACACTCAGTAAGACGACGATCAGTAAGACAAGGTAGCTTGAAAAGCCGCAGCTTATATACCCGTGGGGATGTTTCGAGAAGGCTCTGGACTAAATCCAGACACATTCTCTCACTTTTATTGGATAATTCAAAAGGTACAAGAAGCCTATTATTGGCTGAAAAATAATTTGAGAAAATTTCCCATTGGCTAGAGCCAAAGCTGGCGGGACGAGACGGAAGTGTTGAAAACCTTGAAACAACACAATTAATTTAGTTGAGAAAACATAAGAACACAAAACTTCTTTAAATCACTAGTTCTTCCACCGTGCACCAGAGTGCATGACCACAGTTTTTGTAAGGACATCTATGGAGAAAATTTCGAACTTCTTGCTGTACACGAAAACAAAATAAATAAATCCAATCAGTTTAGGAAACATTAAAATAACACTTTTTTTTTGTTATTTTGCTTTACGTCGCACCGACACAGATAGGTCTTATGGCGACGATGGGACAGGGAAGGGCTAGGAGCGGGGAGGAAGCGGCCGTGGCCTTAATTAAGGTACAGCCCCAGCATTTGCCTGGCGTGAAAATGGGAAACCACGGAAAACCATCTTCAGGGCTGCCGACAGTGGGGTTCGAACCCACGATCTCCCGAATACTGGATACTGGCCGCAATTAAGCGACTGCAGCTATCGAGCTCGGTATTAAAATAACACAATACTCTGTTATTTATGAGTGACATCTTCCGATTAATGTCCCCAACTTCATGCACTATCTGTGTCCAGAGGTAGCGTTCCTTGAGGCGCTTCTTTTAAATGTGCGAGGTTGAGGTGTACCTCCCGGTACATTCAATAAAAGAAAACGAGTATATTGGTTTCGAAATTATTTTTAATTGCTAAGTTTCATCAGATTCCAAATAGGTCAGTGGGAAAGGACTGATCGTTTATACGCCGTGTCCCAATTATGCAAGCCGATAATGGTTATTTAAGTTAATTCTTGACACTGCGGAAATATTACAACTAGACTGGCGAAAACCCTAATCTTTACAACAATTACACAATGTAGAGTTGAATATTATCTGAATATATTTTTGCTATTAGCTTTAAGTCGCACCGACACAGAGAGGTCTTGTGGCGACGATGGGACAGGAAATGCCTAGGAGCGGGAAGGAAGCGGCCGTGGACTTAATTAAGGAACAGCCCCAGCATTTACCTGGTGGGAAAATGGGAAACAACGGAAAGCCTTCATCAGGGCTGCCGACAGTGGGATTCGAACCAACTATCTCCCGGACGCAAGCTCACAGCTGCGCGACATTATCTGAATGAAGCCAACTGAAGAACTAGGATTGTTATGACAAACTTAGGCGTTCTCATCTCCTTTCAGAACAAGTTTTGCAAAGAGATGAGCATGAGCAACTAGAATATGATTACTTTGAAATGTTCTTACTTTTCGTCATATATACTCTACCATATATGTCCTAGGAAAGTGTGGCACGTTTAACAGTTTTTATGTTGATGCACATTTATAAGTTCCAATAGTGTTAAAATTATTCTACAATTCTAATTTGCCTTCGATTATCAGATGTTAATAACAATGAACAGAAATACAAGCTGAAGAACATATTAAAAAAATAGACTCAATATCAACAAAATGGACCAACTGAATTTAGAACAAAAGTTTAAAGTTCCCAACCGGAGGCATGTTGCGGTGAAAGGAAATGGCCTCTCACTGAATTAGATTCGTCTTTTTGAATGATAAAGATCTTTATTCTTCCTCAAATTACTTAATTTGCCAAACCGACAAATCGATGGCCTGGAATGAAAACCTCGTATCTCACAAAGTTCTTCCGATCCATTATTTCCCTTAAGACTGGTTACGCCTACCAGCCACACATGAATATGCAGTCCATCAGAACAATGTTCGTTGTGTTCTTTATTCCTATGCCAACGTCTTAAGGAAAATGAACCTTACCGTACCGTAGTATAGGAAAGTATATCTGCGCGACGTATTTACTAACTCCTAGAGTATAATTTCTATAAGGTTCATTTTCCTTTACGCGTCAGCATAGGAAAATAAACCCAACGAGCATTGTTCTGATGGACTGCATATTCATGTGTGGCTGGGAGGCGTGAACAGTCTTAAGGGAAATAATGGATAGGAAGAACTTTTTGAGATACGAGGTATTCAATCTAGGCAATCGAAATAATATCATACAATATGCCTTTGCTGGCAGGACCTAGTGTTTACAGTGCACTATGTCTTCTGGTGCCGGCCCCGTGGTGTAGGGGTAGCGTGCCTGCCTCTTACCCGGAGGCCCCGGGTTCGATTCCCGGCCAGGTCAGGGATTTTTACCTGGACCTGAGGGCTGGTTCGAGGTCCACTCAGCCTACGTGATTAGAATTGAGGAGCTATCTGACGGTGAGATGGCGGCCCCGGTCTAGAAAGCCAAGAATAACGGCCGAGAGGGTTCGTCGTGCTGACCACACGACACCTCGTAATCTGCAGGCCTTCGGGCTGAGCAGCGGTCGCTTGTTAGGCCAAGGCCCTTCAAGGGCTGTAGTGCCATGGGGTTTGGTTTGGTTTGGTTTGGATGTCTTCTGGTATAGGCTAGAGTAATTTTGTTACTTTCATTGATCTGTCTCTGTCTTGTACTTGGCTTTGACAATATGAAAGTGACTGAGGTATGAGTGATGCTAGTAATGCCATTCCTTCTGCAGCTAGTCCCTGCTATGAATGGTGTGAAAATGTTGCTCATAGGGTCGGTTGGTACATGCATTTCAGTGGGCTTGGCGGACTGGTATGTAATAGCAACTTCTGGCTTGGTGAGGAAAGCAACGGGAAACTACCTCACTCCTCATTTTCCTAGTACGCCTATTCAGTGATGCCTAGGCCATCTATGACAGCTAATGGCGGAACTGTTGAGGATCCAACCAGCCTTAGGGCTGAAGACTAAACATACACATACATATTTAGTAGCTAATCTAATTACAATACAGAATAATAAAACGGAATGTATTGATAAAGTAGAGAAAACAATTCTTAGTCATAAATAAGCAGATAAATTACTTTAATTGATTTAATTAGGTGGGTGGAGCGTAGAGATGATGCCACAGCTCACAGTGGTCTTATTCGGCGCGCCAAAGCGTCGTATGTATGTGACCAGTAGTTTAGAAATGATGCCCCTTGCAAGCAGAATGAGCCCTATGACCTCGATGCCTTCAGAGGGTATGATTGGTGAATATCTCCTCCTTTCCTTCTTCATCGCCTTCAACAGTATTTGTGCATATTCTTCAAATCTGACCGCGGGGTCGAGAATGAAACCTTCCTTTGCTGCCGGGTTTGAAGACGATCTTGTCGATTCACCTTGTTCCATCATCAACAGTTCGCGTACAACATATCTTTTACCACGTAGCGAAGTTGTATCTAGTCTGCGTTGTTCTACAAAGGAAATTAGTACAATTGGGAAGTGTCAGAATCATTCCATTCATATGTTCATTTAGATCAATTGAAACCATCAAGTAGAGACATTATTGAAGAAATTACTAGAAAATTCAAAATGACATAGATCTTACTTACATGCTGCCTGTCACTATCCACAAATATCCAAGGGGCTAAATTTCTCGACGCAGCTCATAATCAAACCTGAGACTCTCCCAACAGAACTCCACTATTCTGACCATTCAGGCGAGGGTCCCGACCAGAACAAAAAATCAGTAATTAAATGAACGTCCCCCTCTGTGGTGAAGTGGTTAGTGTTATTATCTGCCAAACCCGGAGGCCCGGGTTCGATTCGTGCCTCTGCCACGAAAGTTGAAAAGTAGTGAGAGGGCTGGAACGGGGTTCACTCAGCCTCGGAAGGTCAAGTGAGTAGAGGAGGGTTCGATACCTACCTCAGCATTCCTCGAAGTGATTTTCCGTGGTTTCCCACTTCTCCTCTAGGCAAATGATGGGATGGTACCTAACTTAAAGCCACGGCCGCTTCCTTCCCTCTTCCTTGTCTATCAATACCAATCTTCCAACCTCCCCGCAAGGCCCCTGTTCAACATAGCAGGTGAGGCTGCGTGGGCGAGGTACTGGTCATCCTCCCCAGTTGTATCCCACGTCCTGAAGCTACATGACACTGCCCTTGAGGCGGTAGACGTGGGATCCCTCGCTGAGTCCGAGGGAAAAACTGACCCTGGAGGGTAAACGGAAGAAGAAGAAAAAGAAGAAGAATGAAATGAACATTATGAAGAATATCCTCTCGTAGGAATAAAGTTGTATCCTCAAGCTTTTTACTACGTTCAAGTTATCTTCAGTCCATGTCATCCAATACTAACACCGACGTGCATCAGAACGCGGCACGCATGAGTTGCGGTAATGAGAGAGTGAAAGATTCATCTCCTACAGGCATGCGTCGAGAATACACAAATTTTTAATGGAAAGTAACGGATCACCAATTAGTGGTTTTAACAAAATAGGAGGCTGCCTGCGTCGTCACATCATGGTTGGTAAGTGCGAGAGGAATCCGAAACGTAATTATTTGCTTCGTTGGCTAAACCCGATACTTCATATTATTTTATGATGTAGCTGATGACCGTTATCCTAACGGTTAGGAAAAATGTGATCTGCTCCACAAGTAAGTTTCTGTAGACTACTGCAAGCATTTCTGACTTCAAAAAAGATTCACCACTACCTTGACAATTATTGAATCGGTTATATGATAAACCACGCTTGTCCATTTTCGGTCAAAACATGTTTAATGCATGTATGGTAAAATTATATCGTCCCTGTTCTGCCAAAACGGCAAATAATACAATGCTCTTCCTATCCATTATTTCCCTTAAGACTGGTCACGCCTTCCAGACACAATTTGTAATTCGGTCCATCAGAACAATTTCCGTTGAGTTCATTTTCCTATGTGCGTGTGTAAAGGAAAATGAACCTTACTGTACCATACTGAAGAAATGTATCTTTGCATGACATTTACCCACTCCTAGAGTGTGATGTATTTAAGGTTCATTTTCCTTTACACACGCGCATAGGAAAATGAACTCAACTAAAATTGTTCTGATGGACCGCATATCAATATATGGCTAGAAGGCATGACCAGTCTTAAGGGAAATAATGGATAGGAAGAGCATTGTAACATTCGCCGTTTTGGCGAACAGCGACGATATGTATTCCCATATTGCAGAGAGAAGCATACATGTCCGCCTCAATGTAATGGTTTTACTGGCACTTCGAAGCTTTTCTCTTGCCCTACTTGTAATAAGAAGGACATGTTTGAGAAACTTGAATATCAGCCATGACAAGACATTCTCTTCACATTATTGCTAAGAGTAGCTGTAAACTTCTAATATACAAAAATGAATGTTTGTTTGTTCTTCTCGACTGGACTCAAAAACTATTGGACCGATTTCGCTGAAAATTTCACAATTTGTTCTCGTTACTCCTGAGGATGTTTAGGAAGTTATTTGAAAGAAATACGTTGTGTATATTTTAAGCTGAGTAATTTTATGTAATTAATTTAATTGCAAAGCCGCACCAAGATTGGATCGACTTATATAGAGGTTGTCGCTAGGTGACAGCGACTTACTCTGTATCATGTTAGTCAGCTACGAAATGCTGCATATTGAAGAATGGGAACACGTCGCCATGGTTTACAAAGTACGCTTCATGCTAGGAGGTTCATGACCGTGCAAATAAAGGTGAAACCTGTGACTATGGCAACGCCGTGAATAGAAAGTAGAGTGACATATTCTTCGTGGTATCCATGATAGTGACGGCAAAAGTAATTAAATCTACCAGTGGAGAACTAATTAAAAACTGTTAAAATGTACGTACTTTATATATATATTGTACCCTGATGAGATAGGCTCTATCATGATTTGATTTTGATACGAGAAATACTGATAAATAGGAATATTAAATGAATACAGTGTCAGTTTTGTGTGGACGGGATAATTTCAACATAGCTAGACATATCGCGACTGTCCGTCGCCACACAGTAAGCTTGTCATTAGGGGGAAAATGTTTCTTGGCCAGAAGATAAGAGGATTAAATCTAGAGCTCACAACAACAGAATAATGACTTCGAGGAAGTGAAAGAGTATATATTTCGGACCAAGGGCGAGCGGATGTATCACCAATACCGAGAATGTGACGTGCCAGTTTCCCCACGCCCGAGGCATTTGGTGTTGTCAACGTTACAAGGAAGAGATTTCAAACTAACCGAAGCGGTGTTGACCAATGAGAAAATTTATCACAGGCCCGCAGATAAACCAACATAAGAAAAACTAAGAGTGAACTCCAGTTAGCTTCTCCGAGAACAATAATTAAATTATTCCAACCACATAATTGAATAGAGGGGATTTTTGTGATATCGTTCCCATGTTGATTAATTGTAATCGTAATAAATTAAAGTAATGAATTCGTGGAAATGACCCACGCTATCTCGCCATTGGTCGAGATGAGCACGCCATCAGGGACGCCGAGTTAGCGCGCGAAAGGTGGAGGACAGAAATTAAGTGATATTACCATGATCACCGAACGATAGGAGTTCAGAATACGACACATGAATGTGTATCGCCAGTGTATTAAGTAGGATAAAGCAAGAGATCCAAATCCGCCTGCATATGCCGATTTAGGATAACCAACCCCCCTCTCCAGGAACTGACCGCGGATGACCCCGGCGGGAAATCATATCGTCCATAAAAGTCCAGAAGCGGACCTCACATCACTCAGTTCTTACCAGTCACCAGTCGTTATCGGTCACCAGTCGTGTCAGTCGTATGAAGTAGTTGAGACTCTGACACGTTGACTCTGTAAGTCAGTACCTCGGGACGCATTCGAAGTCAGTTAAAGCTGAAAGTGCGTGAATTATTAGGAGAATGAATACGAACAGTGAAATTATCCATAGTACCGAGTGTAACTAATCAGTACAACTGTATGTTGAATTTAATCAATGTCATGTGATTAAATAATAAATAACTAACGGAACGCCGATAGTACCTTTGGAAGGCAGTGTGCGGAGCCTGAAGTAAACACCTCAAGGTAGACGGTGAATAACTATCCGAGCATGGAACCATAGGAGCTAGGCGATTATCAAGACAGCTTAGAAATAAACCAGGAAGTGCCGGTTGAAGACGCGATACGCGCCGGTTCAAATGAACGACATTTCTTCGTAATGTGTCACGACGTGTGTTTCGGGCGTATATGAAGATTATATTGTGCGAGTGTCAGGGGTCTAGGAGCACCTATAAGGGTTTTTTTTTGTATTTAGTATTCTTGTGTAAAATAGTGTAATAAGGTATTAATCATGGGTAGTCACCCAGAAGTGTTTTATGGTGTTAAATTTGTATTGTGCGACATGATGGACGAGTAGATCACCATGGGGCCGTAAGGCCTATATTTCATCCGCTACGAGACAATGGAATTCTACATAGGAATGAGTACACAATTTTGATATTGGGGGATGTTATCGCGACTAAACGGGGTTCAGTGTAAATTAATTATGGTTACTTAACATGGTCCGCTTCCCGAGTCCATGATTTTATTTTTTTGTTAGACGGACGAATTAATTTATATTAACGTAATAATGGGTTAGATTAATTAATTTGAGCATTTGTTTGTTGTATATAATGTAAATATGGGATATATTTCTTTCAATTAATGCATGCTGTTCGTAATACTTTGACTTAAGTTCAATTCAAGTGTTAATTTCCTTTTTATTGTGCTAACCCATTTATTTGATTTTCAATCAATGCGGTGATCATTTGTAATTTAATTAGGAATAATTTCTATTAGACAGCCAGATTATGAAAGAGCCAGAGTATGTAAGATTTGTGTTGCGTACGGAAGGTCATTAAAATACTAATAATAATCATGTTTGTGTGTTGACAAAGGAAAGTAAATTAATAATAATATTTGTGCGTTTGCGAGTTAAAGTATAATAATAATAATAATGACAGTGCCTCGTGAGTTAGCCAGTGCAAATATAATAATCAATGTGGAGATGACATGTAGCGTTAAAGACTTTCATTCGCGTAGTCAGTTTGATTTTACGTAAATTTTTGATTTTACGTTTTTGGACTTTAATTTAACCATTACAATTTTTTAAAAGCGATATAGGCACGTGAATTAGAATGGTCACGATATGTTAAAAGCCCAGAATGATTTGAGCCCATATTTAGAGTTGGAAGTCATGAGGGACGAATATCCGGCGTGAAATAAATTGAGCCGTATTGTTTGTAATGATGAAATAGATGAGTCTCAAGGCCTAAGATGATATAAATGCATATGCCGGTGTTATTAGTGGTAGAATCCACGCACCGAGGATTATTTTATGAATTAAATGTTTGAAGAGTTCCGATGAAAGGAAATGGACTTCAAATTTGAAGGAATAGTTTAGCAATCGCCGGCATTGGAGGTATTTGCCCAGCCGCGATGTGCCATAGGTTGTGAGATGTGTCTTGGGAGGACAGGTGTCCCCATATAAAATTAACGGCAGTACGAAAGTGAAGGTACGGTCCCGAATACCGTGTTGTCCCGACCGATATAAAGCAGATCTTAGTGGTTCATAACGGGATTTAACATATGTGACTAAATTCTAAAGAGTGGAAATTAAAATATCATCTTTCCATTTTTAATAATAATAATAATAATAATAATAAATAAAAACTAAGCTACTTTTTTTTGAAGAATTTACTTTTTTATATTTTGGACATAATAATGATGTTGGGAGTTGAAATGGAAGATTTGAGATTTTTAACTAATAATAATAATAAATAAAATATTTGAAGAAGGAGAAGAAGAATAACCAATGAAGCTACTTTTTTTATTTTTATTTTTTTGATGAAAATAATAAGAGCGAGAAGTTGAAGTATTATAGCGAGGATGATTACGGGTTACGATAATCACGATTTCCAATAATAATAATAATAATAATAATAATAATGAAAAGTTGAAGGAGCAGAAGATAAAGAACTTGCAATAGTCATTTGAGAATGATACTTATGATGAAAGGAAATTAAGATATTTAATGGGCGATGATTCATTGTTACGAATATAATAGTAATAATACTAATAATAATAATAATAATAAAAATATTTATGAGGAAGCTGATCATTATATTGTGCGGATAAATTAGGAGGAAGAACGACCCTTCGTTTGAAACGTCGGCAAGGGTTGGCATATAATCATCCCGGATGACAAATGATAATAATCAAATACAGGATTATAATTGAAATTAATGATAATAATAAAATTAATTGATGGTAGTCAAAGAATATGATAATGATCAGATAAAGAATGGTAATGATATTATTTAATAATCATAGGAGGATATGATAGGGACAGTCATCCTGTGTCGAACCGCTCCGAACCAGATGTTGGGTTTTCACGGGGAGATTATTAGCAGTAGATACGTAAATAACCCACGGACGGCACATGTTTTCATGGTCAGAGCATAGTAATGAACCTTTCCGTACGTCTTGTCGTATTGACAAGTGTAAATATTAAAGTAGCTTTTGAGTTAATGAACTCTACCTGGCGTGTTTGTGAATCTGGAAATAATAGGCTAGAGTTTGTCCGTATTATAAATTCCCGTTTTTTTCCGAGGCGATAACATTTTCCAAGGTGGGTGTCCGGCTCACCAGAATGTACATACCGGAAGTGTCTCATGTCCAAACGGAACGAGGAGACGACAGTAAAAAGTTACTGTCGTGCCTTCGTCTCCGAAAGAAGATCTCCAGCGGTGAAACGTCCAATCATACGGATGTGAATTCAATCCCCAGTAACCAATTGGGGCGAATTCACCAGATGTTTTACACTACCAGAGTAGTGAGGTAAAATCCAAGTATTATGTCATTTATTTTTCAGGATTAAAGTGCCCCAATGTAAAATTGTCATCATGTGTAGTATGCAAAATAAGTGAATAAATTGCTCCTCATTGCAATTTAAATAGGAAACAGTTTCCATATCTTTTCATTGTAGTTAGTCCAGTATGCCCATGGAATTTAAGTTGTCACTTCCCAGTCCTATTGTGGAGTCAAAAATTTGTATCCATGAATGAGTCGTCCCCCGTAACTTTAAATTTGCATGCCCCGTTCATCCCTGTGTTCATTTGATGCGCCGATATATATTTTTTTGAATTTCTTTATATAAATTTTTTTATCGTTTTCGAACTGATCACCCCTGAGATAAATGCTAGTCTGGGACTCAGGAGGTGAGCGTGTGCAATATGTAGATTGTAATATTTAAAAATATACTTTAAAACAAATAATTGCAGCATTGCCCGTCTTAAAGATGGTTGGCAGTAAGGTCCTAGGCAATGTTGTGAATAGAACATGGAAAGCACATCTCGTTCGTGGTTCTCGTGATTGCAGTTTTTAGATCTAACAGTGGAGCACTATTTATAAACTTAAATGTTACGTAATTTATTTGTTCATAGATTGTAAACTGTGCTCTATTACATTTAAAATTATAAAGTTAAAAATATGTTTCCTTTGCTTGAGTGCTGTTGCTTTCTCCGTCTGAATAATCATGTCTCCCAAACGCACATCAATTGATAGATCTACCAGCCTAGCACTAAATAAAAAGCGATTAGGAGCCACGTATCCCCATCATTCCCACCGACATGTCATTTTATTTCAAAAGACTGCAGTTCGCCGTTCGTCTTTCATTCTCAATGACCATCAACAAAGCACAAGGTCCATTGTTTGAAGTGCGTGGATTAAATGTGGAAAAATCTATGCTTTTCATTTGGTCAATTGTACGTTGTGCATCCCAAAGCAATTGAATAAACATTTTCGAATTTAATTTATTACACAAAATATCATTGACTTCCATTTCTTTCGTACATATAAATGTGTCTGCTTTCTATACATGTACCATCTTAGAAAGAGGCACTGCAAAAGCGAGTAAAAATAATGGAAAATGACAGATATTAATGTCAAATCCATTGTTTTTGTGTCACTGAAATGAATTATGGATACAGTTTAAATAAGTGTTCAGCCCCTTATGGGACGGGGGACTGAGAACGGGTGAGAAGGAGATAGTATACAACGACCGACATTAGTGTTTAATCCACAGATTTTGGTTTCGCAAGGCTGGGTGGTAACAGTCTTAATGCCAGATGGATTCGTGTACACCATGTCAAGATCGCGTCGAGAAAATACATACAATTACCACTCTATTTCACATTTTCACAATCAGTTCGAGTTTCCATACAGATGAATTTTTGTTCGGAAATGAAAAAATCTAAAACTTCAAATCTAACACATGCAAATCACTAAAACAACATCTGTATCTATCTAGGTATTCTGCCTTATGGCAGGTCTTGTCATGGGATGAACCTCTTCCACTGTTGCCTGTCCTGCGCCAAGTTTTTCATGTCCGAATATTTATTTCCTTAGATATTGTCCAACATTTGATATTTTCTCCTTCCTCTTCCTCGTTTGCCTTTCACCATTCCTTCTTTCAGTAAACAGTCCCTCCTCAAACAATGTCCGATCCAGTTCATTTTTCTCCTTCTAATGGTTTGTAACATACTTCGTTCTTCTCCAACTCTTCGTAATACCTCCTCATTTCTTACCCGGTCTTCCCATTTCACTCGTTCTATTCTCCTCCATACCCACATCTCTAGTTCCTCCAATCTTCTCTCATCTTTCTTTCTCAATGTCCATGTCTCTGCGCCATAGAGCGCTATGCTCCAAATGTAACACTTAGCAAGTCTTTTCCTCAAATCTTTGTTTAGTGGTCCACAAAATAATTTTGATTTTTTCCTAAAGCCTTCTTTTGCTATGGCAATTCTTTTCTTAATTTCTGTTGTGCAGTACATATCATCTCTGATCATACTTCCCAAATACTTGAAGTTACTGACTTGCTCTATTTCTTCTCCTCCTATACTAATATGACAACTTCTACCTTTTCCTCCAATTATCATACTTTTGGTCTTCTTCTTATTAATTCTCATTCCATATTCTTCTAGTTTCATGTTGAGTTTGTCTAACATTTGTATCATTTCACGCTCGCTTTCTCCCATCACAACCATATCATCTGCAAATCTTATACATTCTACTCTCCTACCTCCAACACAAACTCCACTATTTCCATTAAAACTTTCATTGATTATTTCTTCGAGATAGATGTTGAACAGTGTTGGTGATAAAGAGCAGCCCTGTCTTACACCTCTTCCTAATTCAATTTCTTCACTCAACTCATCTCCTATTCTCACTCTTGCTCTCTGGTTTATATACAAATTCTTTATTAGCCTTCTATCCCTCCAATCAACTCCATGTTTCTTCAGGATTGTCATCAATTTGTCCCATCTGACACAGTCAAAAGCCTTCTCAAGGTCAATAAATACAGCATAAACCTTCCTGTTTTCCTCTCCTATCACCCTCAGAAGTCCAATGGCGTCTCTTGTTCCAACTCCTCTTCTGAAACCGAACTGTTCTTCACCTATAAAATTATTCAGCTTCCCATATATCCTTCTGTTGAGCGTCCGCAGTAAGACTTTGGCTGCGTGTGAAATTAGACTCAATGTCCTATGTTCTTCACATTTTTGCTGTTCTTTTTCTTTTCCATAGGGATTAAGATGATTTCACTGAAGTCCTTTGGCCATTTTCCTGTCATGTATATTTGATTATATAATCCAATCAACTCCTTTCTCCCTTCATTATTTAACGCTTTTAACAGTTCAACAGGAATCTCATCTATTCCCATTGCTTTTCTATTTTTCATCTCGTTCAGTGATGCTTCGATCTCTCTTCTCAGTATGGTTTCCCCTTTATCATCCTCTTTAACCATATCTTCCTCCTCTAATTCAAGTTCTTCTTCATTTGGTCGATTGTCCCGCTCATATAGTCATTCTATGTATTCTTCCCATCTTTTCATTATTTCTTAGGGTTCATATATCATTGTGCCATCTGTAGCCTCTATTTCCTTGTTGCTGTTGTTCCTTCTCTTTTCTCTGAATACTATATTTGTTGCTTCTTTGTACATCAAGTCATATTTCCCTTCTTTCTCCAGTTGCTCTATCTCATCACACTTTTCTGTTAACCATTTCTTCTTTGCCTTTTCTGTTTCTCTTCTTAATTCATTATTTAACTTCCTGTAGTTACGCTTTCCTTCTTCTGTATTTACTGTTTTCCATTTCCTGCGTTCCTCCATTTTACTTATCATTTCTGATGTTATCCATTCCTTCTTTGCCCTTTTCCTCTCCTTGACTCCAAGCGTTTTCTTAGCTGCTTCTTTTATCCCATTTTTAAAAGTTTCCCATCTCCTTTCTACATTTTCTGTTTCATTTCCTAATGTATTATTGTTACAATACTCATCCTCTAGTTCTCTACACTTGTCTTTATCTTTCAGTTTCTCAATATTAATTTCTTCTCTCTTCTTTCCTTTCCATACTATTTTCAATTTAATCATTACCTCTGCTACAACTAATATATGGTCAGAATAAATGTCTGCTCCTGGGTAACATTTAGCATTCTTTAGGCAGTTTCTGTACTGTTGTTGTATCATTATATAATCAATTTGATTGTAAAATATAAATCGATGTCTCAATAAGGAGTTCTACAGAAATTTACTTCACACATACTTTAAAAAAATACAAACATTCAAACGTTCTAAAACTATTTGGACAACGCCGGGCACTACAACTAGTAAGTAATCCAATACGGACAATGTTGGAAAATGTTCTGAATCTGACTTCAATGTTGTTGTAGGTAAGGAAATTTGAATATGAATGTTATATAATTAAAGTGTGATATGCAGCGTGATTAAAAGTTGTAAGCATTAAATAACCACATTTTGCTCCGCTGAGTGGCCTAGTAAGTGGTCCTGAGAGTCGCGAAACCAGTTTTATGGAATGGGAGTGAGCATCTTGGACATATTCTGAATCATGGTCCTCCTTGTGCTCAACTATACAATCCACCCGTGGTCTCTAACCCGTTAGAGGAGAGATCCTCACTGGGACTATTGTAAGTAATGGTAGCATCCTGCTTCACATAATTTTCATAGAGCACGCTCAGAATATTTTTAGCAAGCCTCGGGCATATGGAAATAACGGAATCCCACTCCCATTTTATAGGCGAGGTATTCCTTGGAAACAACTTGGCGAACGAAATGGAATTCAATGGGGAGCTATCGATATTAATGGGGCTTATGGAAGAAGTAAAGTAGAGCTGGATGAGTCTGGATTAGTTAGGAGTTGATGATATTCGGATTAACTAGGAACAGATAGGATATTATAAAAGCACTTGATGGGTGTTAAAAAGGGAAGAGGAATAGTGTGGGATATGACTGTTCATCAGGAATACTATTGCACGAAACATAATTCGTGTTGGGTATGTAATTTAACGGATGATGTGGGTAGATTTGGCGGTCGGACGAATTAGGACGAGAATTTTCTTAGTGTATTCACCACGTGAGGTTGCAGGTGAGGATGAAGTTGACAAGTTCTATGAATCAATGGGTGACATAGTAGTCAGAGTCAACAGCAAGGATAGAGTAGCGCTAATGGGTGATTTAAATACTAGAGTTGGAAATCGAACTGAAGATATGGAAGCTAATAGGAATGGGAAGCGTTTGGTGGACTTCTGTGCAAGTATGGGATTAGTAGTTACAAATACATTCTTCAAGCATAAGGCTATTCACCGCTGCCCATGTGAGGGTTGTGGGACCAAGTCCAAAATAGACGACATTTTTACGGACTTAGAATTGAGAAAATCTGTCAAGAATATGATGGTATTTTGACCAAGAATTTTTGATGATACAGACCACTATCAGATCTATAGTGAACTAAGTATCCCTAGGCCTACGATAGAGAAAGTGGTATCTTTTTTTTTTGCTAGGGGCTTTACGTCGCACCGACACAGATAGGTCCTATGGCGAAAAGTGAAATCTGTCTGTAGACGGATAAGGGTAGAAAATCTTCAGAACGAGGAAATTAGACAGAAGTACATGCATATGATTAGTAAAAAGTTCCGAATAATAGACAGTAAGCGGGTTCAGGATATAGAAAGAGAATGAATGGCATACAGGGATGTTGTAGTAGAAACAGCAAGGGGGTATCTGGGTACGTAAGGATGGGGAAACACGAACATCTTGGGGGAATGATAAACTGAGAGCAGCTTGTAAACGTAAAAATAAGGTGTATCAGAAATGGCACCAAAGAAGGACTGATGCAGACGTAGAGTAAATAAACAGAGTGAAACAAAAGTAATTGTTGAATCCAAGAAGAAGTCGTGGGGAGATTTTTGTAATAGGTAACTTGGAAACGCCAGGTCAAGAAGCGATGAAACCTATCTAGACAGTAACAAAAGATCTTATGAAGGGAGGGAAGAAAGAAATGAATAGTGTTTTGGGTAAACCAGGCGACCTCATAATAGATCGCACGGAATCACTGGAGAGGTGGATGGATTATTTTGAAAATTTTCTCAACGTGAAAGAGTATCTCCCTTATGATATCGCAAACAGCTTAGCTCATTGGGAGGAGGACAATTATATTGGAGAAATTACACTTGGTGAAGTGCAAAGGATGTTAAATAAAATTCAATGTCATAAATCAGCAGGAATAGATAAAATTAGACCTGAAATGGCGAAGTATATTGGGAAGGCAGGGATAGAATAGCTTCACAGATTAATAAGATTAGCATGAAGTGTTAGTAATTTACCTTCAGACTGGAAAACATGAGTAAATGCACCTATATGAAGGCTAGCGAACATGAAAGATTGCAACAACTCTTGAGGTATCCCATTAATCAGTATACAAGGCAAAGTGTACACTGTCATCTTTGAAGGGAGGGTGCGATCAGTGGTTGAAAGGAAGTTTGATGAAAACCAGTGTGTTTGCAGACCACAGAGGGGCTGTGAGGATCAGACTTTCAGTATGCGCCAGGTAATTGTAAATTGCTACGTATGGTAGATCTGGAGAAGGCATATGACTTAAGTAGTATAATAAGCGGGTTCTGCCGCACCTCCGCCGCCGCACGCCTCCGCCCGCCTCCTCCTCCGCCGCCGGCTCCGCCTCCGCCCGCCTCCTCCTCCGCCGCCGGCTCCGCCTCCGCCGCCGCCGCCTGCGGGAAATTTGAATTTTGGCGGGAAATTTGAATTTTGGCGCGAGATTTGAATTTGTAAACAAAGCCACGTGCTTTTTGACAGCTGTCATCGACAACAACGCATCGCTAACCTCACTGCTGCCATCTTGACGGGCCTAAACCTCACTAGTGCCAACTTAACCTAACTAGCGTGAGGTAAACAAAGCCACGTGTTTTTTGACAGCCACGTGCTTTTTGACAGACAACAATGCATCGCTAACCTCAGTACTGCCATCTTGACGGGCCTAAACCTCAGTAGTGCCAACTTAACCTAACTAGCGCGAGGTAAACAAAGCCACGTGCTTTTTGACAGCCACGTGCTTTTTGACAGATTTGTAAACAAAGCCACGTGCTTTTTGACAGACAACAACGCATCGCTAACCTCAGTACTGCCATCTTGACGGGCCTAAACCTTAGTGGTACCAACTTAACCTAACTAGCGCGTGGTAAACAAAGCCACGTGTTTTTTGACAGCCACGTGCTTTTTTGACAGCTGTCATCCGCCATTTTTTAGCACTGTGCTGCCCTCTATATCGCAGTAGCTGCAAAATTCGTCACCTGTCATCGGCAGTGCTGCCATCTTGACGGGTCTAAACCTTAATGCTACCAACTTAACCTAACTAGCGCGAGGTAAACAAAGCCACGTGCAGCTGTCATCCGCCATCTTTGAGCACAGTGCTGCCCTCTTTAGCTACTTACCTTTGAAATGTGGTGGCGGATAATTTGAAAAATGCTTTTTTGACAGCATCCATCTTGCATCGCAAACCTCAGTGCTGCCCTCTTTAGCTAGATACCTGTGGTGGCAGACAATTCCACGTGACAGCAGCCATCTTTAATCAAGAGAGCACCGTGCTGCCCTCTATGTGGTGGTGGTAAATTCCACGTGGTCTTGTTTGGAAACAAACTCACGTGCTTTTTTGACAGCCGTCATCCACCATCTTTAATCAACAGAGCACAGTGCTGCACTCTATGTGGTGGCGGCAATTTGAAAAAATCTATGTGCTCTTGTTGGGAAACAAAGCCACGTGCTTTTTTGACAGCTGTCATTCGCCATCTTTGAGCACTGTGCTGCGGGCAATTTCGTCAGCTGTCGTCCGCCATCTTTGAGAACAGTGCTGCACTCTATGTGGTGATGGCAAATTCCAAGTGCTTTACAAACCTATGCGCTTTTCTGACAGCCGTCATCCGCCATCTTTGAGAACAGTGCTGCCCTCTATGTAGCGGTGACAAATTCCAAGTGGTTTACAAACCTATGCGCTTTTCTGACAGCCGTCATCCGCCATCTTTGAGAACAGTGCTGCCCTCTATGTAGCGGTGGCAAATTCCAAGTGGTTTACAAACCTATGCGCTTTTCTGACAGCCGTCATCCGCCATCTTTGAGAACAGTGCTGCCCTCTATGTGGTGGTGGTAAATTCCACGTGCTTTACAAACCTATGCGCTTTTCTGACAGCTGTCATCCGCCATCTTTGAGAACAGTGCTGCCCTCTATGTAGCGGTGGCAAATTCCAAGTGCTTTACAAACCTATGTGCTTTTCTGACAGCTGTCATCCGCCATCTTTGAGAACAGTGCTGCCCTCTATGTAGCGGTGGCAAATTCCAAGTGCTTTACAAACCTATGTGCTTTTCTGACAGCTGTCATCCGCCATCTTTAATCACCGTGCTGCCGGGTGACGGCAAATTCCACGTGCTCTTGTTTGGAAACAAAGCTTTTAATCCAGAGAGAACAGTGCTGCCCCGGTAGCGGCAAATTCCACGTGCTTTACAAAGCTATGTGCTTTTTTGACAAAAAAAAATTCTGCTCTCGAGATACTTACCGAACTATACTTACGAAACTGCTCATCACCTTCTTTCTTCTTCTATGAGTAATAAACAAAAACTCTATCTTGCAAATAAGGAGTGGGAGGAAGGTAATACCTAACCTAAAATAAAAGAATATGCCAATTCTACATTATTTATTTACAGCTTGTATGTACAAGTTTTATCTCGAATCATTTTACCCTAGTGATGTTTTGCGTACTTCTCGATGCAATTCTTGAATGTACAAGTTTAGACTTGCCGTACTACACTCTCAGCGTAACGTAAGTACACACACCTCTAGCATAATGTTTATGTAAAGTAGTACTTATCAATACTACTATGCCCCCAGGCTAGCGTGTTGTTAGAATTTGGAATGACAAACCGCTTACAATCATCGCTATTAAGGGCTACCTTACTAATTAAATGTGTGTACAACTGGTGCTTCTTGCTTCTAATGACAGACATTTGCTTATGCAAAACAGGTGGATTACTTTTAATGCAATTGTTATAGTTTTCAAAACTTAGCTGATTCTGAACGACATTCTTTTTAACCCCCTTCAATCTCTTTATTTGTAATTCATTTAAGAGTTTTATGCAATATGACTTGGATTTAGTACCTACAAATGAATCGATAATATTCCCAGCACATTCATCTTTCATTTTACCTAGAACCTTTTTGTTCACTAGCGGTAGATGATATTGATTATCTGCAGGATAGTTACTTGTATCAAACCTACCCAAGTCAGGCTTTATATCATTGTAATAGTCATCAGTTTTGATTTGATAAATAAACGAATCGGTATCTGTGTAGAGCAATTGCGCATTATGCGCGTACTTCTTCATCATATAATCATAATGGAATTCATACATGAGTGTTTTAGCCAATTCAAGTACTGCAAAGCCGACGTAGGTAGGTTTGTCATACTTAACCTTGACACGATTCATCTGTATAATAACTAAATTCTCATGTATGATGGTGCAGCTGTGGAAATTTGGTTTACTTATTAAATAGTTAGCACCATACCTTTTCTTAATATTATCCCAGTTTGTAATCAATTTTACATCAACGCGTTTGTCAACATTCTCCATAGTCTTACCAAACACACTGTTATTCATGAGCTTGTAGAAATCTTTTTCAAACTCGTTAACCGCATTCGTTCTTAAATTATTGTTCAGATCGATATATGGCTTTAGCCACGGTGACTGATTAAATTCTAGTACACGATGAATTTTGGATAACTTCAAACCATGCTGCAAACACTGTTTTAAATTTCGGTAATGAATGATATACTTAGATTTATCGCATAAATTAGCAATGAGCATTTTCGTCGTTGATGCAATGTACGGGGACTTCATATTTTCAGGGCAGAACGGTAGGTCATTATGAGAAGTGTGTAACTCTTTAGGATACTGTAAGTCAACTTCGAGGAAATAACCTTTATCAGCTTCATCGCCTAGGGCGTGTAGCTGTAAAGCATCAATTTCGCACTGCGTCAGCCAGCGGAAACCACTCGCCGGTAGATGCTGACTCATCGCCCACCCATACTGATTATTAGCATCCAGATAAACGATATACTGAGATTCCTGACTAGAATCGAAACTCGGCATGTACTTATTATTAGCCATCGAATATCGTCCGCTGCACTGACTCAGACCGCCTCGAATGGATGCTTTTATAAAGTGCACCATATCGATATCGGTTAGCAGTTCCAAATTCACACGCGTGTATTTTAACATCGCGTCCCAACTTAACCCAGGTGCAGTAAAATACTGACATGGGTCAAGGCTGTAGGTGTTCATGCAAACACAGCGAAAATTTTCAAAAACATCAGCTAACAAAAGTACATCTGTCTTTAAATATAAATCGGAGTATTCACCCAGCGTTTGAATGTGGAACTGCTCCCAGATATGTTGTGCATGTAAATAGTCATCATCACTAATATCTGCTGAATTCAGCGAGCTGTAAAAGGATTGTTTCGATGGTAAGGCACGTTCTTCGAGGTGGTCTAAGCAGTCGAGATATTCGTAACAAAAAACACCCTTACGCCGAAGTAAATTAAACTGCGCTTCTTCGGGGAAAACGCGTCGAATTTCCGTAAATTGTTCAGGCTGTAAATGACTAGAAAGTTTATCGAGGCTACTCGCCATAAAGCGAAACGAGTCAAGGAATCTCAGTTTTATAGAATGCTCAGCATCTACTTTTACAGACTTTGCAAACGCAATGTACCGCTCTTTATTCTGAGGGATTATATCTACTTTTTCATCTGAAGCTCCAAATTGTGAAATGATGAAATGAGAGTCGTAACCAGATAAGTTATGAAAAATTACAGGGATGAATTTAGGAACTCTATACTTACGATTACAGCTATAATGAGCGGCACATCTGTAGAAACCAGTTAAATGATCATGATCAAAAACTTTAGGGTCATTTTCGGAAAATTCCCCATCACAAATGCTACACTTTGTAGCACGTTCATGATCATTTAACTGAATGTCGGTGAGTGGCTTCATAGGAATATTACTATTCAGAATACGACCGAGACGAACTGCATCACTTTCAAGTCTTTCTAAAAATACTTTAGCAGCATCATGTCCTCGATACAGCTCTAACTTGTTAAGCGTACTATCGTAACTACACTTGATGTAATACGCGAAGCTATACGGGACATGCATGTGCGTAGTATTAGTGAAAGAGTTGTCAGGATTAGGTGAGCATGTGTTGCATGGCGTGAGGATGGCTTCAAAGTCTGCATAAATCACGAACGGTACCCACATCTGCTTGTGAAAATTTGTAAATTTTAAAACATTATTGCCTGTAGTAGGTATCTCTGTACGTACATGATTGCAGTCATTCTTGGAATGCTTCGTTAACTGGTCTTCAGTTCTAAAATACTGCAAGCATCCATCACATAGCCACTTTTTACACTTATCTTTTGACAACTGACTGCCAACAAGTCTACTCAGATTTTTAATCCAGCAAAAGTGGCTATTCTCACTGTTTTCAATATAGAGTAAATTAACATGAGTACTCTTCTTATGACATGTATAATACAGAGAACCTACTACAGACTTTTTCTCTACACCATACACATTAATACTAATGTTATTTAGTTCCTCAAAGCGCTTAATATCTTTTAACTGTACGGGAAATTCTATACTATCGAAATTTAGCTGCGTTGAATAGTGTGGATAGGATGATGTTCTATACGCTACATTCGATTTAGCAGGATTTAAAGCTGACATCACCGCCCATGCAAAACATGCTTCGTCATTGTTTCGGATGTTTACAACAGCTTTTCTTTGCTGAATCCATGTCGGCAGCTCAATGTGCGAAGATCCACGCATAGGATTGTACTTATTGATGTTAACTTCTAGATACATTATTTCAACTAAAGCCCACCCTGATTCCTTTTCCTGAAATTCCTCGCTCTTAGTTGAAATGTTAGAGACATCCCTAAGTACATCACCAAAATTAGTCGACTGACTTATGACAAAATTCTTCGTATTAAATGATTTAATGTCTGTTATTTCGGATTCATCCGTGCTTTTAATGTACAAGGCGAAAAGTTCAAAATTAACTTTAAATAAATTATGATTGGACAAAGATTTAGCAAGAAGCTGTTGTACATCCGGTTGAACGCAATTTAAAAAGTTTGAAGTGCTCTGAAACTTTTGACTGATGCGAATTCGGTAACTAGCAATCCTACTTTTAAATGCTGTATTAATTTCTTCGATGTTTGCGTTACTACCACTTCTACACGCATTATTTTTATGCGCATTACTCCGTAAGTGCCCCTGAAAATGCGAAGATGGTACATCAGTGTTACAGTGCTCGCAGTGAATAGTTTGAAGTTCATGATTTTTTCTAGGTTTTTTACTACTAGTACTTTCTACAGCTACATCAGTAGCTGCACGCTTTTCCCCTACTACTACCTGAGGGCAAGTAGATATTTGATGTACCTCTGCTAAGTGATCCTCATATCGCTCTACGTTAGCGAAATACACACTACAAACTTTACATAAAGCTGATGTTATGCTAGGGTGTTTTGATTTCATAAGGCGCGTGAAGTTATCACGCCTTGCAAACGTTACATTACATTCCTCTCAGCAGGGGGACATCTGTTCATGATTTTTTCTAGGTTTTTTACTACTAGTACTTTCTACGGCTACATCAGTAGCTGCACGCTTTTTCCCTACTACTACCTGAGGGCGAGTAGATATTTGATGTGCCTCTGCTAAGTGATCCTCATATCGCTCTACGTTAGCGAAATACACACTACAAACTTTACATAAAGCAGATGTTATGCTAGGGTGTTTTGATTTCATATGGCGCATGAAGTTATCACGCCTTGCAAACGTTACATTACATTCCTCGCAGCAGGGGAATATCTGAAAAGAGAACGACCGATAGAGATTAGGTGAAAGTTACGGAAGAAACCAAGTTTCAGCGTATAGAGGTTGGACATGGCTGTGAGTTAGGCCTATAGCATGAGGATTGAAGAGAACGACTAAAGTTACGATGTTCGGAAGAAACCAAGTTTCAGCCCGTTGAGGGCAGACATAGCTATGTGCGTGTGTTTGAAATTATACCACGTCTATAGCACGAGGATTAAAGAGAACAACTATTTATGAATAGCTTAAAGTTATGATGTTTTAGAAGAAACCAAGTTTCAGCCTGTTGAGGGCAGACATAGCTATGTGCGCGTGTTTGAAATTATTCCTCGTCTATAGTATGCGGGTTGAAGAGAACAACTGTTTATGAATAGCTTAAAGTTACGATGTTTTAGAAGAAACCAAGTTTCAGCCTGTTGAGGGCCGACATAGCTATGTGCATGTGTTTGAAATTATACCACGTCTATAGCGCGAGGATTAAAGAGAACAACTATTTATCAATAGACTAAAGTTATGATGTTTTAGAAGAAACCAAGTTTCAACCCGTTGAGGTCAGACATAGCTATGTGTACGTGTTTGAAATTATACCACGTCTATAGTATGCGGGTTGAAGAGAACAACTATTTATCAATTGCTTAAAGTTATGATGTTTTAGAAGAAACCAAGTTTCAACCTGTTGAGGGCAGACATAGCTATGTACGTACCCCGCGTGAGGATTAAAGAGAACAACTATTTATCAATAGACTAAAGTTACGATGTTTTAGAAGAAACCAAGTTTCAACGAATAGAGGTCAGACGTACCTTAAAATCTTCGCGCTGCAAACTGTTACTCGGATGTATAAAATGCGTGCGTTCAAGCTTGAAACTCGAATGATAATATTCTGGTCGTACCTAAAAAAAAAGAAGAAACATATATGAATGTAGTGTAGGGTGCATCATCTAACCTAATTATCTTTACAACTCAAAGTTCGAAAACATACCTTTAAAAAAAATGCACGTGCTGCAGGCTGTTACTGGGATGAATAAAATTGCGTACTTTCGAACGATACCTAAAAAAGAATAAACATATATGAATGTAGATGTCCAGCGTAGAAGTTACTTTGCAAATAAAAAAGTAACTAACAGTTCTACCTTACCTTAAGATAAAGGCTGAAGAATAATATTCACAGCAGACGGGAGATGTGTGTGTACGTAATAAACGCATACAGAGAACTGTGAGCACTTCGCGCAGACTGCAGCGGCTAAATATTCTGCTTGTTACCAAGCGGATGTGGAAAAATCGCTGAGCTGGCAACTGCGGTACAGTCGGAACGAATGCAACAAGAGCTCCCACCTATAGTCCTGCAGGCTGACGTATTCGAACCTCCTGTTGATGCCGAGGTGTCAGAATTTAAGAGTTCGAGCCTTGGAAAGTTAGCGTGTGATCCTCGACTTCTCGAGGGTACATACGCGGTATTCCTTACCTGTAGGTATCGAGCTAAAGCTAGATCATGTAATGACGATCGCGCAGGCCCCTCGCCTAGCATTTACGGCTTCTAGTTCGAACCCGCTATCTACCGAAGTAGCGAGAATGATTGAAGAATGTTGAGGGTGATTCATTTGTCGGATGGAGGCGTTAAGCTATGTGCAGGCTTCTTCTAGTCGGGGTACGCGATTCAAATCCTGGTAACTTATGCCGTCGGGAAGGGCATCTAGCTAGATCATGTTATGACGATCGCACAGGTCCCTCGCCTAACATTTACGGCTTCCAGTTCGAACCCGCTATCTTCCGAAGTAGCGAGAATGATTGAAGAGTGTTTGAGGGTGATTCATTTGTTGGATGGAGGTGTTAAGCTGGCTTCTTCGGTAGGAGTAGGCTATGTCGGGATATCGATTTAAAATCCTAGTCAGGAGGGGCAACCGGTCGTATAAAACTATGGTGTGAGGACGTTAAACCTTGTGCAGACTCCCTCGAAAATGATTTTTTGAGTACAAGACTTGACGGTGATTCATTTGTCGGATGGAGGCAATAAGCCTTGTGCAGGCTTCTTTGGTAGGAGTAGGCTATGTGTCGGTACCGGGATATCTAGTTATAAAACCCGCTACAACAAATTTATCGCGTATACTGCGATTTAAAATCCTAGTCAGGAAGGGCAGCCGGTCGTAAAACTATGGTGTGAGGCGGGGTGTGCAAAAAAGCCAGCATTAAGTAAGGGCTGTTGATAGGAGGCGTTAAACTATGTGCAGGCTCCTTCACCAGGAGAAGCCTACATGCCGGTACCGTGCAGGTTCTTTCGATGGGAGTAGGCACTGTGTGTGTTTTAACCTCTCCGTACAATCATGATATTTTACGTTAGGAACTTACATAGGCTAAATAATACACATTCCGTGGCAGAGCCAGGAATCGAACTCGGACCTCCGAGGGTAGCAGCTAATTACACTAACTACTGCACTACAGAGGAGGACTATTTCAGAATATTTTACAACCTTAATTAGTACTGTGTTTTAAGAGCTTACATGCTACTCAGCTAAGAAGACGTTCGCGAGTTACAAGCACGCCGTGTCCTCGTTCAAGGTTGAGCCGGAAGATACGTGTACAATTTCAGCTAACACATGCATTCCACACAACTCGCTCAGAATGACTGTGCCGATACTTCGAGGACTGTAGAACAAATCTATAGCCTACAGTATGCATGCCTCTCACCCAGTAGTCTCGGGTTCGATTCTCTTGGGAATAAAAATGTGTTTAAATCACATGAATTTGTTGAGTTGTCCTTCCTGATGCATAACTAGCAGTATCTAACCTCATACACTATAGTTTTCAACCGGTTGCCCTTCCCGACAACTCGGATTAAGAATCTGTTTTACAACGTCTAACACGGGAATCGGGGATTTACAGCTAGATGCACTTCTTAGATTTTAAATCACGAACTATTGTTTTACGGCCGGATGCCCTTCCTGACTAAGATTTTAAATCGCAAGAATTTGTTTTAAGACTAGTCGCCCTTCCTGATGCAAAACTGGCAGTATCTAGCCTCATACACTATGGTTTTCGACCGGTTGCCCTTCCTGACGTCAAAGAACTCGGATTAAGAATCTGTCGAGAATCGGAGAGGATTTACAGCTAGATGCTCGCCGGATGCCCTTCCTGACTAAGATTTTTAAATCGCATGAATTTGTTGGGTTACCCTTCCTGACGCAAAACTAGCAGTATCTAGCCTCTCACGTCATACACTATTGTTTTCGACCGGTTGCCCTTCCTGACAACTCGGATTAAGAATCTGTTTTACAACTTCTAACACGAGAATCGGGGATTTACAGCTTAAAGATGGCGGATGACGGCTGTCAGAAAAGCACATGGGTTTGTAAAGCACATGGAATTTGCCGTCACCACATAGAGGGCAGCACGGTGATTAAAGATGGCGGATGACAGCTGTCAAAAAAGCACATGGCTTTGTTTCCAAACAAGAGCACGTAGAATTTGCCGTCACCACATAGAGGGCAGCACGGTGATTAAAGATGGCGTATGACAGCTGTCAAAAAAGCACATGGCTTTGTTTCCAAACAAGAGCACGTGGAATTTGCCGTCACCCGGCAGCACGGTGATTAAAGATGGCGGATGACAGCTGTCAGAAAAGCACATAGGTTTGTAAAGCACTTGGAATTTGCCACCGCTACATAGAGGGCAGCACTGTTCTCAAAGATGGCGGATGACAGCTGTCAGAAAAGCGCATAGGTTTGTAAAGCACGTGGAATTTACCACCACCACATAGAGGGCAGCACTGTTCTCAAAGATGGCAGATGACGGCTGTCAGAAAAGCGCATAGGTTTGTAAACCACTTGGAATTTGTCACCGCTACATAGAGGGCAGCACTGTTCTCAAAGATGGCGGATGACGGCTGTCAGAAAAGCGCATAGGTTTGTAAAGCACTTGGAATTTGCCACCACCACATAGAGTGCAGCACTGTTCTCAAAGATGGCGGATGACAGCTGACGAAATTGCCCGCAGCACAGTGCTCAAAGATGGCGAATGACAGCTGTCAAAAAAGCACGTGGCTTTGTTTCCCAACAAGAGCACATAGATTTTTTCAAATTGCCGCCACCACATAGAGTGCAGCACTGTGCTCTGTTGGTTAAAGATGGTGGATGACGGCTGTCAAAAAAGCACGTGAGTTTGTTTCCAAACAAGACCACGTAGAATTTACCACCACCACATAGAGGGCAGCACGGTGCTCTCTTGATTAAAGATGGCTGCTGTCACGTGGAATTGTCTGCCACCACAGGTATCTAGCTAATGAGGGCAGCACTGAGGTTTGCGATGCAAGATGGCTGCTGTCAAAAAAGCATTTTTCAAATTATCCGCCACCACATTTCAAAGGTAAGTAGCTAAAGAGGGCAGCACTGTGCTCAAAGATGGCGGATGACAGCTGCACGTGGCTTTGTTTACCTCGCGCTAGTTAGGTTAAGTTGGTAGCATTAAGGTTTAGACCCGTCAAGATGGCAGCACTGCCGATGACAGGTGACGAATTTTGCAGCTACTGCGATATAGAGGGCAGCACAGTGCTAAAAAATGGCGGATGACAGCTGTCAAAAAAGCACGTGGCTGTCAAAAAACACGTGGCTTTGTTTACCACGCGCTAGTTAGGTTAAGTTGGTACCACTAAGGTTTAGGCCCGTCAAGATGGCAGTACTGAGGTTAGCGATGCGTTGTTGTCTGTCAAAAAGCACGTGGCTTTGTTTACAAATCTGTCAAAAAGCACGTGGCTGTCAAAAAGCACGTGGCTTTGTTTACCTCGCGCTAGTTAGGTTAAGTTGGCACTACTGAGGTTTAGGCCCGTCAAGATGGCAGTACTGAGGTTAGCGATGCGTTGTTGTCTGTCAAAAAGCACGTGGCTGTCAAAAAACACGTGGCTTTGTTTACCTCACGCTAGTTAGGTTAAGTTGGCACTAGTGAGGTTTAGGCCCGTCAAGATGGCAGCAGTGAGGTTAGCGATGCGTTGTTGTCGATGATAGCTGTCAAAAAGCACGTGGCTTTGTTTACAAATTCAAATCTCGCGCCAAAATTCAAATTTCCCGCCAAAATTCAAATTTCCCGCGGGCGGCGGCGGCGGAGGCGGAGGCGGCGGCGGAGGAGGAGGCGGGCGGAGGCGTGCGGCGGCGGAGGTGCGGCAGAACCCGCTTATTATACTACTGACTTAGTACCGAGGGAAAAGTTATTCGCCGTGTTTGGGGACTATGGGATTACAAGTAGATTATTAGAATCAATCAAATACATTTATGATGACAATTGGGCTGCAGTGAGAATCGACAGTAGAATTAGTTATTGCTTCACGGTACTTACAGCAATTAGGCTAGGGTGTAATCTTTCACCTTTGTTGTTCGTAGTTTATATGGATCATCTACTGAAATGTATAAAGTGGCATGGAGGGATTCAGTTAGGTGAAAATGTAGTAAGTAGGCTGGCCTATGTTGGTGAACTTGTCTTAATGACAGATTGTGCCGAAGGCTTGCAGTCTAATATCTACGAAATTGAAAATAGGTTCAATGAGTATGGTGTGAAAATTACCCTTTCGAAGACTAAATTGATGCCAATAGATAAGTAAGCAAAGGGAACTGAATATCAGATTTGGAATACAAAACTGGTGCAGGTAAATAATTTCAAGTATTTAGGATTTGCGTTCTGCCAGGATGGTAGTATAGTAGGTGAGATTGATGCTAGGTGCAGTAAAGCTAATTCAATGAAGTCGCACTTGCGATCAACAGTATTCTGTAAGAAGGAAGTCAACCCCCGGTGGAAACTATCTTTACATCGGTCTGTTTTCAGACCAACTTTGCTTTACGGGAGCAAAGTATGGGTAGACTCAGGATATCATATAATCTAGAAGTAACAGACATGAACGGAGCAGGAATGATTGCTGGTACAAACAAATGAGACCAACGGCAGGAGGGTACTGATAATGGGTAAAATAAAGTCTAAGTTAGGAATGAACTCGATGGATGAAGGTGTATACATAAACCGGCTTCGGTGGTGGAGTCATGTGGAGCGAATGGAGGAGGGAAATTTACCTAGGAAAATAATGGACTCTGTTATAGAGGTAAGAGGGAAAGAAAGGGACCGAGACGACGATGGTTAGACTCAGTTTTCAATGATTTAAAGATAAGAGATATAGAATTAAATTCGGCCCCAGAACCAGTTGCAAGTAGAGGATTGTGGCGGTGATTAGTAAAATTCACACAAGCTTGCATGCTGAACACTGAAAGGCTTGACAGTCTGTAAAGAAGATGTAAGTATGATCAGAATTATTACGACCAGATCAGATCAATAATTAAATATTAAAAATTGATTCTGAATTATAAGCCAACTCACTATCAAAAATATTTATAGGGCTACTTATGTTATCAAGACACTAAATATCACAGTGAAAAATGCATATTACAAAAGGTATTCATCACTCTAATAACCGCACCGTTTTAGATTGTTAATTCGAATAGACATCTGAGCGGATTTCTGTGTTCAAAACATAGGCGTTGATGGTGTAACTTACATCAAGATAAGAGGCTGGTACTGTCTAGCCGCTGTACCGTGATGTAGGTGAGTTGCATACATTTTTGGGGTTCTGATTTTCCAGATCGTTATACCTCGTATGTATGCAAATCTCATACCAGAAACGTTGCGCGGACTAGCAGACACTTGCGCCTTCTTGTAATACATTCGCAATATTGTCTAATATCCTTTCCCTATCCGTCACGTTTAGGGACATATGAACGATATTTAGCGTGTAAACTGAGTGAGTTTCTTTCACCTAATTACTGGTCTTGCGAAGGAAATATCTTTTCTTTCTAAGCTGTTCTGAAAATTTACTTCCATCGCAGTGCAAAATGCCTGCATATCAATGTTCAAATTGATATTGTATAGGCTTTTGGGCTTTTGCCGTGTCAAGAAAATAAGGTGATATTCTTCTTAAAGAAACCTTTCTCGTTGGCAGTCGAGAATTCTTCTGAGGACGCAGAGCACAGTTTTCTGTGAAACGTTAAGAATTTCACCTTATTTTCTTGACACGGCACAAGCGCAAAAGGCTATACAACATCATGTCTCTAAGTACGGGCCGTGAAAGCATTAATGGCAACAATGTTTAAATTATAATTTGAATAACTGAAAATAATATCATTTTTAATTGATCATCAAATACTTACTTTTGTGACAGCAATGAAGCCTGGAGCTGTGACCGACAATTTCTATGGAGCAACAGTCAGGTCAGATTTAACAGCCAAATTGTCTCGCCAACTTCCGCCTCTTTCATCATTTGTCTCTGTGATGCTCCCAGCGAGTATTGTTATCCCCGAGCCACCGACAGAATGTCAAAAGGACCAACCTCCGGTTATTACGACATGCCCTTTAACAGACTTCATTGTGAATGAGTACAAATCACTTACAATTAATGTCCTTTAAGATTCACAGTAACATTTCCTGGCTTCTCTCTCATAATTAAAGCTGCTTAGATAAATGTTTGAGTGTAAATTTTCCGACAGGCTTAATTATCTTGATTTGCTTCATCAGCAGAGTAGAGAGCTGAATTGTCCTCTTTAGTAGGTTCAGTAGGGTGTTTGCCCCATTTAAAGAGGAAGGTACATCTCGACGGGCCGGGCGAGTTGGCCGCGCGGTTAGGGGAGCGCAGGTATGAACTTTCATCCGGAAGATAGTGGGTTCGAAAACCCACTGTCGACAGCCCTGAAGATGGTTTTCCGTGGTTTTCCATTTTCCCAACAGTCAAATTCTAGGCAACGGTTGCTTCCTTCCCATTCCTAGGCCCTTCCCTACCCCATTGTCACCATGACCCCTATCTGCGTCGGTGCGTCGTAAAGCAAATTATTAAAAAAGTTAATGTATCAATAAATGTATTTTATTTTTTTTATTTTTATAGCCTGTTCAGTCCTTGAAAGTTATATAGGTAATGTTTGCTAAACTATTATTGATAAAGCGTTAATTGGTTCGGTGTGACCTAGATAATTATAATATTAAATCTTATTAGAAAGAAAACAAGTACGAAGTTAATGGATTAATATCCTATTTATTGGAAAGTCCCCCTCTCCAATTCACATAAATCCTGGTAAACTGTTAAAATAATTCATTTTAGATACTTTCCCAATTTCAGCACGAATACATTATCCTGGCGATATTCCCACTATCATTCATGGAAGGTGGATCGGACGGATCTAGTCAGTTCCTTTGCTGTCACAATTAGGCCTACCCGTTCTTACTTTCATTCTTTTCTGACTTGAGATAGCATGAAAGAGACAGTGTATTGTATATCTTTTGATCCAGATCCAAGGAGTATAAGCCAAAGAACTGTATTTCAGGACATAAGTTTGATGTTTATAAAAAGAGACAGTATTAATTACAGTTCTAGAGGTTTTGAAATGAATAGGCATACATCAACATGTTTCAGAAAATTGTTACTTCAGTTTTTAATAATCGTTTCATCCTGACAACTGTTGAAAATTATATCAGTGACTCAAATCCTTAGCATGAAATATACAGCAGTGGAGATATATAAATCCTCCTGTAAACCGTGGCTGCATTGTGCATCAAAGGAGGTGTGCATTGATGTCTCAGCCGTCTGCTTGCTAGTGTGTCTTGGGGGGAAGTTGAATTTCAACTTAAAAATTGGGGTAAACGCTGGTTATTTTGCTACTGAAAATGTCTAAACACTTCCAATTTTATTTGATATTCCCAGTTAGTGAATTAAGTCATGGTTCCCTACTAGATATTATTTTTACTTAACAACGCTAGTAATTTGTTTAAGTATTTAGTTTCAGTCTCTGATGATCTACTTGCAAATACTGGCACCAATAACTGCTGTCAGAGTTACAAGTATCCGTAACCTAATCAAATATTGTGAATCAATTTTCACCAGAAGTGTCGGATTTCAGAAGCCCATTTTTTACTCGACGCATATTCAGCAAGCATAAACGTATTCTGATTGGCTTTATTGTGTAATTATGCAGTATTTTTCTGTAAATAAACTTACATTACTCCGAATATCATGGAATTTGCATCGTAATATTCAAATACACAATCATTTCAAGAGCAGACTTCGTACGACCATAAGAGCTCTCAGGCTTTACCGGTTGCTGCGAAAACTGTTGCCTTAGAATTCTGAAAATAAAATAATAGAACACACACACTCACTATGATGTTGTTATGGTTGTTCCTAAAGTTTGGTTGGTCCTATTTACTAAATATTAAGTAATAAATCCATGAGAATCCATCGGAATTAGTATGATTCAGCGTCCCATCTTCGCACTGTGTGATTACATATGGGCCAGCCAGTACTGTAATAGGCATCATAACTTAAACCACAGAGACAAACAAGCAAGCAAGAGGAGAGTAGTTGGCTAGCAAAACAAGTGTACACGGAGCGTGCTCCCTAATCATGTTAGTATGTAGGACTATTATTCTGCTTCCATGCACCATATTACGGGAAATCTCTTACCTCTCAGAAAACAGTTGCTACGCCAGACGTACGTTATCTTAGATAGCCCAACTGTTCTTTGAAGTGCACACTAAATATACAGTAGCTGATACGCAACAATTTACCAGAATTATTTCATTGCAGAAGCCCCATCATATACTCAACGGACATGTTGATAAAGCACAAAATTAATTATGACTATTTTCTGAAAATATAAGACATTCTATTGATATTTTGTTGTTCCAACAGAACGATATGCCTTATTATTGAATGGTAACGCTCGTATATCCTGTTCCATAGATGTACATCGTCAAGTTCTGAGATGGTGTTTACAGTGCACCATCCGCGCCAACCCAACTGACATGTTATGGTTCTTAGAAGTATTTCAGATATTAGAATAATCTCGTGCTTCGCACAGCCTACCCAGTCTTTTTATCTATATACACTTCTTTTAAACAGATTTAAAGTGTTGGTGTATGGAAGGGAATCTACGAGTTAGCAAATGACTATTATAGCAGGTCGAGACCAAACAAAGCCACAACATGATAGAGAGTTCTCATATTTCATCATTACGAAAGATACATTACCCTGCACTGAAACCTTGCAGCTTGATTTGCATGAATACAATGAGGTTTTCAAAGTCACAATCCGTTGATATTCATGTAAATCTGCAGTAGATGCAACAACTTCCTCTTCACTATGTTACGGTATATACTCATTGTTAAAATAAATCACGTACCAAGGAAGAGTTATCCTAATCGCTAGAAACTCGCAGTAGATGTTTGTAACTTTGAAGTTAGGAAGTGATTAAAAATATCACAGCAAAATTATGGTTTGTTACGGGGAACTGAAAACTTGAAGGAGGATTCCAAAACCCTGTCGATCCCCTCTAACTTCGACAAAAAATGTTATACGAGCTGGTATGGGGGTATACAGCTTCCATATGGTAGCAACTTGTCCTCTAGGTCAAGTAAATTCAAAGACCTCTGTAGTTGGCATCCCAGTGGTTCCATACATATTCTATGGGTGATAAATCTGGCGATCACATCAGAAATGTGGTAAATCTGTTTAGACAGTGCTATCATACTCTTACTGTTCGCAGGAAAATACATCTTCTTTGTCCTGTCATTAATGGCAAAAATTGCGGTTCCAGGAGACCCTGTTAAAATGGCTGTCATTTCAATGTCCCTAGTATCACTACTTGGGGTGACTGATGAAGGTTCCTCAGACCGGCACACCATATGTGGAGACGGTGCGTTGCACCACATCAAAGACAAGATTGAGACGTTCATCACTAAGCCTCCAGGCACGCACACGGCCGTAGTCAGTGCAGAGCGAGAACCTGAATTCGTAACTAAAGACAATCCGATTCAAGTCCGTGGCACTCCAGGCGGGTCGTTCAAAATTCTGTATGCTGAGACAACAGTCGATTTGCTGGTGTAATTAGCAAAAAAACGTAATGGGACTAATTTTGTTCAGGAAAAAGGCTGGAAATGGTTTGGACAGACACTGCGACGACGGGACTACATGGCGAACACTGGAACTGTTCGCTCTGCTGTGTTTTTCGGATGATCTGACGATAGTCTCTGCAGCTGGTCCGTTGAGGGCGTATAATGTCAACTCACAGTATGTCGTTCCATACACCACTGCAATCTATGTAGCATGTATATGCACATTATTCAAAGGTAGGCGGAGAAGTGAACGACGCGCCCGTGACCCATACCGTAATAAACGTCGACGTCCTGATAGTGTATGAGGTGTTACACTGTTCCACTGTTCCGTCAGAGCCGAGGGGGCCGCCGATCTGTCCTGCAATGCCATTCGGATGAGGTGTCGATCTAATCGGGAGTGTTCTGTGTGGTGCAGCCATACCCATCTCGTCCTGTTCTACGGTCTTCTGTGAACCATTATGCATACACCCGTTGCAATGCCGACAAACTTCGTCCCACATGAGCAGCAATTTCCCAAATGTATGTATCACATTCTCTCTTACCAATAATGTGCCCTCTTTCAAACTCACTCATATGACGGTATGGTTCTCGCATACGTCTGCGAGACATCTTGCACGTCTGCTCAAGTCACACTGATCCATTGCCTTCGGTTTATAGTGATAACGAGAGCCGCAGGGGCATTTCACCAGTCGGTCTTTGGTCGTGATATCGATGTGGACCTTGAACCTGAGGGGCGATGTGGTTCAAATACTAATCATTTTTCATAACATACTAATGCACATGTCCTGTGAATATGAAATTCCTCTCTGTAGTCATTCAAGGTGTTCTGGTTCTTACGAACATGAGAGTATATATATATATATATATATAAAATACCACGTACCCACAAAATTAGCTTTGTGTACAGTCGAAAAACATATCACCCCTTTCCTCCACTGAATTGAAAATCAGTGGTCTACATCTACCTAACACAAGGATGGTTCTGTAAATGTTTGGATTTGTATTAAGGTCGGCCTGTGGCCCATTTCACAGACATTCACTGATCGAAGCTTCGGATATTTTAAACGATAAAGATTAAATTCCTGTTCCGACTGTTCTTATGATCGGACAACATTCTGCTCTACAGGTATTAATCAAAGTTTTAAACAGTTAGAATTAAAATGTCACTGAAATTATTTACGGCGAACACTTTGCAGCAAAGATATTGACTGGCGGAAGCTATCAATTTAGCAATTATTAATTACACTCAGACAATATGTAGACTAAGTACGACCTGTGTCGTTATTCAGTGAAATTACCAATGAAAGCTTCCGAGTTTTTAATAGTTAAAATTCAAATCTCCACGGAGCAGTATGTACTCGTAAGTACGGTCAGCACACCACTTCACTGACATTAATGGAACGGAAGCTAACAATGATTTAAACAATTAGAACTTGTCGGGCTGAGTGGCTCAGGCGGTTGAGGCGCTGGTCTTCTGAACCCAATTTGGATGGTTAGATCCTGGCTCAATCTAGATCTAAAATACTTCAGCCTCGTGTCGTAGATTTTTTTGCTATTTCTTTTACGTCGCACCGACACAGATAGGTCTTATGGCGACGATGGGACAGGAAAGGCCTAGGAATGGGAAGAACGCGGCCGTGGCCTTAATTAAGGTACAGCCCCAGCATTTGCCTGGTGTGAAAATGGGAAACCACGGAAAACCATCTTCAGGGCTGCCGGCAGTGGGGTTCGAACCCACTATCTCCCGGATGCGAGCTCAAAGCTGCGCGCTCGTAACCGCACAGACAACTCGCCCGGTATCGATAGATTTATTGGTACCTAAAGGAACTCATGCAGGTCTAAATTCAGGCCCCTCGCGGTAAAAGTAGTCAATGGGACGCAAAGATAATAACAATATTGTTTAGTATTACTTCGTATGCATTAAGCGAGGGAACATGTTCAGCAAACCTCATACGTACATATGGTAATGATGCAGTCGCATCATTTGACTATTAAAGTTTCTCACGCATGAGTAGATATCTTTGCATTGGTTTGAAAACTGAACAGTTTAAAACATAATAGTCCTGAATCAAAATGTATCTATATG
Organism: Anabrus simplex; assembly: GCF_040414725.1. Taxonomy (NCBI): domain Eukaryota; kingdom Metazoa; phylum Arthropoda; class Insecta; order Orthoptera; family Tettigoniidae; genus Anabrus; species Anabrus simplex. The sequence goes on from NC_090265.1 coordinate 1,761,132,264, forward strand.
TAAACATATATACCAAAAACTTCAATGAAACCCGTAGTTGTCTTCGTTCCAGTTATTAACAGATAAGTAAGATGAGGACAATGGACGCGAATTGACAGAATGCTATCCATTTTAATCTTTGGTAGTGGGGTATAAATCATATTTTTCTTGTCTCTAATCCACTAAATGCTGTCATTCTCCTCCCCTGCATTGTTTCCCTGTTTCAGCACTGGAGGTTACTAAGGGGTTGGCCCGAACCATCGACATTGTTCTGCAACAGGTCATAAATCAAAAGCAGAGTACCTCTCTCCTGTTCTGCTCCTCTTCCCGTTATTCTCCCTCTCTCTCTCTCCCACCCTTAGTAAGTTACGCAACGTGGATCGTTACTGCTACGGTGTTTGAAAATACGTAATTCCTCGTAAGTTATAGTGAAAATGATATTGTAATAGACAGGTCAAATAATATGGAATACTCATGTGTAATTGTCTGAACTGCGCAGAGTTTTTGAATGTCGACTTGTTGTTGTCTGACTTCGTTTGATATCTGTGTTATGTTGACAACGTAAAGCCATATAATATTTATATGTGTATTATACAGGTTTATGCCTCACATTTCGTGAACGGTTTGAGGCCTGTGTGAATAAAAATTTTCCTTCTCGTAGGGTAAGATTTATGGATTAAAATAGTATGCTGATACGACCGCTTGTGAGTGATGATAATAAGTAGATTATCTTTGAGAATAAACTCTTTTCTTAAGAAATACGTCTCGGCAGAAAGTCTAGTTGGAAAGAGATCACATTGTTGTAATATAAAGATGCACCCTACTGAGACACGATTTTCAGATATTTGTGAAAGAATAGAGATTCGGGATAAAAATTATATTAAAATATTAATTATGATAGCCAATAAATTAGTTGGAAGAGTAATTTCCGTTTCGTTCTAGTGAATGTCTGTCTCCTGATAACTGTAATTTTTATACTTATATTTATACCAGCGGATGTACCTGTGCTTCGCTATGGAATTCTGCATTGCACACGGAATTCTAGTGTACACGTTGTGAGCAAGATTGCATTAAATTGCACTAGCAGTTTCCCGCTGGCTCCGCCCGCAATGTACACAGTATGGTGTTGTTCGTTACTATCCTCACGGATGTATTTGCAAAGTTCCGACTTAATGAATTAAAGCACATGATCTGTTGCGGTAATAGAATGTTATATTGTGTCAAGAAAACACTTGAAAATACATTACAAAAAAAAAAGATGAATTAAACGTTCCTTGGAACAACACTACGCGCCGAACTATTAAAAAGTCCTTCAAAGATCTTCGCCATGGAGACAAATGTACTCATAACTATTCTCATAATCTACCAATGTAAGCAGTTATTACTTCAAAAGAAAGCGCTTGATCCACTGAGCGTTTTTAGACCAAAACGAACTGCGTACCTCAATTAGAACGAATGATATGATTGGTTCAATGAGAAAAAATGTTGAAGAAATGAGATGTCAAATTTAATGTGCACTCATAACTTTGCTCAGAATGAACCAATTTGAATAGTTATGAGCATAGAACCAAAGATATGATTGCTTCAAAGATACAAAAAATTGAAAAAGTGAAATAATTTGAGGAAGGTGGAAGTTATGTGATTTATAGTACCTGATGACAAATTCGTGCATCAATACCTTTAAGTTAAAACAAGAATGAAGGAAATCGACCGGATAGAATGGCCGGACTGACTTTAGCTTTCTTAAAAAAAATATGTTTATATATAGACGGCTCTTAACGTTACCCTAGAAACGCGACGGAGAATTCACCAAACATCTTTTCTCATATGAAGACTGAGTTAGGGAATTTTCACTGTAATGGTAGGCCCGCTTTCATACCATCAGTCACAATCAGGTTGGGGAGTTTTCATTATAATGGCAGACACTCACTCTCCACCTGCTTTTTGCATCCTCAGAAAGACTGTCTGAGTGGTTTTCCCAACTGAAATGACGTCAGTAGGAATGATGCGATTAACAGCAATGCTTTCATACAAAATACTCGATCAAATGAAACACCACATATATTCTCGCTTTTAAGGAACAGGACTAAACCGCCGATCTAACGGTCCAAAGTTCCAGAGCTTGAATGACCAAGCCGCAGACAGCCGTGATTCGTCAACACTCTTCGTCCTTCTTCGGTGGAGAGAGGGTCGAATAGTGGAGACTGCCAGGGCAAAAACTATGCCCTTTTACCAATCTGTTTCCTAGGAGTACCCGATGAGTCTGAAAATATCATTATCAATTCACTACACTGGAGGCGACGGTAAAATCTATCTGATGGAAATTTAATTCTATAATTAATTTAATTTAATTAATTAATTTAATTCTATATAACTTTGGTTGTGAAGTATTCATCGATACGACGACTAATAATATAAATATTTGAGAATTGAATTTTAGGCCTTCCCCTAAACTACCATTTCGTTGAGCGTGAATACAATTATTTATAGCTTAAATTGTAACGACTTATTCCCTGACTTTGCATACCGATTTTCATGAAATTCTCTTTAGCCGTTTTCTAGTGATGCGTGTAAATACATACATACATACAGACAGACAGACAGACAGACAGACAGACAGACAGACAGACAGACAGACAGACAGACAGACAGACAGACAGACAGACAGACAGACAGACAGACAGACAGACAGACAGACAGACATTGCGGAGAAGTAAAATGTGCATTTCCTTGTTACTGTGGACATGACCGATACACAAATACCATTCTTTTCAAATTCTGAGCAATGTTCAGACAAACCTCTTATTTTATATACATAGATACATAGATATTGGGATTTGATTCCGAAAATAAAGACAGAAGTTGCTGTGAGGGAATCGATTTTTTTACGAACAGTACATCGTAATACTGACCAATTCGTACTGATCCGTGAGTGCGCCACTCATCACTGTCTGCCTCTAGTCAGTTGAATCGTGAGCCGTGAGCTCTCCGTTAACTGCGATCTGATTCACTTGGACAGTTGAATGAATTGATGCACTAAGAATCATACACAGAGTAGCCAACACTGCTCTATATCACGGCAAGTTGAAGTAAGGTCCTGAAGGCCAAGCGATATAAGCGCTAGTTCCGCCAGCTGGTGTGGCAGAGAGAACAGGGTGAGTACGAGACAGTAGACAATGAATGAACGCACTCTTGCTATCATTCTTCGTTCGCTATGAACAACTTTTCTTTTAGCACTTATCATTAATTAACAAGTAGAGATAATTTACATATGATAGGGTAGGATAAAATATCATATTCTAACAATGAAAATCTTACACTCACTACAGAGGAACACTCAGCGTATGAGAGCCGGCAACATTGTCTATTAAGGCCTCAGTCTTGCCAAGCCGTGCGTAGTGACAGATAAAGAATGGAACTAGAGTTCTCCAGTACTGACTTAGCGGAAAATTTTCCCGTGAGAGCTATTCTCCGGGTCATCATTTGAGCAGACTGAAGTGGAAGGGATGGTATAGGCCAGGGGAATACGCGGGCGAGAGCGACTGCGCTTACGGTATTGTGACATGGAAGGAGTTGGGCAAGGAGGCTCGCGTTTCATGCCTTCTGTCAGCACGAGTTACGGTAATGCTGTCACCGATGCGGATTTGCCATACTTATTCAGTAGATATCTTGAGCACGTGGGTGCAGTTACTGTCGTATTACGTTTAAAACAGCATTGGCGGTATGGGACTCCGCTAATAGGAATACAGTTCATACATTCATTCATTCACTCAATCGTGAATGCTCGCTCCCCAGTTGGTGGCTATCCGTGACTGGGTGAGAAGAGGGTTTCTTCATTAATTTATGCACGAACTCGACTCAATCATGAAATCATTCACTCACCAATTCAGATAGTCACTCCTTCTTTCTTTAATTCATTTAATTCAAAATATGCAGCCTGTGACAATAAAGTTCTGTGAATAATCCTGTACTATCAACATAGATGAACAATGCACGACAGTGACCTTACTGTCGTTCAAAATAGTCCCCTCCAATAACTATGCACTGCTGAGATAGGCGATACATGTCCTGGAAACTTTCCAAGAAGGCTTCCTTTGGGATGGTGTTGAAAAACCCCGGCACGTTTCGTTGTATGTCAGGAATATCGTCAAATCTCTTTCCTTTCCTTTAGTGTCGCATCCACCTTTTCGACAAAATCCTGTGAAGCCTCTAAACGTGCCTGGTTCTGACCGTCGGGCAAGTGATGTGGCACAAGATGACAACACGTTCCTCTGTTCCCTAACTTCTGGGTAACCATTTGTCGCAAGGATTCACAGTTAATCTGCATTTCATCTGCTATCATGCACGCAGTTAATCGCCGATCGTTTGTGATTAATGTCCTCACCTTCTCAATGTTTTCGACACTGATGGCGGTAGCCTGTGTTTCGCTACGGGGATTGTCAGAAACACTTTCCTGGCCTCCTAGAAAACGGGCGAACCACTCGTACACAGACTTCAAGGACAGTGCTTAATCTTCATAAACACGTACTAGCATCGCATCGGTATCTTGCCAAGCTTAAAAAACTGTACATTGATCTTTGGGTCGTTCATGTTCCTGTTCGCAGTTCAGAACCAACGCACTAAACACGCACTGTGTCAAACAGGTCTTACACGGCACACACACGATGCTCAACTGAAAAACGATTGAAGCAGGTGGTCAAAACCTGCTGCTACGCAGGTGCAGGTTTGCGTGTCACCAGTGTTGCCGGATCGACCGTTCTGACTTCATTCACCGAACTTTATTGTCACAGGTTGTATGTTATAATTTTGGGATAACTCTATGAAGACTGATGACACAAAAGTAAGTAATAATACAACTTAGGGAGGGTAGGATGCGTGTTTGTCCTAGACTATAGAAATTTGTTAATGTCTAGGACAAAATAAATAAGTAAACGTTAAAGAAAAAACTACAATTTAGTAATTGGATTGAAATATTTAATGAGTTTAATTGTAGGTAATGTTCAATGTATTCATAGGTAAATGTAATAGGGAAAAGAATGCATGTATCCAAATACATTTTGAAATGCGCTAAATGATTACTCCGAAACTGGGGGCTGGGAATATTTTATTTGTTCTATTCAGTTCTTTTCTATTCTAATACGAATACGTTAATGCACTATTTAGTTCAAATGTGCTCAAGTTACAACCGGTATCTTGTGCTGTGTTATAGTAAAGTATTGCAGTACAATTTTCAATCGCGCACAAGCTCATTTGTCAACCAATGCGAGTGTGAACGAGGCACTGACGTCACTTCCGCTTTAACCTGCTCAAAAGGTCGCTCGGAGTTTAGGCGAGCGCTGACCTGCGGTCATTACTCGGAAACATTGGGCAATCTTCACTTTGATTGGCTGTTGGCGAGACACTCCCCTGTACACATTAAAAAGCTATTGGCCTTACATGACCAGGACAGAAGGGCAGGAGGGCATTCGAAGTTCGCATTTGTTGCGCGGCTTCACTTGGTTTCTATCTGGTCATCGGAAATGGACGGCGGACCAGTGCGGAGTAAATAGGACACATCCCGACCTCAACGGAACTCCTCCTAAAATATGATTACCACAGACTTCATGATATTGTCGCACATTTTTGCCAGGGAGCCACCTGCATTTTCATCCTCGATCGCTGTATATGTCTACAATATAACATTAATTGTAAATGTGCATGGATAATCATATTGTTTTGCAATCCTTTACTGAATTAAAAAGGCAGAAAAAGTTTCAGTTTCACTCCGTCTCCCTGTGAGATAGTTCTCACTGAAGCTAGCATACTGCTACTTTTAACGTTTTTGTGAATTGACCTGTACACGGTGATGTGCTTTCCTCGAGTTGTCACTCACAACGCTTTGAGGCTAACAAGGACCCTAACGAGCAGGTGAACTCGACAAGAGCTCACTAATCTATCACGAAATGCAACACATTTAGAGGGTAGAAAGTGATTGTGAAATTGGTTTACCGATACTAAACTGACTGACGGGTGTTCCGGAGAGATTTTTCTAATCAAAACTAAACTTATTATCCAGAAAATACTTTATTCTGCTTTCCCCATAATTGCACGTGGTGTTTCCAAGGTTTGTAAAGCGTAAAATGAAATGGAATTTTGGAATAATATTTTGTACGAACAAAATGCAGCTGAGCGTTTAGAACTAAAAGAGATATGCTTAACAGCTAATTAAATTAGATTAATTCAGATAATACAAAATAATAACCTGCTGTGGGTGGGGAACGCAGATGAAGAAAACACCCACGGTATACCCTGCCTGTCGTAAGATGCAACTAAAAGGGGCGACGAAGGGATGATGGATCTCGAACAATGATATTACCTGTGATTAGTACCAGCACACATGTAACACCATTTGCGATTAGTACCGATATGTGAGGAACACATAATCAAAACTAAACTTCTCCGCAATAAAGTTTATTCCGCTTTACCCATAATTGCACCCTGTGTTGGGTCTGTGATTAGTATAACCGAGGATGGATCACTATGGATTTACGGTACCCGTGATTAGTACCACTATGTGAGGAACAACATAGGTCTGCTTTACCTGTGATTTATTTGAGAAAAATCACGGGTCTCGCCGTTACCTGTGATAAGTACCACTAGTGGAGTGACACGATGGGTCTGCGTTACCTTTGTGTGCTGCAACTATGTGGAGGAACACCATAGGTCTGCGTTACATGTAAGTAGTACGTTACCTGCGATTAGTACCACTATCTGAGGAACACCGTGAGTCTACCTCATTTGCGATTAGTATCGCTACACGAGGAACACCACGGTTCTACTTTACCAGCGATTAGTACTATTATGAATCCGGTGACCTGGATTTTGGACCCTCTCAGACAACAAGCATAATAGATTTAAGATATTTCTTTGGAAGCAGTACCTTTATCTGTTTATACCATTGTTTTAAGTTATTTTGTGGGAAGTTGAGGCATTGCAGAGCGGATGAACTGTTTTCTAAGTACATAATGATTATTCATCGTCGTTTTTTTTAAAAAATTATAGTCAGTGGACGGATTTTGGAATTGTTTTAACTTTCAGTATTGTGAGTTGGATCTGCTAATTATTTTGAATTCATATTGATTCATTAATTCATTCCGCATTTTCATGCTTTGAATTCTGGTCAGTTGATTAATTTTAGAATTTTAATTGCCATCACATTTCGTAGCAGTATGGGCCGATGACCCAGACGTTAGGCCCCTTTAAACAACAAACGTCATAATCATCATATTCGTTATCAAACTGCAAGAAATTCCTTCGGGTCTCATTTGTAGACTATTATGCTAAGGAATTCTACATTACGTCATCATCATCATCATCTGTTTACCCTTCAGGTTCGGTTTTCCCTCGGACTTAGCGAGGGATCCCACCTCTACCGCCTCAAGGGCAGTGTCCTGGAGCTTCAGACTCTTGGTCGGGGGATACAACTGGGGAGTATGACCAGTACCTCGCCCAGGCGGCCTCACCTGCTATGCTGAACAGGGGCCTTGTGGAGGGATGGGAAGATCGGAAGGGATAGGCAAGGATGAGGGAAGGAAGCGGCCGTGGCCTTAAGTTAGGTACCATCCCGGCATTCGCCTGGAGGAGAAGTGGGAAACCACGGAAAACCACTTCCAGGATGGCTGAGGTGGGAATCGAACCTACCTCTACTCAGTTGACCTCCCGAGGCTGAGTGGACCCCGTTCCAGCCCTTGTACCACTTTTCAAATTTCGTGGCAGAGCCGGGAATCGAACCCGGGCCTCCGGGGGTGGCAGCTAATCACGCTAACCACTACACCACAGAGGCGGACTTCTACATTACGTACCGTATATATTTGGTTCCTGGGGATAGTTAGGGAACCGTTAACAGTGTATGGGTGCTCCATATTAATCAATATCACTGAAAAAAACTTTTATTATAGGAATTGACAAACTTAATGAGTTGTGACTCTCTACAACCAATAATCATTACGTCTGTGTTTTCAATAGTTTTCATTTTTTTCTTTGGATAGTACGGGATATTGTATTTCTAAATTCCGCATTTCACTTTTTTAGGTAGTAAACATTTTAAAATAAATTATGGTCTCCTGAAATTGCACAGTACGAAAATAAAGGACTTTTATTTTTTAATCGAAAATTTTGCACGTCAGTCTATCAACCAATGAATCACCACTGATCTGCAATTAGGGCAGTCGCCCAGGTGGCAGATTCCGTATCTGTTGTTTCCCCAGTATTTTCTTAAATTATTCGAAAGAATTTGGAAATTTACTGAACGTCACATTAGGCAAATTACTACAATCCATAAATCATCTTCTTATAAACGAATATTTGCTCCGATTTGTCCTCTTGAACTTCGACTTAGTTTTCATATTGTGATCCTTCCGCAGTAAATTAATGCTTCTGTCCGCCTCTGTGGTGTAGTGGTTAGCGTGATTAGCTGCCACCCCCGGAGGTCCGGGTTCGATTCCCGGCTCTGCCACGTAAATTTGAAAAGTGGTACGAGGGCTGGAACAGGGTCCACTCAGCCTCGGGAGGTCAACTGAGTAGAGGTGGGTTCTATCCCCACCTCAGCCATCCTCGAAGTGGTTTTCCGTGGTTTACTAATTCTCCTCCAGGCGAATGCCGGGGTGGTACCTAACTTAAGGCCACGGCCGCTTCCTTCCCTTTTCCTTGTCTATCCCTTCCAATCTTCCCATCCCTCCACAAGGCCCCTGTTCAGCATAGCAGATGAGGTCGCCTGGGCGAGGTACTGGTCATTCTCCCCAGTTGTATCCCCCGACCAAGAGTCTGAAGCTCCAGGACACTGCCTTTGAGGCGGTAGAGGTGGGATCCCTCACTGAGTCCGAGGGAAAAGCTGAAACTGGAGGTTAAACAGATGATGATGATGATGATGATGAAGATGATTAATGCTTCTTGTTAAGAAGCCTTTCTTGCGGAGAGTCGAGATTTTCTTCTGATCACGCAGAGCACAGTTCTCTGCGAAACGTAAACAATTTCAACTTATTTTCTTGACACGGCATAAGCCCAAAAGCCTACACAGCACCATATCTATACGTGAATGCATCAATGGCAACAAGTTAATCCATAATACAAAAAATTTACACAATAAATAAGTTATATTCAAGAACGGTAAGAACATTTTTATTATTTTTGTTTATTTATTCATTTATTTAGGGGTTGCCTGGCCTAGGCGGTAAAGGCGTGTTCGGTTCGCCCGGATGGACGTGGGTTCGAATCCCCGTCAGGAAGCCGTAAAATTTAAGAAACGCAATTTCCACTTCCGGAGGTGCATATTGCCCTGAGGCCCTGAGGCTCACACATCCTACACCAAAAATGAGTACCAGGTTAATTCCTGGGGGTAAAGGTGACCGGGTGCAGAGTTAACCACTCTACCCCATCACGTGCCGCGGTTAAAAATGGTGGAAGCCTTTACCTTCCACTCTTTCAAGGGCCTTCATGGCCTGTACGGAGGTGACTGTCTTTTATTTATTTATTTATTTATTTATTTATTTATTTATTTATTTATTTATTTATTTATTTATTTATTTATTTATTTATTTATTTATCTCACGCGATCTGGTCAAACGGATCACACGCCCCAGTAAGTTTAGTCTCCTATATATTGTTCTATTCAACGCTGTTAATCGCCACCCGTCTATACCTATCGCTGACTCTTGCAGGTCCTTATTGAGGCCATCACTCCACCTCTTCCTTGGCCTACCCAGGGGTCTCAAGATGCTGATAAAACTCAGGAGAATTCGTGTCCATCTGTGGTCTCCCATCCTGGCCATATCTTTAGCACTTTGCAGTCGCTTGATTCTGATGATCCCTGCTATGCTGACATCTTGGTACAATTCCTCTAGCTGGTCTGTTCCTACACTCCCCAATATTTGAGTCCAACACCGCACTGAAGATCGTTTGCAAAACTTTCCTCGCAAAAACGAGGAGTATATGAAATTCCTGCTCTCGGACACTTTACAGTACATGTCACAGCCATATGGTTCAACGGGCTGGATCAGGATTTTGTTCAGCCGAATATTGAACTGTTTCGCGGAAACGTTTGGAACGGAGCAGTTGTCTTGAGCTGTAGAATGATTGGTTTCGTACTGTATCCTGGCGTCAATTTCCGCATCGCAAGACGAGTCCTTAATGAAAATCACTCCTAGTTATTTTCAATTCCTTGACTCACGTATAGGACCTGTCTCTCACCCGCAGTGACTGCTGTAAGCAACTTGAACTTGTCGAGTTTTATCGCGGTGACTAATACACAAGTCCATACCATGATACAGCTATATGCATGGCGTTATGTTATACTTGGTAGAACTACTCACTATTTTGCCAAAGGAAGACTTCTCCAAGTATGGAAATAGTGTATAAGTTTGGAAGTATATTATTTAATGATAGTGGGCTGCGAGGCAAGACTTCCGCAACAATAATCATAGTTATCGAACTTTTATAGGAAGGCGACAATGTCAATGTTCTAGGCAAAAGGTATAATAAGTTAACAAAATATATTAAATTGATTTAAAGAGGCATATCGTCGTTGCCGGGGCGAAACCTCCTATGTGATAATATATTTGGATATATACTGACCCGCAACACATACATTATGAAGAGCGAGAATGCCTTGACAATAGTCACACAGTATTGCTCCTTAGATGACAGAACCTCACCGGCCAACGTTCTGAGCTAAAATATTTCACATAGGAGGTTTTGTCCCGGCAGCGACGATATATTAGTATTGAATTAAAACTTTTTAATGAAAAAGCGTAAGTTCTTTACTAACCATTACCAGAATCCAACGAGGAACCTCATAAGATCACAGTCATCTGGTTCTTAGTACGCTACACCCAGGAGACATCACTTTACTTCACACCGAGTAAATACTTATGACTATTGATGATTCTTGTGATGGTCATAACAATTTTTGGGAAGAAACGTTGCCAGCCATCTTCCAGCATATAACTCAGTAATACGTTTTACCATGCAGAGAGAAATTACGGAAGAATTCGCATTTCTGGGTTTGCGTGTGAGGAGGTATGCCTAACATATAGGCCATACAGTGTACAGGAAACCAATTTATACCCATGAATACCTCAATAAGGACTCCTTACATCGCCCGAATCAGAAATAGGCGATGTTAGAGACCTATTTTTCGGTTCATGGAGTTGAATTCAGGACATGGTCGAATGAAAAGGAAGATGAACTTATGTATTAGAATGGAGTATATAAAATGATAATAAATAGAGATCATTTCCTGGCCACATCTGCACCTTTCATTCAAGCTTTTCAAATTTACCTACGGTTATCACAGCTTGTATACTTCTTTCCACTAGATATTTCTGAATCCTTTCTTTCTACCAATATACATTCGACATAATTATCTTCTTCGAGCCGCCTTTGGGGTTTCTCTTTTCTGTTATTCCATGTCGAATGTACTATGTGTGAGGTGAGATTCATAGCATACCATTACGTGATCATACCATTGAAACTGTCCCTCTTAAAGGTTTAACGTTCTACGCTTGCATTTATTTCGGATAGAATTCTTCTGAGTGATGTCACCAGACCACGTCAGCATTTGCATTTCTGTCCCTTGATTATTTTTTTGCTATTTGCTTTATGTTGCACCGAAACAGATATGTCTTATGGCGACGATAGGGTAGAAAACGTCTAGGAGAAGGAAGGAAGCGGCCGTGGACTTAACTAAGGTACAGCCCCAGCATTTGTCTGGTGAAATGGGAAAACACGGAAAACCATCTTCAGGGCTGCCGACAGTGAGGTTTGAACCTACTATCAGCCGGATACAAGCTTACAGCTGCATGCCCCTAGCCGTGTCCATTTATTAATATGAAACGTATTTTTAAAGCATTCCTACTGTTGCCGTGTTTTTGCGGTAGTTAGAGGTGAAGGAAGGTGCGGGTGTGAACGGGTCTCAAGCTACGAAATTAGAGTTCATGTAAAATTAACAAGGTTATATTTTCTTTTCAAAATAAAGAAATAACAAGCATGGCAGGTACAGAGTAGCAAATCAACAAAATATAGTTACAATATTTACCGGATTTGGGCTTCGCGCCCCGACTTCATAATTCTTGGGCAATCAGCCCAACCTTACTCCAAAATAAGTTTTAACAGAGGGGCAGAAAACCCCATTCATGCTCAGGAGCACTTGCTCCAAATTACACCAAAAAGCCTCCTCGAGGAATACAACACTCAATGTTCAAGAAAGAGCCACTCGCTCTCAAAGTTTAAGCCTCTCAAAGGCCACACCAAACTCCACCTTCAAGTTGTCCTCTCAGGACATAGACACAGGGGTAAAATACCCAACCTACTGAGGTCTATTAAGTGAGAAAAAGATTAATTACATGACCTCTAAAATAACAATTTGAGAGGAGGCGAACTTGCGCTCCTAATACGCTTGTTTAAAACCTACTTGGCACTAGGCCGTTAATACAAGGGCTAATCCCATACTAAAGAGGTGACTTAAGAAAGAAACAATTTACATTACGTTAAAGAAGAATAGGTTGAGAAAAAAATAAGTTCACCTCAAAACAATATGAGTGGGAGCTCGAGAGGGTTAAGCACTCTCTATCCCGATATGCAGTTTAAAGATAGAATAGATACCAAGGGTCTTTACATTTTAAGGAAGGTTACATTATGGAAAAACTTCGGACCCGCCCCGAGAGTTAAACTGCTGAGCTAGCAAAGAAAGAAGTTATTAATCGGCCATTACCTTGTTGTTGAGCGCTGCCGAAGAAAGAGGCGCTTCCCGCCCCCTGCTATGTACTTTACACACTGAAAGATGGTACAGAAGTGGCGCAGAGACCCAAAAATCAGCAATTTATATACTCTCGCGGAAAGTGCGAGGCGTTTTAGGGAAGAAAACACCCGCCCACAATCACTTTATTGGTTAGGGATAAGCCGCATATTCAAGTTGGGGGAAGATACATCAGATTGGTCAGAAATTAATTAAAGAAATTCGGGATTGGCTAAATACAAAACAAGGGGAAAGAGAGGGGTATACAGCCAACTTAAACAATAACAGAAAGAAATTTAACAAGAAACAAACTTTTGAAATAAAAATTTCTCCAAAAAACAGTTCTTTCACATCGCACTAGGGTGCACCATTGTAGTTTTTCAGTAGTGTCCTCTAGAAGAGAAAGTTCACACTTCTTACTACCGGTAAAACAAAAATACATCAAAAGTGGCACAGTTCAAAAACTCCAAACTTTCCAAGTAGTGACATCTTCTGAGAAACTTGAAAATTAATACCCTCGATAAAGTTCAGACTTCCTCCAGCAGAGGAGTTTCAACTGGCGCACATTTTAAATTAGCGGCGTGGAGGTGTACCGCCCGGTACAGACCTCCCCCCCCCCCAAAAGTTCCTCCAAGGGGTAACACAGAAGAACATAAACTTTTGTTTGAAAATAAGGTCCAAGTTTTGATGTTGATATGGAGATTAATTGCAGAAGTATTTATAAGATTTTCTTAATTTGGTTTGATTCAGTTTCAAAATTTTGTTGTAACTGGTGAAGGAAAGTCTTTATGTTTGTAGAAGTTGAATTCAGAAGGAAAACTTTAGTTTTTAAAGTTGAGGAAAATTTTCAAAGTCCACCAAATATTGCAGTAGAATACCCAAGAAAAGGTAGTAAAGTTGAACTGGAATGTCCATATAGCTGGATATGTACTTCGAACGTTGATGATTTTAACGGCCAGACCAGCCGCCACTGCTTGCGTTCCGAGGAGGCCGCCCGGGCCCCTCAAGTACCCTGAGATACCGCTCGCCCGCACTATGAGGGGAGCAGAGGTGTAGAAGCACGCCGCGCCCGCGGTGAACATATACAGGCTGCGGGCCAGTAGCAGGTCGTGCGCCGCACATCAGCCTTGGCCGGGAGGAGAGCTCCGGCTCGCCGTGCACATGTCGTCCTCGCTGGGGTCGAGGGGGCCCTTCCTCTATCCCAGTCGCTGCACGGCGCCGCGCGGCTGCGGGGGCACTGAAACATAAAGCTAGGCGACAGAATTGTTGGACCATCATCCTTTTTTTTTTTGAGGGCACAGGCTTGTGGAGAGGTTTGGGGCCAGCGGCGTGCAGATATCCATGGCATTAAATAAGCCACTGTGTAGAGTGGAGCAGGAGACGGGAGCGTGGTAATGGCCGTGGCAAGGACAGGATGGCAGTTTAACGGTTCGGGGCAGGTTTTACAAAAATGTTTACATATAAAACAAAATATTATAGAATGGGCAGAAAGCCTTAAAAGAGAAACAAAAAAAATATAACCTTCATATTCCTTTCAAATTATATGAAGCAAGTTAACACAAAATTTACACTGGTTTCACCTGTGACAGGTGAACCCTAAATATCCTCTCGGTGGCTGGATTACTCAATAACAACGTAACCGGCGTAAGGAAATCGAGAATGACACACGGCCCATGAAATCTGGGGGCAAGCTTGCCCGCGGGAACAAAATTCTTGACCATTACCTGGTCACCTACCTTCAAATGGGTGGGTCTCCGTCCACGATCATACCTTTCCCTAACCTTTTCATGAGACACTTTAAGATTGGCTTTAGCCTTCTTCCAAAGATCTTTAATGGTGTCCGGATCTATTGTCTCAGGTAGAATGTCACTCAGAGACCAGAGGTTAGAGAGCGGCGTGTTGGGAACAAAGTTGAACATCAAAGAGGCTGGAGTAAATTTATGTGATTCATGAACCGCCGAATTCAAAGCAAAAGCTAACCAATGCAGGGACGTGTCCCACCTGGAATGATCTTCATGATGATAGGCAATAAGCGCGGACCTGAGATTACGGTTAACCCGTTCAGCCAGAGATGGTTGAGGGTAATAAGCAGAAGTAGTTACATGAGAGATGGACAAGTCAAAACAGAATTTACGAAAAAGATTTTATGTGAACGCCTTAGCATTATCAGACACAATATATTGGCACGGACCAAAAGAAGCGAAAATAGAATTTAGGCAAGTAATGGTGGACTGAGCGGTAGCCAGCTTAGTCGGAAATAACCAGGAAAATCTTGTAAAACCATCTACGCATACAAAGATGAACTTGTTGGCATTTCCCTTTGACTGGGGGAAGGGTCCTACATAATCAATATACAGGCGTTCCATGGGGCGCGATGCTTGATGCGAAGACAAAAGGCCTACCTTGGTGGACATGGTGGGTTTACTGAGCAAACAAGATTTACAAGCTTTTACTAGTTCACGGATTTCACCGTCCATACCCTTCCAGATGAACCTTTCACGAATCTTTTCACGAGTTTTAAAGATTCCAAGATGCCCCCCTAATGGGGTCTCATGATAGTACTTGAAGATCATAGGCACAAGAACAGCTGGAACGACAACCTTCATCATTTTATCAATACTCGAAGGGCAACATAGAACACCATTCCTCAGAACATAAGGGACAACATGTTCCCCAGAAGAAAGGGTTTCCATTATCGGAGCCAGCGTCGGATCTTCACGTTGTTATTTCTCGATATCCCTAAAGAGCATGGGAGCATCTGTTAAGATGGCATTAACATCAGATAGTATTGACTCGGGAGGTGATGAACTGTCGACCGGTTCATGGGTCTCGACGTCGTTGGAAAACATACGGCTGAGTCCATCAGCAACAACATTTTCGTTACCTCTGATATGCCTGACATCGAATTGGAAGGCAGAAATTCGGATGGCCCAACGGGCTATACGACCAGTACGACGCGGCCTACCTAAGACCCAGCTTAAGGCTTGATTATCTGTCTCCAGTTCGAATTTGACATGTTCCAGATAGAGACGGAACTTTTCTAAGGCGAATAAGACTGCCAAACCTTCGAGCTCATAGATAGAATACTTGGCTTCTTGAGCCGATAGAGTCCTAGATGCATAGGCGATGGGTCGCCTCCCTAGTTCAGTCTCTTGAAGAAGGACTGCAGCTACTGCTGACGACGACGCGTCGGTTTGGACGATGAATTTCTTCGAGAAATCAGGCATAGCAAGTACAGGGGCATTACAAAGAGCTAATTTAAGATCTTCAAAAGCGGCTCGTTGAGAAGTTCCCCACTCGAATTTGATGCCTTTCCTACGAAGAAGGTACAAGGGCGCCGCTCTATTAGCGAATTTAGGAATGAACTTCCTGAAGAAATTCACCATACCAATGAACCTGGCGATACCTTTGATGTCCTTGGGAGGTTTAAAATCACGGATGGCCTGTGTTCTAGAATGATCGACTGCAACACCATCAGGTGACACAATATGCCCTAGGAATGACATAGAGGGCTTAGCAAAGGCAACCTTGGACAACTTGACAGTTAACCCAGCCTTACGAAAGCGATTGAGAACTTCTCGCAGATGATCTAGATGTTCTTCAAAGGTCTCTGAAAATACGACGACATCATCCAAGTAGTGATACAAGTACTCAAATTTGATGTCGGAGAAGACCCTATCTAGCAGCCTAGTGAGTACAGCTGCTCCCGTGGGGAGCCCGAAAGGCACGCGGTTGTATTAGTATAAATTCCAGTCCGTGGCAAACGCTGTAAGATGTTTAGACTCTTCCGCAAGGGGAATTTGATTGTAGGCCTGATTCAGGTCCAAGATAGTAAAGAACTTGGCCTTACGAAACCATGAAAAACAAGAATGAAGGTCGGGAAGGGGCACAGATTGTAACACCACCTTCCGATTGAGAGCCCTATAATCAATGACAGGCCTGAAGCCACCTTGGGGTTTCGGGACTAGAAAAATAGGTGACGAATACGCCGACTTAGAGGGCCTAATAATACCATCCTTCAACATCTGATCGATGATTTCTTTCAGAGCCATCATTTTAGACGGAGATAGCCTATAAGGTGGAAAACGGACAGGAATTGAATCCGTGACCTCAATTTTGTATTCAATAAGGTCAGTAACACCGAGAGTATCAGAGAAAACCTCTGGAAATGACTGACATAATTTACGAATACTATCAGCCCGCCCCTCAGGTAGATGTCTAAGGTCTAACAACATCTCATCCTGGGTAGGCGGAATAGATGAACATGATACAGAATTACACTATAACAAGGGAATTTTGCAATTGGACGCAAATTTGAATGTGCACGACTTACTCTGAAGATCGAGCACAAGACCAGTGTGAGAAATGAAGTCAGCTCCCAATATGATGGGACAAGACAAGTGCTTAGCCACAAACAATTTGATTTTCCATGTAAATTTAAAAATACGAATTTTGACATTTACAGAACC
Organism: Anabrus simplex; assembly: GCF_040414725.1. NCBI lineage: Eukaryota > Metazoa > Arthropoda > Insecta > Orthoptera > Tettigoniidae > Anabrus > Anabrus simplex. The sequence goes on from NC_090265.1 coordinate 1,761,149,481, forward strand.
TAGGATTTCCAATGGAGATGAATTAGCCGAAACATATTGAGCAGGAGATGAGACATAGTCAGGTAGTTTACAAACAGATTTCAATTTAGAATACCATTCAGCCGAAATAATCGAACAAACACTGCCTGAATCTAAAAGAGCTGTTACAGGTTCATTATTTAACTCAAGTTTGAGAAAAGGGACCGGTGCGGGGTTATCCGCCGCAATCCTAATACACTCTTTGGGGCATTCGAAAGATGAATTTGAAGATGGAACATTCCCTGAATTTTCGACCTGTTTACCAGGGGCTGAGCCTCGGGAAGAGGGATTAGTCGACTCAGCCGAAGCCACTAGTCATTTTTTATTATTGTTGGAAGTTGCATCTGAAGTTGAGCAGGGGGGGGGGGTGCTTTTCGAATTGG